>NC_064633.1:281021309-281339615 GCF_023864275.1 Schistocerca cancellata
ATATATTACCTACATTTGTCGCAAATTAACTCTATTATCTAGTTCATTTTCTAGTTGGTTGACGACTATAATTAGGAAACTAGCAATTTGTACCAAAGGTTTTTCTGTTACCTTAATAAAAATCACGTTTTGTGTAGCGGAATTTGCTTCAATTCTTATAGAGAATTAGTAATTGCTTGGCTCAATAGATTAAAAGACAAGCAGTACGTTTATTTTAAAGATATTTGTTTCCGTAAAACACTGCAGGAGCTACACTGCAGTCCTACTGTGAGTGCTGACCTCGTACATGGGATGAGTTAGTTGATGCTGGAAAGTAGCTAGAAGTCTCTCTGAATACTGTGAAGTGTCTGGCAGCGGTTGAGAATCTGTGTGTTGAAAGAAATCCTGAGAATCGTTCTCCAATACCTACCTGAGGTACAAAAAGTACTGTCTTCTCTTGTGGAACCTGTCTCTTTTGTGGGAAGCACAGGATCTGTTATTACTCATACACTTGACTGTGAGTGGCATCTCATTTCAGAGCTAGGTGCCCTGTGCAGGGTTGCCAGGGGTTAGGGAAGAATCAGGGTGTTACGTTGATCCCCCTATGAAATAAGTTCAAGATGTAATTTTCCACTAAAAGTGAATCAGAGCCAGTGGCATACACTTCACTTGTTTGAGTAACCTGCTTATCTTGTGTCAAGAGCACGCAAACCCAAAAGAATAGACGTCTCTTAATCACTTAACAGTTCAAATGTACGGTGAATGATGATACCCCTTAGGGTAATGGCACTGGGGGACAGGCAAGAACACCAGATGCTCTCAATGTGAATGCCTGTAGGTTCATTCAAAATGCTTAATAGATTATCCAGGAGCCATTGAGGAGGCAACAGGGAAGAGTCACCTGCAGATAGTGGTGCATTTTGGAATAAAAAAATGCCTGTTGACTGGGCTCTGAGGTCATCCTGGGATTATAACAGAGACTGGTAGAGAAGGGTGAGAAAGCCAGCGTTGAGCACAGAGTCTCAACGACGTTCGCAATTTTCAGCATTGCTCAAGAACTCGTTCTTAGTCGAGTGGAAGGAGAGAGCCAGAGAATTTTAGGGTTATGTGATAGGCTAGACTGCAACTTCCTGGACTTGCACCATATGGTTGACAACTGTAGGGTCACCATAAATGGGTTAGGTGTCCACTCTGCAACAGAGGCTGTCGCCCAAATAACTGACTCTGTGGGGTAGGCACAAGGTATTTTTTAGGTTAGATGACACTCCAACCACTCCAAATAGCGACAGCTGTAGTAGATCGAGGAGCACAAGATCCAAAAGAATGCCCCTACACTCGAGAGTTTTGAAATCTCTGCCAAGCATTCGCAACAAAGTTCCAGAATTTGAAATGCTCCTGGGAGACACTGAAGCTTACATAATTCTATCTACAGAAAACTGCTGCAAATCTGCAATTGATAACAACGAGATTTCTATGGAAAATGTATATGTGTATCGACAAGTGTAAGTACATATCAACAAAAACCTTATGGTGACCACAAAAATGCTCATTATCAAGCTTGCATGCTCAGCGCACTATTGTATGCTACTGAAACCTGGACATCACATGCCAAACGAGAATATAAGCGCAACACCTTCCATCTTACAAAACATTCTAGGTAAGATACGAAGGGACCATGTGACAAATTAAATGTCTCTAAATACTGTGAATCTACTGAGTATCGCCACCACTTTCAAGGAATGTTGTCTGCAGTGGCTAGGCCACTTACATCATGTGTGTTGTATCCTCCTGGTGGTCGTTTCCTTTGCATACGGGGCAGGCAGTGTGTGCAGTCGACGTGCCAGGAGGACATGGGTAAACGGCTCAAATAAATATCAAAATGGTTCTTTGTATGGCATGATCTGTTTACCACAGAATTACATATTGCCTTCACAGCATCTGTGGGTACTAACCTCTCCAACAGGCAGTGTGCCTGTCGCAGCAATGAGCGCTGCCAGCAGGGCGCTATTTTGCTATGCCATATCATGTGCCCTCCCAGTAACATGTGAATTCCCAACTGCGCGTCACTATTTAGGCCACTGCCGGACTGTATGAAGTCAGTTTTGCCTTATGCCTCAAATCAGCAATACTAACAGTTCTGTTCCACCACATCAGTAGTTCAGTCGCAATACTATTAGTTGGCAGTACCAGCAGTTCCATCTCTGTGCTCCATGCTGACAGACCTGACCCATTTCGTCCAGATCTTCATCAGCAGGATGTCAGCCAACACACATCAGCAGCAACAGCACTGTAATATTCCAAGCCTTCACGCCAGTACCTACCATGACTCTAGGGTTCATCGTGTGGTCACATCAGGAATGGTGTCATAAGACAGACATTTCCGTTGAATGTAGTTGTGCAGATGTTCATCCAATAAACAGTTGTTCTTTCAAAGTGTCTTCAGTCACACCTCAATAGCAAGGCTACATCAGTATGGACTGCTCCCATCTTCGCCAACACACTACTCAGTAAGACAGCACATGCCAAGAGACACAATGGAAGGCGTGCTTTGCACTTTAAAGACTGTATCAAACATGACATGAATATTTTTAATACTGACTGTGACAAATGGGAGAAGCTCGCTGAAGACTACAGCTGATGGAGAAAACCCATCAAGGATGGCAGCAAGTTCCATGATGGCACCTGACTCAACAACTGAGTGCAAAATGAACATGTACAGAAGTTCCTCCGATGAACCCCATTTTTGGTATGGTATTCAGTTGCCCGACTCGAGGGTGCCAAGTGGGCTCTCCCACTGGACTCCTGAGTCATCAAAGAAAGCGCCTGTGTGATGCCACTTGAATTTTTCTTAAGGAAGTGTAGGACACTGATGATATAGAATAGATTGGCCAGTGGGAAATGAATGTGGTGTATTTGTCGCAGTAGACAAGAACTCGAATTCACAGAGGTATAAATTGAAGCTGCATGCGAGATCGTTTGGGCAAGACTTGTTCTATCATCTGCCACACTCTCATCATGATGTAACAGTAAACTTCAGAGGAAACTTCAGTTCGCTTGTACATTAGTTCTGCAATCACCCTGTTATCAGGGATGGGGACTTTAATCATCCAGTAATCAATTAGGGAAGTTTCAGTTCTGTTAAGGTGGGCATGACAAGATATTCTGTAACACATTGTTTAGTCCCTTCTCTGGAAACTGCATAGAACTAATGGTTCAGAACCCCACTCATGATGGGTGTGTATTAAATCTAATTGTACCAAATTGACCTGACATCTTTTAAAATGTCCACCTCGTAACAGGTATCAGTGAGCAAGACACAGTTGTGGCAACAATGATCACCAAAATAAGGAGGGCAACTAAAACGAGTGTCGAGGTACATACGTATTTAATTGAAACAGAACGAGAAATTGCTTCTCTTGAAAACGCTATTAAAATACACACGATACTGCATGACCAATTATCAGCGTCGATAGTTAAAGAAATACTGCGTTACGCATGGTTTGCTTCCAAATTATTGGCTGAAAGAGAGGATCTTGAAAATGTTAACGAGGTTTGTTTTTCCACGGAAAACCTCAAAGTCATTGCGTATGCGGAAACATAGCATCTATTCAATGAAGCTGGCGCCGTTTAACTTTACGTTTGCCATGTTTTTACGAAAAATACCATTCTGCAACTTGTACTCGTAATGCCGAAAGAGACGATTAATTGTACATCCTTTGAAAGCCGTTTGTGCCGGTCAAAACTTGCAGGTAACAAGTAATTTCGGGCTCCTTCCAGGTATAAGGGATTCCTCAAATCACGGACAAGTATACATTTTCAGTATCACTTTATGCGTTTGGTCGTTTACTAGTCGATAGTTATGAATATTGTATTATTTGTGATAATAAAAATTTGTAGACTACCAAATACCATTGTAAATTTAATAAAAGTTCATGTTATTACACGTGTTTTCCCATTATATCAATTGTGGTATAAATGGTAAAGAAAATGACTGTGTTGAAAAATAAAAGAAAATTGACGAACGGGTCTCGATCCAGCGATCACGGGGCTCGAACGCTAACGCCTCTTTTTCCTTTTTTCTTTTCTTTTTTTTTAATCTCATTTTGTTCACTTGTGTTCGTTGCATGTGCTCGGGGCGGACGTAATAAGACATCCGTTTAAGTTCGTTGTTCGATCCAGTAACTCAGATTTTTTATTACAGAGACCGAACACGATGAGCTACCGTGCCGGCATCACTGAACTGCCGCCGCTTCATGGTAAAAATGGCCACGCACAGGTATATACTTGCCGACCGAAATTATCTTGCGATTTTCTCAATAACTCTTGAGAAGTACGCGCTACTGCTTACACAGTTTGATGTCCTCATGGAGTACTGCGAATGTACGAAGTTTACAGTAAATCCGCGTTCCGAACGTCGTGGCCTCCCCTCGTAAGTACTGGACAAATATATACCCAGTAGAGCAGTTCGTAATAGAAGGGAACCTCCGTGATATACAGTCACTGTAAAGAAACTTCTAAAGTAACAGATGCTATTGGGCAATAAGTATAAAACAAAGCACAGGGCTATAGATAGAGCACCTTTCAATGAAACGCATTTGACTGTCAAGAGAGCAACGTGTGAAGGCTTCAGTGACTACCAAACCAGAATATTGTGAAATCATCTTTCACAAATCTCAAAGAAATTCTGGTCATATGTGAACTCTGTTAATGACGCTAAAGTAAGCATCCAGTCATTCGTGAATCAGGAAGGAAATGAAAATTGGGATTGCAAACCAAAAACTGAAACGCTTAAATCCGTTTCAAATGTTCCTTTACAAAGGGAAACCCTGGAGAACTGCTCCAGTTTTATCCTCGGACCACTGAAAAGGTAAGTAAAATACATGTTGTTATCAATGGTGTTGAGAAACAGCTGAAATATTTAAAACTGAACAAAGCTCCAATGCCTGAAGGAATCCCTAATTTTGTGGCTGAATTAGACTCTTTTTTAATTATAATCGATAGCAGATATCTCCAAATACCGCCCAGTAGTTTCATAAAAGCACAGGTCACCCTCGTTTAAAAGAAGGGTACTATAAGTTATCCACAAAAGTACTGTATAATATCCTTGACATCGATGTGTTGTAAAATCTTAGAACATATCCTGAGCTCGAATATAATGAAATATCTCGAGCAAAATGACTCCTCCATGCCAACCAGCACGGATTCCGAAAGTATCAGTCTTGTGAGACCCAATTCACACTTTTCTCACATAGCATACGGAAAGCTTTGGATCAAGACAGTCAGGTAGATGCTGCATCTCTTAATTTCTGAAAAGTATTTGGCTCAGTACCACATCTACACTTGTTGTCAAAAGAATGAACATATGGTGTGTAAAGCGAAGTTTGTGACTTAATTAAGGAATTTTTGGCAGGGGGGACACACCAAGTTATCTTGTATGGAGAGTCATGGTAAAATGTAGAAGTATGTTTGCGTGTGTCCCAGAGAAGTGTGTTGGGATCCTTGCTGTGGATGTTGTATATTAATGACATTAGACAATACCAGACATTAGCAGTAGTAAACTCAGACTTTCTGAGGATGATGGAGTTTTTTATAATGAAGTATTATCTGAAAGAAGCTGCATAAATATTAATTCAGATCCTGAAAAGATTTCAGAAGGGATCAAATATTCGCCACATACTTTAAATGTTCAGAAATATGAAATCGTGCACTAGTGCAAAACAATCCTATGACTGTAATATCAATGAACCACACTTGGGATAAGGCCAGTTCATACAAATACCTGGGTGTTATGGGTTGTAGGGATGTGAAATGGAATGATCACATAGGCTCATTAGTGGATTGTTGTTTAATGAAATTAAATTTAAAAAAAATTAAATAGTTAATTTTTGTATAATGTTTTTTTGTTACTTTTTCCTTCTTTCTTTCAGTACGAACTTTGTTGTAGAACCCCTTATTTACGTGTCGTAATAAAAATTCATTTAGACAGAATTAAGTATATTTAAAATTACGTGAACTTAGTCAACCCTCTCATGCTGATAAATTCATATTAACTGATTAAGAATATTTAGTTGAGAATTAAATCCTTTACATAATTCGGCCTTGGCACGCATTTTCTAAATGCAGTGTTTTTTTTTAAATATTTACTGAATTCTTTCCCGGTGTTAGCTATGGAACACAAGACTGTCTCTATTAGCAGAAAATGGTTAAATGTTGCCAAGCCGACGTTTAATTATCATTGATAAAACACACTTCACCATACATTTAAGTTATTTGAAAGAACCAACAAATTGTTAAATTTCAACGTTAACTATCCGCCTATGAATGCACAAATGTGAAACTAGTAATAAATTCCGTCAGTCTCAGGATCGCTGTAAAAGAAAAACATTTTCTTAATTCACTGCTAATTTTTATCTGCTCCCGATTTACGGGTTTGGTTAATTTTTCTTAGCGGAACAATTTTTTAAATGTGCCGCCGCTGCAAATAGTTCGGTCACGGCACAGCCCAGCAACACCAGCGATCATTGCTAAAAATGCTGAAAATTCTTTAAAGAAATATTATAGATGACATGGGCAAGCTAATTTACATTAGTAATACACACTTTTGATAAATTATAATGTATTTATACCACAACAATAATTCACTTACATTAGTTTGTAATTTCTCCTCTAATGGAGGCTAAATATAGATACAGACAAATGAAGTCTACCCATTCATAAAATGCTACGTCACAGATTCCTCTCTCTCTCAGCTCTCGAGGAAGACGACAAAGAACGCACACCATGCAGTGTTATTTATATTATTGCTGACCATTAACATCTCTTTGTAATCTTACAACATTATTTTCCTCTGTGGCTGAATTTTACAGTTTTGTTATCGCCGATATTGACACATTTCGCAATTACATTATGAGTATAGAAATATTACAATCATAAATACATCGAGAATATTACTACAGAAAATATTACAATAATAACGAATGTCCTTTACACAAAATTAAATAATATTTTTTGTTAAATAATTATAGTATATACAAATTGCTTCATAGTGGCGTATATAATACAATTAAATTTTAGTTTATTAATAGTGTGAGTGTTGCCAGGGAACGTTACATTGCCCCCTGGCAGCATTTGGCAAAGAGTTTCTATACTTTGACACAATGGTGCCAGTAACGTTCTTTACAATTCTGTATTTTTTTATGGAATGGCTCTTTTAATTAGTCCTAGTGTTATATATGTTCATGGCTCCCCCATTTGGGCGAAGGCAGACAGGAAACCTGGGCAAAACTGTGCTGGAGCCCAGCCATCCCGGTTGGTTCATGATTAATCTTGTCTCTTTAACAGTCATTCTTTTGAATTGATTTAGCAGTTTGTCATCAATGGTTACATAATATCACAGTCACATACAGTTCAACGAAAGTTTGTTATGTGTGATTAACAATTCGTTATTATTATTTTTGCGATATACTGCAAGGTCACTTCTCCTAGGATATATCACTTAGTTTTTTGAAATCATTTAGCACAACGTCACTTTTCATAATGTTCCCACTACCTACGTGTTACAAATCTTGTTAGTGTTAATTTTCTCTTGTCAATTTACGGGTATACATAATAAATGTTCAATGTTTATTAAAAAATCGAGTTCATTGACATGTTATGCAGTTTGTGTAAATATTTTGGAATATGTCAATAATGCTGTAGTTGGTGAGCCGTGCGGAGTGATTGTTGAGCGGCGCTCGGCGTGGCGCGTCGACTCCGTGTAGGTCACTGCCCCGGTGTTGACAGCTACGGCGCGGAGGGGCGTGTGGCTGTCTGGTCTGCTACGGGCTGCTGCGGCCGCTGCATGGCTGAGGTAGCCGGATGCGCGTTGTATATCAGCTCGCCCATGTGACATCTTCTTGCAGTGCTCCAGCAAACATGCAACAAGTTCACAAACAGTGTACTATCCTTATGGGCATTTTTCCTGCTGTGGGAAGAAACGCACACAATTATTGGCAGTTATTATTCAGTAGGCCTTCACTAGTCTGGTTTGCACAATGTTTCGTTGTCACAGTAACACGTTTTATGAGCACACAATATTTTTTCACCATGTCATGACTCGTCATTAGTCACACGCAAGTTTTCACCTTAGGACAAAATGTATCTCTGTAGTCAATGCACTTTCCTAGCGTCCCTTGACAAACAAAGAGTTATAGTTTGACACTAACTTGTTATCGGCTCACTGTTCGTGTCGTGCTAGTTCCTTGTCCACTTGCACATACGGCGATGATACAGTTTCTTATTGCTTGTTCAAAACAACCTCGTGACGTATTGCTGCAGGTTTAACAGTCACTGTCTGTCTCTGCCACACAATACTGCACTTTTGTTTAAGCTTTTTCATTTACAATGTCCGTTGTGCAATTTTTGTAACAGCACATTCGTAACTTCTTTGTTTGCTCTTTACCAAGGTGTGTGATATTTGCGTACATGGTAACAAATATTTAAATTTCTTATTAGTTTGCCCAAAAATCATCTATATTTATGGTCGAGTAGATTTTATTTGTGCATTCCAGCCGGATTCAGGCATATTGTTCAATAACTCCTTTGAAATTATGTCTCACTTTACTTGCAAGGTCCTACGTAACTACAGTGTAGTCTCCGTAGGCTAAAATTGACTTGGACTGTATCAGGCTAGCTCTTTTTTACTGATTGGATCTGCACATGCTTCAATTGAAGCTTCTTTGTGCGTAACTTTGCGTTACTTAAATTTGCAATACGTTTGCCTCCCATGGTGCCCTCGGGTCACTACTGGGTGCATTATCCTCTTTGATAACACTGGTTTGAAAATAAAGTTCTCAGGGTCTCATATTATTGATGTTATTCTGGGTTCGAATCTGTCAATCTGACAGCTCCACATATATACATATATACATATAATAGAAAAGATTGTGCCAAGAAATATTTCAAGTTTGACACACATATAGAATATTATACAGTACACAAACTAATCACTACTAAAATGTTCCTCCTGACTGATCTCTGTCACAATTTAACACTATAAATAATTGCACTAATCAGGTTATCTGTGCAGACATTTAGAACATGTTTAAGCTAACACTAATTAAAAGAAGACATAACACAAATATTCATAAACAAAAGAGAAAGTCAATCATATTCTTATAACTAAATACTTCTACACTAGTACATTATCTCTACAGATCACACATCATTAATGTTCATTCATTTTCAAAAGAATGGCGTACCTTTTTCCCGTAACACATAGGACTATTAGTGATTTACTGTAGGAATATTTTTACATCCTTACGCAGATACAGTCCCCGTACTCTCCGTGATTGGGGATCTGCTAAGAGATAGCTAAGGACTAAGGAATGGAGTATGAGGCTCGACAGTAGGTTTTGTGAGGCTTCACCTCGATATTGTATTGATATCCCTTAACAATTCCTGGTCGTTCTGAAAATACATCTGCATAGTTAGATAATAACTGTACCAAATCCTGCTGTTGCATTGAGTTCAAATTTTCGGACTGTGATACTTTGTTCTCAAGTGCGTCCATATTTGCTTTTAATTGATCACTTTGTACATCTGGATAATAGAGATTTTGTCCTAGAGAATGATTGTCTAAATGTAGTATCCACTGATTCCTACATTTTATATTAATAACATTACAATTAGGCACAGGTACCTCTTCAGATCTGAGCATGGACAATTCTATCCTTCTACCCGCGTTCATCAAACTTAATTTTCCCCGAGAAAGATCGATTAGTGCGTCCCTTTCTCTCAAAAAATCTACCCCCAAAATGCAGGCCCTCTTACACCCTTTACTACCAGGAATGAGCATGCTATGGCTTCTCCCCCTATATATATCTCTACCCGCACTTGGATTTTAATTATTTGTCGCTGTGCACTGATGGTTCCAGTGACTTTGCAATTGTTCACAGGAAAAGTCAGCATACGCTTTTCTTTCCCCAGTGCTCTGAATAAGTCCATACTCATGACACTGACAGTAGCACCTGTATCTACGATTGCTTGCACATCAATATTGTTAATTTTGATCTCTATTATCGCTTGTACTTTGTCTTTGTGCTCCTTTATGCACGTGGGTGGTTCAGTTATTAATTCCTGTCCCATCTGTACCCCGTCATTATACCTGAGGATACAGATTCCCGATGTTTTGTTCTGTGTCGGGCTGCTCTCACTCCAAACCTCAGCCGACGATGGAGAGCGTATCTCAGCTGAATCTAGTTTGTTGGATTATTACTGGTGGATGGGTGTGGCTGCTCTGTGTCGCTGACCTCCACCATGTGTAAGTTGTGTTGCGTCGGCCGCCACGGTTGCGCAATTGGCGCATTTTGTCGTGGCGGTCGGTTATTGTCATATCTTTCACTGTTTTGCCGGTCCGGACTGGGCCTCTGGTTCTGTGGCCAAGTTCGGTTTGCACCGTTATAGGTATTAGTGTTCCATGGCCCCCTGGTATTTTTCCATCTACTATTGCTTGGTGGGCCTGTTTCATATCGGTCCTCTGACCTCCTTTTCCGCTCATTATTCACCGGCGGACTATTACCGTTCCGGTCTCTACCTCTATTCCCGTTTTGTACATAATCTTGTCTCCTATTGTTACCTCCGCCGTTTCCATTATTTGGTGGAGGCGTGTATTTCGACAATTTCTGTAACCGTTTCCGTTACTTCTAGCCTGTTCAGAGGCTGCATTAACATCCTCCTGAATCAGGTCAGTTGAGTTCAGAACAGACAGGAAATGTTCCATGTCGTTCTCCGGTACGTGTATAAGTTTTTCCTTTACGTGTATCGGCAAGTGTGATTTCAAAAGTCTGATCAAATCCCGGGATGAAATCTGCTCGTCCCAGTGACGGGTCTTATTAATGTATTTCTCAAAATATTTTCGCAAATTGCCTAATCGTGGAGAATACGGATCTGGATTATATACCTCTTTCTATAATCTCTCCTGAATACATGTTGACCAATATTTGGCCAAGAATGCCTTTTCAAATTGCTCATATGTGTCGCAGCTGTCAGCTGCTTCTGTTGCCCATAATGCAGCATCTCCTTGTATGTAAGACATAACGAACTGTATTTTCTGTGTATGCCTCCAAACGCTAGGCAAAATGTTTCTAAATCCCTTGATAAACACTACAGGGTGAACAGATTTCTTCTCCGTTGTAAAGATCTGAAACTGTCGGTTTCTAATCAGGCTTTCTTCAATCACTATTTTGGAGTGACATGTGTTTGTTTCGCTAACATTGGTTGCCTGTTCTGTCTCGCAGTCGCAATTTTTCACTGCTGTACTTATATGCCTATCATGGTCGTGACATACGCCTGCGCGTCGACGTGCAGCAAGCTGTTTTCCAGCTCCGCAAGACGAGGCAGCGGAATGTCAGTGTGCACCTCCTTTTCCAGGTCCTGCACTTCCGCATTGGAACCCACGTCATTGGCCTCAATCGCGGCGTGCACCTTCTCGTCTATTTTTTTTTATAAGTTCGTTTTCAATTTTGTGCACTTGTTCGGACATTTTCTGATCAATTACTTGACTTGTGTCAATTTCTAATTGTTCCATCCTGTTAGCCAGTACACTAATTTCATCTACGATACTGGCGTTAGCCACTTGGATACTATCTACTCTTTCGCTCAGTTCTTGCACCGCTTTAGGTATGGTTTCATAGTTTTGTCTCAAACTAACAATCTCACTTTGCATAGCTTCCAAAGATTGCATTAACTGCAAATCTCTCTCGTGCAGGCGTCGATCACGCTCTGCTTGTTTAGCATCACGTTCTCTATCGCATTCTGCTTGCATACGTGCAAATTCAGCTTGGAAATTGAGCATGCGCTCGAACATAACCCTTAATGACTGCACTTCTGACACCTCACCACTCTCTGGTCCGTGTCTAGTGCTTGTGGGTTGTACAGTATTTCTACTATCAACTGAATCACTGGCTGGCAGTGGCAACATTTCTTGCCCTTCTGCCCCAGATTCTCACATTGTACTTCCTGAACTACGCCACTAACATTACTTTGTGCCCCACTTTCTAACTCGGTATCACTGCTTGCTAACTGTTGTTCATTATCCATGTTTACATCTTTCTGACTACGCAATCTAACCATAGTCAACAAAAGAAACAAAATCTGAACTAAATATCCTAACACTCAGGTTTCAGTGACGTAATCACACAAGAAATGGTCATTTGTAGAAACACACCTATTATATACTACAATGACTAACTACTCAAATGTCCTGTTATTTAAAAAAAAAAAAAAGAACACTAACAACAAGCACACCACTAATGATCCGAGAATACTGCACTGAGGCTACTTTACTACCCACAGGACAACTACACTGAAGCTTTACCTTTTGGTGATCTATCTTGGGTGCAGCTGCCCCCTGGTATTGTGGTAGGTAATTAATTTTTCGATATAATGAGCTCTCTTCTTCAGCTTGCCTCTGGGTATATAGTGTTCTCATGCAAAAAAATCATATACAGGTATTACCACACAATATTGGTTAGGCAATACATACAATACATGAAAAAATTATTAATTGTTCTCCAACAAAGTTCGACTACAATAATTCCCTAGTTATCTCATGGGTATTTTGTGTCCACTGCATATTCGGGCCCGACGTTATTGGGCGCCAATTTAATGAAATTAAATTTAAAAAAATTAAATAGTTACTTTTGTTTATAATGTTTTTTTGTTATTTTTTCCTTCTTTCTTTCAGTACGAACTTTGTTGTAGAACACGTTATTTACGTGTGGTAATAAAAATTCATTTAGACAGAATTAAGTATATTTAAAATTACGTGAACTTAGTCAACCCTCTCATGCTGATAAATTCATATTAACTGATTAAGAATATTTAGTTGAGAATTAAATCCTTTACATAATTCGGCCTTGGCACGCATTTTCTAAATGCTGTGTTTTTTTTTAAATATTTACTGAATTCTTTCCCGGCGTTAGCTATGGAACACAAGACTGTCTCTATTAGCAGAAAATGGTTAAATATTGCCAAGCCGACGTTTAATTATCATTGATAAAACACACTTCACTAAACATTTAAGTTATTTGAAAAAACCAACAAATTGTTAAATTTCAACGTTAACTATCCACCTATGAATGCACAAATGTGAAACTAGTAATAAATTCCGTCAGTCTCAGGATCGCTGTAAAAGAAAAACATTTTCTTAATTCACTGCTAATTTTTATCTGCTCCCGATTTACGGGTTTGGTTAATTTTTCTTAGCGGAACAATTTTTTAAATGTGCCGCCGCTGCAAATCGTTCGGTCGCGGCACAGCCCAGCAACACCAGCGATCATTGCTAAAAATGCTGAAAATTCTTTAAAGAAATATTATAGATGACATGGGCAAGCTAATTTACACTAGTAATACACACTTTTGATAAATTATAATGTATTTAGACCACAACAATAATTCAACTTACATTAGTTTGCAATTTCTTCTCTGTTGTTGTTGTGGTCTTCAGTCCTGAGACTGGTTTGATGCAGCTCTCCATGCTACTCTAATGGCGGCTAAATATAGATACAGACAAATGAAGTCTACCCATTCATAAAATGCTACGTCACAGGTTCCTCTCTCTCTCAGCTCTCGAGGAAGACTACAAAGAACGCACACCATGCAGTGTTATTTATATTATTGCTGACCATTAACATCTCTTTGTAATCTTACAATATTATTTTCCTCTGTGGCTGAATGTTACATTTTTGTTATCGCAGATATTGACACATTTAGCAATTACATTATGAGTATAGAAATATTACAATCATAAACACATCGAGAATATTACTACAGAAAATATTACAATAATAACGAATGTCCTTTACACAAAATTAAATAATATTTTTTGTTAAATAATTACAGTATGTACAAATTGCTTCATAGTGGCGTATATAGTACAATTAAATTTTAGTTTATTAATTGTGTGAATGTTGCCAGGGAACGTTACAGTTGGTAGAATACTGGGAAAACACAATCAGCCTACAAAGCAGATTGCTTTCAAATCTCTCGTGTGATATATTCTGTAATATTACTCAAATTTGTGGGCCTGCATAAAATATGAGTAACAGGGGATATTGGAGACAGACAAAGAAGCACAAATGGTTACAGGTTGGTTTAATGCATGGGAGAGTGTCACAGAGATGCTGAAGAAACTGAAGTGGCAGACTCTGAATATAGACATAAACTACTCCAGGAAACCCACTTACAAAGTTTCAAGCACCGGCTTTAAATGATGACTTGACTCCAGGAATATACTACAAACCCATAAGTGTCACTCCAACTGGGTTGTGAAGACAAAATTAGATCAATTACAGCTCGTACAGAGAAATTTAAACAATCATAGGACATACCATCTGCCATGCACTTCACAGTGATTTGCAGAGTATAGGCGTAGGTATACGATCTCCATAATTTATGAAACTTATGTCATTGCATAAAAAACAATTTTACATATCATATAGCCAGGTTTTCACAGACAATTACTTGCAAGTACATGACCCCATCCAACACCGACTCAAAGGAAGGCCTCAGCGCTTGTTCGTGACGTCACGTTAGCTAGGAACGGCGAGCGCCAGGTCTGTTGCAGGCATACTCATAATGGTGGTGTCTCCCTCTCTGACACAGGAAAATGTGAAACTATTGGCGGTAGTTGACCAACACACATTGTTCTGAGAGACTTTTGCAATCAATTAATTGTGCAATTCGTTACACTTCTTAACAAATAGTGTACTCCTAAACTTAAATTTCCACCTGTTTTAAGGACTGACATACAAAAACAACTTCATGGTCCAGCAGCAACAGAATTCGTGCTTCTTTACCTTATTTGTAAATCTGAGGAAGTTACGTTTGTACTGGGTTCCTTTTACAAGAAACTGTGAACATATTGGTGCTCTTCTTTAGGTATCTTGGTTGACTATGGGGTGAGGACCACTGAATGTTAATGAAATATTTTGCGATTGTACATGTTGTGGCACGGGGTGGGGGACAGAAGAAGAGGCAAAAGAGGGATACTTGTTTTATCAAATAAAATTGTTTTATCTTATAAAGTTTCTCCTTTCAGTTGCAAGAGGGGAATATTTATCTTTTCTAATGTGCGTGTTTAAAAAAGTTTAAGCTCAGCAGTATTTTCGATGTATGAAGCTATTTTGTTTCCTGTTTAGAATTCATTTCGTTGAAAACGACTGTAATCGAATGATTGGCAACAGTTGGACATTTACACATGTAAATTAGTTCACATTTCCAGTGACGATGTCAAACGAAAATAAATAAATAAAATAAACGAGTTCATTGTAAGGGGGTTGGGGTAAGTTTCGATAGCCAAATGGATCAAGTAAATATAGTTTCTTGAATGTAAAATTTCCGAAGCTTGCAGTGGGGCAAAGCATCTTCTCATATTGATCTACGTTTGTTTCGACAGGATTCAGTAATGCAGAACTATGATCTTCATCTGTAGCTTTACGATAGTAAGAAAATCTTTCATCTAAATAAAACTGCAGAATCCAAAACAATACCAAACAGTTTGTCCAAAAATAAGAGATTTATAGTGAGAAGAACGCCCAGGCTTTTCTGCCTGCAACAGACCTGGCGTTCGCCGTGCCTAGCTGACGTGACGTCACCAACAAGCGCCAAGGCCTTCCTTAGAGTCGGTGTTGCCCCATCGCCATTCGCATACAGCCAGATTTACACATGCAAAAAAAAAAAAAAAAAAAAAAAAATGACTCCACTAGGCCGCCATTGAAAGGCATCACCGAAGTTGTCAGTGGAAACAACAAAAATTCGTGTGAGACCTATGTTAGGTTGAACAAAATTCCTGTGGAACCATGCAAGTTACATCAGCTCTACCCTTGCACAAAAGTTAAAAACGCTTTAACTTTGTGATGCCACTTTCCTTTTCCTGCCACTATTTAGCGTCAGATGTGGCGCTGTCTTTGACGCCATATTTGGTGGTAATGTGCTGTGTTTGCCATACTCTGAAGAGCCAAAGAAACTGGTACACGTGCTTAACATCGTAACATCGTTAGGGCCCCCACAAGCACGCAGAAGTACCGCAACACGACGTGGGATGGACTCGACTAATGTTTGAAGTAGTGCCGGACGGAACTGACACAGTGAATTCTGCAAGGCTGTCCATAAATCCGTAAGAGTACTACGGGCTGAAGATATCTTCCGAATAGCCTGTTGCAAGGCATCCCAGATATGCTCAATAATGTTTATTTCTGTGTAGTTTTGAGGCTAGCGGAAGTGTTTAAACTCAGAAGAGTGTTCCTGGAGCCACTCTGCAGCAATTCTGGACGTGTGGGGTGTCGCATTGTTCTACTGGAACTGCTCAAGTCCGTCGGAATGCACAATGGACATGAATGGATGCAGGTGATCAGGGGATGTGTACGTACGAGTCATCTGTCAGAGTCGTATCTAGACTTATCAGAGGTCACATATCACACCAACTGCACACTTCCCACACCATTACAGAGTCTCCACCAGCTTGAACAGTCCCCTGCTGACATGCAGGGTCCACGGATTCATGAGGTTGTCTTTATGCCCGTACACGTCGATATGCTCGGTACAATTTGAAACGAGACTCATCCAAACAGGCAACAAACTTCCAGCCATCAACTGTCTAATGTCAGGGTTGACAGGTCCAGACGCGGCGTAAGGCTTTGTGTCGTGCAGTCATCAAGGGTACATTTGAATGGTTCACATGCTGACACTTCTTGTTAGCCCAGCAATGAAATCTGCAGCAATTTGAGGAAGGGTTGCACTTCTGTCACATTGAACTATTCTCTTCAGTCATCGTTGGTCCCATTCTTGCACCGTCTTTTTCCGGCCGCAGCAATGTCGGAGATTTGATGTTTTACTGGGTTCCTGATATTCACGGTACATTTGTGAAATGGTCGTACGGAAAAATCCCCATTTCATCGATACCTTGGAGATGCTATGTCCCGTCACTTGTGCGCCGACTATAACACCATGTTCAAACTCACTTAAATCCTGATAACCCGCCATTGTAGCAGCACTAACCGATTGAAAAAAAAGCTCTGAGCACTATGCGACTTAACTTCTGAGGTCATCAGTCGCCTAGAACCTAGAACTACTTAAACCTAACTAACCTAAGGACAGCACACACATCCATGCCCGAGGCAGGATTCGAACCTGCGACC
Source organism: Schistocerca cancellata (assembly GCF_023864275.1). Lineage (NCBI taxonomy): Eukaryota > Metazoa > Arthropoda > Insecta > Orthoptera > Acrididae > Schistocerca > Schistocerca cancellata. Next base: position 281,038,466 of record NC_064633.1, read on the forward strand.
GGAGCGGTCGCTCGGCTCCAGACTGTAGCGCCTAGAACCGCACGGCCACTCCGTAACCGATTGAACTACTGCCCCAGACACTTGTTGTCTTATATAGTTGTTGCTGACCGCAGCACCGTATTCTGCCTGTTTACACATATCTGTATCTGAATATGCATGCCTATACCAGTCTGTTTGGCGCTTCACTATATTTATGCTTGGGTATCACGAAAATAAAATAGTTTCAGTGCCACCCCACATTAAGGATCTCTCCAAAACTTGACGATTTGACTATAGTTTGTTATGCTACAGTGATAGGATGTGATACTTTGGGTACAAAGTTTTACAGTTAAAAGCACATAATCGTAAAGATGTCTGGTGTATCTGCTATATGTTGTGCAGATAAAATTTGTGTGAGTAAGCAAGTATTATTTAATTACTGAATGGAGATTTGTGGTTTCACAGCAGCTCACACTATTCTACAAATGATGAAAATGAATGGAATTCTAGGAGTAGTGTACATTCAGATAATCAGATTCTAGTACTGGAAAGTGGAATGCCTTTTAGACACTTGTGCACTGGATTTGATAAAGGAAGTAACAAGTTTCTGTTAGCATCATTGTTTCCGATTGAGTTTAGATTTTAATAAATAAAATCAATTCTATTAAAGTGTCTTTTAGTAAACTTGCATGAATCATAGCTCGAAAATTATATGTGGAATAAATTTAATATTGTATCATGCAAGAGTGAAAATATTAGCTTTTAAACTAGTCTTTAGGACGTCATAAATAGCACAGAAGCATATCGCACAAAAAATCAGTAACTGTACTTTTGAGAATGCAGTGTAGGCCTATATATTGGAAAGAAATTCGAAATAGCCCTTGTAATTTTACTTGAGACAGCGCTGCATCTTTAATGTATCTAGTAGAGTTTGTATCACAGTTCTACAGCTACTTGAAATTAGCTTCTGTTATCATAAAGTGTTTCCTGTATGTGTCTTTGTGTATGAGAGTGCTTCGTCCATTATTTTGTTTGATGCCACTGTGTTTTTAGTGCATAAATTCCTCTTCCAAAACCAGTCTTTGTGCTTTCTCCTCCTTTTATTGAGTTCTTAGCTCTATTTAGATACCATAACCTGAGTAACAATACCAATGTCCATATAAATAATCCTAGCTGACGCCAACTGAAAACAGTGTCACGACCATTTTGACATGAGTGTGTCGAAACACAACAGATGGCACCTGTGTCGTATCAGCCGTTATGTCCCTTTGTTGCATGTGGAAACCCACAAATCAATTTACATGTGATAACACCCTATTTGCACACTGTCATGCGTACTTACATGTACGTAACAAAAGTTAAAAGGGCTCTAATTCTCTTGTATAAAGTTGCTTCTCACACTACCGTCTTCAACAGCTTGCTCTATGTGGATCTCCTCTCATTCTGCTTTCGTTCGTTTGAAACCACACACATCCTGAACCAATAGGCTCACTGAAGTGAAAGTACATGATCTCCTGATGGAAAAATTCTGCTGCTCAGTTGGGGAATCTATGAATGATGAGGTGATCTTTTGAGTAGTATAATGATTTAATATCGTAGTATTGTGGATAATATTGTATGCATAATACAATATCTGCGAAATTAAGACTCTAGGTACTGGTAGATCACGAGAAAAACAATTTACTATTATCACCGTGTTTGACATAGACCTGTGCTACTGAAATTTGTGTTAGAAAATTATGTAACCGTTTGTGTAATAAACCAAAAATTGACATGTGTCTTGTGCAATACGATCAGATGGTCTCCAAAATGTATGTTGCGAGACAAATAAAATACAAATACATTTATTCAAATGGCTCTGAGCACTATGGAACTTAACATCTGAGGTCATCAGTCCCCAAATACATTTATTACAGTCAACTGGAAATACAAAACTTATCTGTGCTTTTAGAGGTTTTTAAACTACACCAGAATTAATTAAAATGCTGTGTAATTTACCATAGTATTTGTATTGGCGCAATCATTCCTTAATACCTGTTTTGCACATTAGCACAAATTTTGGTTCCAAAATTAAGGACCATACCGGTACCGGTAAAGGAAACGTTGTATTTACAGCTTCTTTGACCTATCAGAAACATGACTGATTCCGAAAATAGAAAGAAAGCGCAGCTGATAAGACACACACGTTAGTTTCCAACTATCTTCAATGTAATGGAAATAGCATTCAGTACTTCACTAATGATTTTCAAAATAGTGCTCTTTGGAGTGTGATGTGTGTATTGCAGAAATGATAGCATCACCAGTTGCCAGATATTGCAGTGTTACACGTAATTTAATGTCAGTTTCCATGGAACTTTATATACATATAAGGAGTGTTTAAAAGGAAAGGTATGAAATGTCATAATAACCAAGCCGGTTGAAATTTGCATATATTGCTTTTGGAAAATGTAACGAGACATCTAGGAACAGCATTCATTGGAAGCATGCACCGTCACCTCCTCTTAAAAGATTCTAAGGAAATTCCTTGAGCACAGAAAAACCATTAATCAAACATGTACTGTGAGACACTCCATAGCCTACGCCAAGTCCATCAAGAGCAAACAGCGTGGAGTGCTTATGGAGGGAGTGATTCTGCTCCGAGGTAACATAAAGTGTAATGACCAAGTTGAAGTGGGAGCAGCTTGAGCATCCAGCCTATAGCCCAGACATATCGCCGTGCGAATTCCATGTGTCTGGTCTGCTAAAAAGACATCTCAAAGGAAATGTTCCACCCAGGACGACGACTTTCCCCTATAAAACATTGGGATAGTTGTGCTCAGGCCACTGAAGACTACTTTTGAATAAAGACTTCAATTATACCTATAGTGTTGTTTGTACCTTTTCTTTTGAACAGCCCTCACGTATTAGACTTTCGGACAGAGCCAGAAATGTGGCTCAAAATAAATGCAAAATTGATTTTAATAATTCGAAAATGATTTTTGAAAGAAAGTTCGTTCCCAGCATGTAGCTTCCCTATTAGAGCTTTGAATGTTCCCAAAAGATTCCTATGAGATACCCATTTTCATACCCAACATTTGTGGGTCTGCTTTTTCTACATCTACATCTACATTGAAACTCCGCAAGGCCTGTACCACTACTAGTTATTTCATTTCCTGTTCCACAAGTAAATTGATCGAGGGAGAAACGACTGTCTACATGCCTCGATATGAGCCTTAATTTCTCGTATCGTATCTTCAGAATCGTTTGGCAGTCAGCTTCTTTGTTAATGCCACTATAAACTCTTCAGCTAAAAGCTGGGCAACCATATTAATTCCTGTATGAATAATTTCACTTGTCACTATCTTGAAAGCGGCGTAAATAGTGTTTCCAGTTTCGACGTGTGGAAACGATAACTTACATGTAATGGTAGCGGTGTGCAGTGTCCGTGGGTAGGAGGGGGGGGGGGGAGAGGGGAGGGTAGCATGTGTAATCCATACTTGTGGAAGCTGGCTTAATACTTCGCAGATTGTTTGCTAATATTATAAATAGCAGTTTCCGTGGCACCGAACCCTGAAGCACAACGTGAAAAATATTTTTTGATTGCTGCTTTTCTTTGATGTAGTTTACGATTTGTTACTGAGATATGATTTGATGAGGGAGGCTTCGAAGTCCCTAACGCCACAACATCAAATTTCCTCCAACAATTTTTTATGGTTTATATTATCAACTACCTTATTTGGATGGACTGGACTGGATGTAGGAGGCGTAAAAGAAGTCTGTAAAATACATTATCAACAACTTTGACTTGAAAATTGGAGCCTAAAATGACACTGAGATTTAGTCAAAATATTATTATTTAACAAATGTAGACATATTTCCTCTTGTATGCGGCGTTCAATTATTTTGGGAAATATAGGCGGCAGAGAAAGTATGCGATCATTATTAGCATAGAATTTGTCACCATTTTTTTTTTTGCAATTTATTATAGACATTTCTGGAAAACGGTCACTTACAAAGTTCCAATTCTGTAATTTATTCAGAAGATGTGCGATCAATTCCATTACGTCCTTAATCTCAAAATTTGATGAGTCATAAATATATTCAGACTTGGAATAACTAACTTATGCTTTTTGTTTAATGACATTATTGGAATTTGCGCAGCTGAATAAGTATTAAGGAGAAAAAGGACATCTTACTAATAACTATATTTGCACATTCAAGAACAAACAAAATTACAGCGAACACAACAGAATAATTAGCGCACACAAAGAGTGTTAGACAATGCCAAAGAGGTCTATTTTACACAGTGCACTTTGCGCCGTCACACACGAAATATATTGTTCACACAATTCCAACACCCCTCCTTGAACTTATATTTTGTGTGTTGCTTCCACAAGATAAACCAAATAGTCCCACAATCTTCTCAAACTTCTCCCTTTCCAAGGGTTTGGTCAGAAGGTCAGCCAACATGTCTTCTGTACGCAGATAGTCCACGGCAATGTTCTGTCGCTCTACGTGGTCCCGAATGAAATGGTGCCGTATATCAATATGCTTTGTCCTAGCACTAGTAACATCATTTTTAGCTAGGTTTATGGCTCCCTTATTGTCACAGAAGATGGTTGTAGGTTCCTCAATTAAATTGGGTTCTATTTCATTTATTAATGTTCGTAGCCATAATGCTTCCTGTGTGGTGTAAGATAGTGCCATATACTCGGCCTCTACGGTGCTCAATGCAACAGTTTTTTGCTTTTGACAGGACCATGATGTGAGGCCCCCCCATTAATTTAAAACAGCAGCCAGTGGTGGAGTATCTGTCTCCCAATTCACTTCCCCAGTCCGCATCGCTATATCCCTCTAGTTTTGCGTTACCATCTCTATGGTATTTTAGCTCATAGTTTGAGGTTCCTCTTAGGTATCAGAATATCCTCTTTACAGCTTTCCAGTGCTTTTCCTTTGGGTCTCTGCAATATATGCTCACTGCATTGGTGGCAAAAGCAATGTCGGGTCGTGATGTTTGAGACAAATATAACAGACTCCCTACTGCTTCTAAATAAGGAACATTCTTGTCACATTCTACATCAGTCTCATTTACACTTAACTTCACTCCTACTTCCATTGGAGTACTTATGGGTTTGCAATCACTCATGCCAAATTTCTTTAATATTTTTTCCGTGTATGATGATTGACTTATGCTCAATTCTTGTCTTTCTTCATCCTTAGTAATCTGCATACCCAAATAACGTTTGACTTTTCCCCTAAATCATGCACCTTAAACTTGGTTTGCAGCTGTTTCTTGAAAATTCTCATTTGGCCTTCACTTTCAGTCAGGATAAAGAAATCGTCCACCCATATCGCCATTATTATTATTTCTTCTTTTCTCCCTTTATAGTAAATGCTGGGATCTGCCTTGGATTGCTTCATATTCATATTTATTAGAGTTTCATGTAGACATCGATTCCAGCAACGTCCACTTTGTTTAAGTCCATAAATACTTTTTCTCAAACGCCAAATCTTTTTACTTTCTGACCTGGTTTTTATGGCTTCCCTTGGTGGAATGACATATATCTCCTCCTCCAATTTCCCATTTAAATATGCCATTTTAACATCCATATGATGAATTATTAAATTTCGTTTTACTGCCAAGGCTAAAAGATATCTCAATGATGCATACTTGACTACAGGTGAAAAAGTTTCTTCGTAATCTACCCCTTGTTCTTGTGAATATCCTTTTACCACAAGCCTTGCTTTGTATTTTGGTGATGAGCTTTCAGGGTTCTTCAAATTGAATACCCATCTTGCCTGCAGTGGTTTCTTATCTCCTGGCATATCTACCCATTCAAAGGTTTCGTTCTGATATAAAGATTCCAATTCTCTCTTCATCGCTTCTTTCCATTCTTGAGAGTTTGGGCCACTCATTGCTTCTTCTGCTGTTCTTGGCTCATCATTAAAAGACTGTGCTGTATACATCTCAAAATCCGGATATTCCTTCGGTTTTGGTACACAAGAAGAATGCCTCACATTGTTTTCTTCATGTTTTTCATCCTCTAACTCATTGTCACCATAAATAGTATCCATTTGTCCTTGGCTGTCGTTTTCCTCTTCTTCACTTCCTATTTCCTCACACAAGGTTTCACCTTCTGAACTAGGTGCAGTTGACTTAGTGGTTTTACTCTCTTTTGAGTCCTTTCTATTTTCAAAGAATATTAAATCTCTACTTGTGACAATCTTTTTAGTCAATGGATCCATTAATCGGTAGCCCTTTGAATTTTCACAATAGCCTACAAAAATATACTTTTTAGCTTTCGGATCCCATTTTCCTCTTAGCTGTTTTGGAATATGTGCCATTGCATCACACCCAAAAACCCTTATATTGCTTAGATCAGGTTTCTTTCCTACCCATATCTCATAAGGGGTTCTATTCTTTAATGCTTTTGTAGGTGATCTATTGTTCAAATATACAGCTGTTGACACTGCCTCTGCCCAAAAATCTTTGGATAATTCAACGTCAGTCATCATGCTCCTTGCTTTCTCAACAATGGTCCTATTAGCCCTCTCAGCAACCCCATTTTGAGATGGGCTGTACCTTATGGTAGTTTGATGCCTGATTCCCTTTTCTGCCAGAAGTTTTCTTCAATTTCTGGTTAATATATTCTCTCCCATTATCAGACCTGATGATCTTGATCTTCTTTCCTGTCCATCTTTCAACCATATTGTAATATTCCTCAAAGATATCTCTCACTTGGTCTTTAGAACTAAGAAAATAAACATGAGTATATCGTGAGTAATCATCAATAAACGTAAGAAAATAATTACTCCCACCTATGGATTCACACTCCATCGGGCCACATACATCTGTGTGGATTAACTGTAAGACTTCTGTGGATTTACTCTTACTAGTCTTGAAGGGTAACCTTGCTTGTTTTCCCTTTATACATGTCTCACAAGGATCCTTGGACACACTAAAATTCTGTATTCCCTTTAACCATATCCTTTATTATAGACATACTCTTTCTACACTCCTGGAAATTGAAATAAGAACACCGTGAATTCATTGTCCCAGGAAGGGGAAACTTTATTGACACATTCCTGGGGTCAGATACATCACATGATCACACTGACAGAACCACAGGCAGATAGACACAGGCAACAGAGTATGCACAATGTCGGCACTAGTACAGTGTATATCCACCTTTCGCAGCAATGCAGGCTGCTATTCTCCTATGGAGACGATCGTAGAGATGCTGGATGTAGTCCTGTGGAACGGCTTGCCATGCCATTTCCACCTGGCGCCTCAGTTGGACCAGCGTTCGTGCTGGATGTGCAGACCGCGTGAGACGACGCTTCATCCAGTCCCAAACATGCTCAATGGGGGACAGATCCGGAGATCTTGCTGGCCAGGGTAGTTGACTTACACCTTCTAGAGCACGTTGGGTGGCACGGGATACATGCGGACGTGCATTGTCCTGTTGGAACAGCAAGTTCCCTTGCCGGTCTAGGAATGGTAGAACGATGGGTTCGATGACGGTTTGGATGTACCGTACACTATTCAGTGTCCCCTCGACAATCACTAGTGGTGTACGGCCAGTGTAGGAGATCGCTCCCCACACCATGATGCCGGGTGTTGGCCCTGTGTGCCTCGGTCGTATGCAGTCCTGATTGTGGCGCTCACCTGCACGGCGCCAAACACGCATACGACCATCATTGGCACCAAGGCAGAAGCGACTCTCATCGCTGAAGACGACACGTCTCCATTCGTCCCTCCATTCACGCCTGTCGCGACACCACTGGAGGCGGGCTGCACGATGTTGGGGCGTGAGCGGAAGACGGCCTAACGGTGTGCGGGACCGTAGCCCAGCTTCATGGAGACGGTTGCGAATGGTCCTCGCCGATACCCCAGGAGCAACAGTGTCCCTAATTTGCTGGGAAGTGGCGGTGCGGTCCCCTACGGCACTGCGTAGGATCCTACGGTCTTGGCGTGCATCCGTGCGTCGCTGCGGTCCGGTCCCAGGTCGACGGGCACGTGCACCTTCCGCCGACCACTGGCGACAACATCGATGTACTGTGGAGACCTCACGCCCCACGTGTTGAGCAATTCGGCGGTACGTCCACCCGGCCTCCCGCATGCCCACTATACGCCCTCGCTCAAAGTCCGTCAACTGCACATACGGTTCACGTCCACGCTGTCGCGGCATGCTACCAGTGTTAAAGACTGCGATGGAGCTCTGCATGCCACGGCAAACTGGCTGACACTGACGGCGGCGGTGCACAAATGCTGCGCAGCTAGCGCCATTCGACGGCCAACACCGCGGTTCCTGGTGTGTCCGCTGTGCCGTGCGTGTGATCATTGCTTGTACAGCCCTCTCGCAGTGTCCGGAGCAAGTATGGTGGGTCTGACACACCGGTGTCAATGTGTTCTTTTTTCCATTTCCAAGAGTGTATTTAAATGTCCAAGCCTCCGGTGCCATAAAAAACCTTCTGCTGAATAAACTGAATCACTAACATTTTTATGTTTACTGTCAATGGTATCCAACTTAAAAATACCCCTTTTGTTACTTGCTGTAGCTATAACTTCACCACTTTCACTGATTACTCTTGCACCCTGCATGTCAAAGGTGACTGTATTTCCTTTCTTGACAATTTCCCCTACAGACAGCAGGTTAGTTGCCACATTTTTCACATAATGAACATTGTGTGCTGTAACCACATCTGATTCACCATTTACACTTACATCTAGATCTAGTTTCCCAGCCAGGTGACACTGGAGCTTGTTGCCATCAACAGTAGATATTCCCATATGAGTTATCTTTGATGTCATAAAGAAGTGATTTATCTTTAACAATATGCACAGATGCACCTGAGTCTAAAATCCATTCCATATCACGATTGCTCATCCCACCAAAAGAATAAAAACATGAGAGTGCCTTACCTTTGTTATTGGTCCTTCTCTCTGGGCTATCAGTAACATACCTCTTCTGCTGAGTGTCTGATCTTGGGCTTACTTTTTCTTTGCACTGAGACACAATATGTCCCATCTTCTGACATTTATAGCACCTCACCGGTTTCTTCTTTTTGTTTTTTGAGTAGAGAGCAGACGCACCTTCCTTCTCCAATGTACAACAGCTTGGAGCACTCTTTACGTCCTGCAGGATTTTCACCTTAACACTGTCGCCTGTGATTGGTATACCCGAGCTTTCAAGTCCCATAATCATAGGTGCATACCTTTCGGGCAGTCCTGCCAACATCAATGTTCCTATCCATTCGTCAGCGATCTCGAATCCGATGTTTCTCAGTCGGTTCGACGTGGTTATAATTTTGTTAACGTATTCGTCTACACTCTTACATTTGTCCAGACGAGTGGTAATTAACTCGCGTAATAATCCTACTTTTCTCGTAAGACCACCATCCTCGAATGTACTTCGTAAATTGTCCCAGACTTCTTTCGCTGTAGCAGCTTTTTCAACGTGAACATAATTCACCGAATCAATCAGTAATATCAATTTTGATTTTGCTTTCCTATCCTTACTTGAATATTTCTGATCTGTGGATTTCATTGTCCCATCTACCACGTCCCATAGGTCGTCTAAACGTAAATACGCTTCTACTGCAAACTTCCAGGTTGCATAATTTTCGCGACCTATAAGTCTTTCAATCTGTGGAATTTGTGCCGCACTCATTCTTAACGGTATCTTGCTTTTTATTGCCGTAAAGAACACCAAAAAATAATGCGGAAAAAAAATTGCGATCGTCTTGTAAGGATAACTCGCACTTCACGTAAATTGGAACTTTTCCAATACTTTCTCCTTACTATTTTATTGATATACTTATTCCAAATGAACGCTGGGCCCATAACCTATTGGAATTTGCGCAGCTGAATAAGTATTAAGGAGAAAAAGGACATCTTACTAATAACTATATTTGCACATTCAAGAACAAACAAAATTACAACAGAATAATTAGCGCACACAAAGAGTGTTAGACAATGCCAAAGAGGTCTATTTTACACAGTGCACTTTGCGCCGTCACACACGAAATATATTGTTCACACAGTTCCAACAGACATCATATACCTCCACTTCCTTCAAGGTGCTAGTCTCACCGTCGTTGCAACAGTTCTTAGAAACTAATTAACACGAAAAAACTTTGCTGTCCAGCCAGCTGACAAGACAGGAATGAGCGAGTGGGGCATGAACTGTGCAGTCCGATTGTGGAGGGGATGGAAGTGTAAGTTCTGCGTGTGGAAACAGGGCTTTACAGCATTAAAAAAATAATGAAGAGGAGAGAGAGATAAAATTCATCTGTAGCAGTTTTAACATTGCTTGTACACAGCTTTCTCATAGTTTTTACCTGTATCCACTTCTGTGTTTGTGGAACTTCAAGCAGGCTCCCATTTATTATGAGAGATTTTACATAAGGTAATTTTATTATTTTATCATTGCCGAAGGTGTCTACAGCATTTTTCGAAACCTGTATCATAGTCCAATTTAGATCTTCAGATTATTCTTAATAGTGTTAAGCTTGCAAAATTATGCCAGTAGCATTGCCAAACAGGACGACGTCGATGACGACAAGATGTTGAATTAATCTTATTTTGTTATGGTCCCGTCAATGTACTGAAAGCTACGGAAATGTAATCGAGCCTCCCTGACAACACTAACGTACCGGAAAGGAATTTTTCTGTCAGGCAGACGTCAAAAACGTTTGTAACTTACCATAATAGCCGTAAATCAGGTCCTTTTCCGTTTCACTTTGTTCCTAGCTGACGGTTTTCTGTAGATTTGAATATCAAATGCACAGAGCTTTGAGAACTGCTTTCTTATGTTCTATTTTGGGAGATACAAAAATAGTTTTGACACAGCGTGAGGCCACTTAAAGCATCGTCAGTCACTCAGTTAACAACAGACTGTTACTCCGATACGGAAAATTTGAGTAACGTGTTATAAAATTAATACGTTTTTTTCTTCTTTTATGGTTGCTGTAGAACAGCCGTGATGTAGCAGCGGGCATTTTTGTGAGGTCTGCTAGGGAGAAAGAAACCATATACTGTTTCATCCGATAAAAAGATAGATAAGTGCGCACGAGCACATGTGTGCACAGCTGTGCGAGCAAAAAAAGAAAAAAAAAAGACTTATAAAAGGAAACATGACGTTTATACAACACTGCGTACAAACAGGGCTGTTTGAGGAAGTGAAACGGTTGAGTGTTTATTGTAGCTGGTGATGTGGATTTTATGACACTTTCTGTAATCTACAGAAAATGGCAAGTGCTTTTCCAGACGTATCTCCAGCTAATGATCCACTCAAGGATGAAGATGGTTACGACGAGGTACTTCAGCTTGAGCCTCAAGATAAAAAACCTAATACCAAGAACCCGAAATCACGCTGGCGGACAGTAAACATCATGAGCAACACAAGTCATATTTTGATGCTGTTGTTCACAGTGTACGTGTTGATTTTAAGTTTTGGTGATTATTCATTTTTTTCGTGGCATCCAGCGTTAATGACACTCGGTGTGAGTATACAAAATCATGTACATTATTATCGTAGATATTAGGCAGTGTAGCGTAAGCTTTTGTTACCAAGCGGTACAGCATGCAACTGTTGCTTATCTTGTAGCGTCGTTTTCATTCGTAGATAGGTGGAGAAATTTTGTGGTTTCTATGAAGAAGATTGTTTAATAATAATAATAATAATAATAATAATAATTTAGTTTTATGTATATCACAGATACACACAGACATATGTATCTTATTTCATCTGCTGTTCACCTGTCCGATCAGTAGTACTGTGCAAGTGTTCCGTATCGCACCAATGTACTGCCAAGTTAACACATTGTAAGGACACCACCACGATAATATTACTCGTACGTGTGCAGCTTGGAATTTGTGCATGGATTTACGTACTAAACAGCGAAAATTACACGCTGGTGGTTGTATTTCGTCTGCTCGTCATAGTATTTAAACAGTCGTGATGTGCGAAATAGAAATTAGTGGAGTTGCAGTTTTGACCTGTCTACCCCAGAAATTGCGTTTTTTAGTTCGGAGAGAGAGAGAGAGAGAGAGAGAGAGAGAGAGAGAGAGAGAGAGAAGGGGGGCACCCGTTTGTTTATGTTGGGACTGCTACTGTGAAGCAGTTTCCTCGTCAAGGTTATAAGTTTGTCTTTCCACGGGCCTGTACTTAGAATAAATAACTGTCATAACAGTTTTCATTATAGAGATTTTCAAACCAACACTACCATGCATATCTTTTATGGTATTTATGTGGTGCCCATGTAGTCGTTTCGTCGTTTTAGACTATGCTACTCGTCGAGCAGATTAACTTGTTCAATATTGTATTGCATGTAGAATGCAGCAAATAATTAAAAAATACTAAAGAAATGTAGATAAAACACTTTTAAGATTTTTGGTTTGTCGTGTGCGCGTCACGTGAAGCAGTAAATTTCCCAATCAGGTACTGGTAATGATTATTGTGTGTAGGCCTAGCTAGTTGAAAACTTGAGCATATTTTTCAAAACTTTAAAGCAGGCAACCAAACTTAACAACACACCTATCCTCCTCTGAAGTGTATCGTCAGTAACCGTGTTGGAGTAGTCTCTAAATAGTTCTTGAGAAATTTGGTACAGAGTAGAACTTTTATTTCTTATGTGGGAATTATACAAACTGTGAAATTTTATTTTAAGCGGATGGATTTTAATGAAGCTGCAGCGACAAGTTTCCATTTGCAAAATGGTTGGTGGTGCAAAAACAAAACAAAGAAAAAGTTAATGTATTTCCATTAAGTACAGGTACCAGGGTTCTATTCGTGTGGAATACTGTGGGAAAAAATTGGCTGGATAGAAGACTATAACAAACATTATGGTATCTCGGAAATAATGTCAACCCTTTTCCACTGAAAACTCAAAACTGCACCTCTGTGTTGCCTTATGCAGTTTGATTATATTGACAAGTGAGTCAGAAGCAGCAGGAGGTATAGCAGTCAGTAACTAATGGATATTTCCAAGTGACTCCATCTTAGATAGAAACAACAGGATAATTTTGTCAGTACTGTATTAAGAAATAAGTCACCAAGCTAACAACTGACTAGACTGAGTCAGTTTGAAGAGCAGTTGGTATGAAGAAAAACCAGATATATCAAATTTTGTAAGTTATGTTATCTGTATTGTAAAAGGAATTGATTGCAGTTTAAATGTATCCAAAAATTACTGGAGTGATTATTGCACCACATTTTATGACCTGTACATGAGTAAACTGTTTACATTGAAATTCAGAAAGCTGCTGTATTATTTCTTCAGGATGTCTTAAGGTGCATAAGAGAGTCACATTTACATGCTCAGCAAATTACAGTGGGAGACACTAAGGGTGGGTAGGACATCAAACGGGGGGACTTGGAGCAGGAGAGTCACCACAGGACATTTTAATTTCTGCTGTCTATACTTTTACAAATAAATTCATAAAACATTGTCACCATGACCAGGAAGGATTGAGGACTCACACTCATCGCAGTGGAAGTTCAAAAACGTAGCAAAATACCTTCTTTTACATATGAAATTTCATCATTTTTTCACTTGTTACTGGCTGCATTTGTTGCTATAGGTACACTTTTCTTCCTAAGTATGAGAGATTCTTCGATTAATTTTTCATGGCATACAAACAGTAGTTACAGGTGTATGAAACTTTAGAATTTTCCAAATCTATTAAAAAACTGTGGAAAAAATTGAGATAATTAACTATAAAACTTGAATTTTTTCTAAACATAAAGTTTAAAATGTAACAGTTCATTCATTTTTCATAAATTAAATAACTTCTAGAGTTTCATACATCTGTAACTATGGTTTGTATGCTGTGCAAAAGTCATCAAAGAATCTCTCTTAGGAAGAAAAGTGTAGCTATAGCAACAAATGCAGACAGTAGTAAGTGAAAAAATGATGAAATTTCACATGTAAAAAAAAGTGTTTTGTTACGTTTTTGAGCATCTACAGCTATGAGTATGAATTCTGAATCCTTCCTGGTCATGCTGTTAAAGTTTTATGAATTTATTTGTAAATGTATAGACAGTGAAAATTAAAATGTCCTGTGGTGCCTCTCCTGCTCCAAGTCAGCCCATTTGACGTCCTACCTCCCTTGAGATTTGTATACCAAGTGTAAGATTTTCTGTTTACATTCCAAGACAAGTCGCGAAACACTTCTATGGACAACTCATGTAATGCCATTATGGTGAAATTAGAAACACATTACATGGAAGCACATTAGTAGTCATTCGTCATGTATGTGAAATAAATAAATAAATAAATAAATAAATAAATACTGTGCCAATTATACAATATTGCACCAGTTATACTGTTTGTGTGTGTAATAATTCTTCTTGTGTTACATCTGTCACTGTAATTGGGAATTAAATTTGTGAATGTAATTGGGAAAAGATTCAGTTAAACTGGTGCACTAAGTACCGCCTTCTGCAACTGTAGAGTATTTTGCAAACTGCAGATATAGTTATACACAACTTTGTAAGAACAGTTTCTTTCCTTTTATGGTATACTGAGAAATGGCGAGGGCAAAAATTGAATTCTGGTTGTTGCATAATAGTGCAAGAAAGCATCTACATCTGCATCCATACTCCTAAAACCATTGCAAGTTGTGTGGCAGAGGTTATGTCCCATTGTAGCAGTTATTGGGTTTCTTCATTTTCCATTCACATATCGAGTGCGAGAAGAATGACTACTCGAATGCATTTGTGTGTGCAGTAGTTATTCTAATCTTATCTTCACGAACATTATGTGAGCAATATGTAGGGAGTTGTAGCATATTCCTAGAGTAATCATTTATAGCTGGTTCTTGAAACTTTGTTAATAGACTAATTCTGGATATAGTTTACATCTATCTTGAAGAGTCCTCCAGTTCAATTCCTTCAGTAACTGTATGACACACTCTCATGGATTAAACAAACCTGCAACCATTCATGCAGCCCTTCTCTGTATACTTTCAGTATCTCCCATTAGGCCTATTTGATATGGGCCCCATACACTTGTGCAGTATTCTAAAATCAGTCACATGAGAGGTTTGTAAGAATTTCCTATATATAGCAGTTTTCCAGTATTCTGCCAATCAAATGAAGTCTACTGCCTGCTTTACCCAAGACTGGACCTATGTGATCATTCCATTTCATATCCCTACAAAGTGTTACATGTCGATAATTTCATGTGAAATCACCCAGTGGCCGTTGCCCTTAAGACTTTTCTGAAAATTTGGTGTAAGAATGAGGATAATTAGTTAGGGTTAAAATATTTTTTCTGAAATTTTTTGACCAAAATTGTAATTAGGAGACCATTTTGAAACGTGGGCTCCTTCTACCAACTGGTGTTGAGAAACGAAGTGCCTTGTAAGTTAACCACTATAACTTTTCTTATTTATGAATCAATTTTATTGAATTTGGTGTCATTGGAAAGTAAAAGAATAGAGCTATAATATAAAAATTATTAAAGTGCTGTGTCTAAGCAACAAATGTTTGAAAATTTGTAATTAGGCTAATGTAATTTCTTACCAATTTTTTTTGCAAATTTCAGGTTTTTTTTTTTTAATTTTTGATTCAAATAATTCCTACTGCCATTCTTTTCAACATAAAAAAAATCAGAAGGGTATTTGTTCTCTATTGTTAGATCTTATACTTTTTCAATAATGCTGTAATAATTAATTGCTTCAAATAGCTGATCAACAATACATGAAACAACAATGGAAAATTTAGTCTAGTAGCAACACTCACATGCAACACAGGGTATGTGACTAATTAGAGAACAAGAAAAAGTGTCAAACCATCCAGTTCTTTTCTGCAACATACACAGTTGATTAAAAATCACAATGGCAAACAATTGTTCTTTAGGTTTTGTGTAAGCAGTTGTATGTCAGAAGTAAAGTAGTAGCAGTGAAAAGCTTGATTTAATAGATATGTTAAGCCTGAATCAAGCTGATGCTGAATTATTGAAGCTAAGAAGCACCTGTGAAAATATTGAGTGTGTTTTTTCTTCTCACAAAAGGCTCTGTTTGGTAACATTTGAAGACAGACAAAGAATTTGCTGTGACTCTTTTAAGAAGCATGGTAAAAAGACTGCTAAGAAATCTTTGAAACCTGTTTCTTTGCCCATGGCAAGGAAATATAAAACCCTTGGACTTATCCCAGGTACCAAGCTGTGCATAACATGGTATAAGGACATTTTATCTCCTGTGGGGGATAACCTTCCAGGGATGGATGAATGTGAAGTTGAAGATCAAGAATATACATCAGATCCATCTACAGCTCTTCAAAAACTTAATGAAAGTTGTGAATTACTTGAAATTTCACCATTTAAGGTTAGCATGAGAGCACAAGACATGCGTCCAGAATAGATTCGATCAAAGTCTCGTCGCTTAGCTTTAAAATTCCAGCAAACAGCATCAGAAGTGCTAAATGTTCCAGTGAAAAACGTGTCTGAAGAAACTGGCAGTGCTGAATGTACAGACTGTAATATTTTAATGCAAAAACTTAAAGAGAAATTCATCAGAAATTCGGTTAAAGGAAAAATACAAATACATACCTTAGCACCAGCTGCACAGAGTAAAGAAAAAACCAAATGTTTTTTAACACTACCGAATACATGGTAAATACATCGAGGATATTGCTAAAAGAAGGCGGTATTTTGTCAAAAGGGAGTTATAAAGTGGGGAACAGAACAGGTAAGGATGTGGAAAAAAGTGACCAGAATTTTTACTGTGAAGATGATATAAGTCGCATTTCTGCTAATAAAAAAGACTGTCTGTCTGTCCCTTCAGAAACTGGCAAAAGAGTGTATAAGACGAAAAGACTAATTTTACGTAATCTGAAAGATGTATACTTAGTTTTCAGAGAAGAATATCCTGAAGATAAAATTGGTTTTACTAAATTTTGTGAACTTGGGCCAAAAGAATGTGTTACTGTAAACATTCGTGGAATGCGTAACGTATGTGTATGCATGTATCTCCAAAACGTAAAACTGTTAATGCATGCTGCACATGTGAAAGAATCTTACACTGAACATCTACATAAACTTGTGTGTAATATGGAAAATGAGGAGTGCATGCTGCATTGCTGTTCTCAGTGTCCTGACGAATATGAACTGCACAATTTTTTAATGGAGCTGGATTCCTTACAAGATTGTGAAAATGTTGTATTCAAACAATGGATGCAAACTGATTGACCTACACTGGAGACATTAATGAAGATGACCAATGAATTTGTTGAGTATTTAATGCAAAAACTTCAAAACGTAACACATCATCATTATGTATCAAAATCTCGGAGTTATTACTTTAAGTCGAGCAAAGAAACCCTCCCTGATACTACATGCATCATCATAGTGGATTTTGCAGAGAACTAGGCCTACCTGTTTGCTTCAGGTTGCTGCACAAGGATTTCACTGGTAGAACATTCATGTCACCCTTCATCCTTTTGTGGTGTACTTTAAAACAGATGATTGCATTAAGTCAATGTTATTGTGTTGTACAAGTGACTGTTTGCAGCATGATACAAACACATTCTATGTTTTCCAGAAAACTGCTCTTACTTATGTATTGGAACAATTACCACACATCCAGCATGTTATGTACTTCAGTGATGGCAGTTCTGCACAATATAAAAACTTTAAGAACTTTTTGAATTTGTGCCATCACAAGCAAGATCATGGAGCAACTGCAGAATGGAATTTTTTGCCACTAGTCATGGCAAGAATGCATGTGATGGAGTTGGAGTACTATTAAACCTTTAGCAACAAGAGCAAGTATACAGCATCCATATGACAGTCCCATTTTAAGTCCAAAAGATCTGTTTACATTTACCAAAACTCATGTTACAGGAGTAGAAACCTTTTATGTTACAACAGAGGAGATAACAAAGTTCACAAACATGTTACAAGAACAATATGAGACTGGTTCTATCATCCTGGGACAAGAGTGAATCATTTTTTCAAACCACTGAATGAAAACAAGTTGCTGATAAAGCGTGTATCATCATCTACTAAATTCATTGAAGTTCCTCTTGGAATCCAAAACACTGCCTCTAACACAATTAAAGAAGAAACATTTGTCGCAGCTATCTACGATAACCAGTGGTGGCTTGGAAAAATTCTAGAGATAAGTGAAGAACACAGAGATGCAAGGGTCAAGTTCACGAGTCCAAGTGGCCCTACCTCAAGTTATTCATGGCCACTTCACACTGATGTTTGCTGGATACCTTATGAAAACATTTTAATGACTTTGCCTGCTCCTAGGGCCAGCACAAGTACTGGTCATTTATATACTTTTGAATCAGACATAAGATTGTCCATTGAAAACTTGTTTTAAAGAATGAATGCTTTTTAGAATTTTATGAGAACTGATCATCATTTGTGACCACTAGGTAAGAGTCACAAAATGAAACATGTATATTATTATTTATGTTCTTTCTGTTTTAAATGATTAAACAGAACAAACACCCTTCTGATTTTTTTTATGTTGAAATGTATGACAATTGGAATTCTTTGAGGCAAAATTTAAATTGGTGAAACTTAACTTGTGATTTTGACAAAAATCATGAAATATGTAAAAAAAATTGAAAAATGACTTTCATTACAGATTTGCACATATTTATATGCACAGTTGCAGCATTTTTATGGTTTAGTGATATAGTTGGTCCTTTTATCTTTCTAATGACACCAAATTGAATAAAATTGATTTATAAACAAGAGACAACCTACCTTTCATACTGACGCCAGATGGAGAAAATGCTAGACATTTCCAAATGGCCTCCTGACTACAGTTTTGATGTAAAAAATCTGAAAAAAATATTTTATCACTTTCTATTTATGTACATCCTTACACCTAATTTTCACAAATATCTGTGACGTGGTGGCAACGAGTTTTCTTTATTTTGGGTGATTTTAAATGAAATGAGCCATGTAGATATTTGTAAAAGTTGACTGATTCCAACAGTGACTCATTGCTATTGTAATCATAGGATACTGTTTTTTTCCTTTTATGAATTACAAAATTTTATATTTCTGAACACTTAAAGCAAGTTACCAGTCTTTGCACCATATTGAAATCTTATCAAGTTTGAATGAATATTTATACAGCTTCTTTCAGATGGTAGATAACGGCAGCATCTCATAAAGTCTGCGTTTGCTGTTAACATTGTCTGCAAAGTCATTAATACACAACATGAGCAGCAAGGGTCCCAACATATTTCCGTAGGGCACATCTGAAGTTACGTCTGCATCTGACGATGTCTCTCCATCCGAGATAACATGCTGCGTCCTCCCTACCAAAAAGTTCTCAATCCAGTCACAAATTTACTTGATGCCCCATATGATCGTACCTTTGACAATACGCTTACATGTGGTACTGAGTGAAATTCTTTTTGGAAATCAAAAAATACAGCATCTACCTGGTTGCCTTGTTCCAAAGCTTTCAGTATGTTATGTGAGAAAAGTGTGAGTTGGGTTTCATATGATCGTTGTTTTTGATATCCGTGCTGGTTGGCTTTGAGGTGGTCATTCTGTTCAATATACCTCATTATGTTTGAGCTCAGAATATGTTCTAAGCTTCTACAACAAATTGATGTCAGTTACGCTAGACGGTAGTTTTGTGGATCACTTCTTCTACCCTTCTTGTACATAGATGTGACCTGTGCCTTTTTCCAAGAACTCGGCACAGTTTTTGTGTTTGTAGGATCCACAATAGATTATAATTAGAAGAGGGGCTAACTCAGCCACAAATTCAGTATAGAATCTGATGGGGACTCATTGGTGTGTGGAGCTTTGTTCAATTTTAACGACTTCAGCTGTTTCTTAACACCTCTGACAATAATTCCTATTTCATTAATTTTTCATGGTACGAGGATTAAATTATGGCAGTTCTCCTGTTTTCCTTTGTAAAGGCACACTTCAAAATGGAATTAAGCATTTCAGCTTTTGCTTTGCTACCCTCAATTTCAGTTCCTTTCTCATTTGCTAGGAACTGAAAACTAACTTTGGTGCAGCTAACAGCCTTTACGTACAACCAGAATTTCTTTGGGTCTGTGAAAGATCACTTGACAATATTCTGCTCCAGTAGCCATTGAAGGCATCATGCATTGCTGTCTTGACAGCCAAACACGTTTCATTCACCATCTCTCGATCAATAGCCCTATGCTTTGTTTTACATCTATTATGCAGTAATCTCTGTTTCTTTAAAAGTTTCTTTACAGTGACCGTATACCATGGAGGTTCCTTTGCATTATTTTCCCCTACATGCTACTGCTCTATGCTGAATGGTTCAAGTTCCTCATTGAGATATGACTCAACAATTAGAAATTTCAGAGAAAATCTTCAGCAGTTAGAGTAGGATGAGGTGTACAAGGAACCCGATGCTAATTTAAAATATAACTTATTTCATGATACACTTGTAAGAGAATTTGAAAACCGTTTCCCCAAGAAAGTAGTTAAATCTAATTACAAGAAACCATGCAAAAACCTTGGCTTACTAAAGGAATAAAAATATGTTGTAACTACAAAAGGGAACTGTATGTAACAAGAAAGAGTAATGACCCAGAAACAGCCAAATATTATAAAAACTACTGTGCTACATTAAGAAAGGTTATTAAAAGTCCAGAAGCATGTTCATCATGTCTGAGATTAATACCTCTGATAACAAAATCAAAACAATTTGGAATGTTTACAAGGGAGACAGGGCAACCGAGAGTACAGGATGACGGCATCACCATCAAAGCGAATGGAAACTTGATAAACAACAAGCCGGAAGTCGAAAACATTTTGAATAATCATTTTTTAAATGTTTTAGAGAAAATAGGATCTAAATGTTCATTAGAAGAAGCAAGGCAGTTAATGGAAGAGGCCTTACCCAAACCATTTGATAAAATAGAAATTCCACCCACCTCTCCTTCTGAAATGAGGAAGATAATAAACTCTCTGAAGAATAAAAGTTCACACAGAATTGATGGCATTTCCAGCAGGATAATAAAAGCTTGTTCCCAAGGAATAAGTGGGATTCTTAGCCACATATGTAATAGCTCTCTGAGGCTGGTTATTTTCCCAGATAGACTGAAGTATGCCATTGTTAAACCACTGCATAAAAAAGGGGATACGCCTGATGCCAACAACTACCGCCCAATCTCTCTTCTGACTGCCGTATCCAAAATTCTTGAAAAAGTAATGTATTGTAGAGTAGCTTCACACCTTTGTAAAAATAAAGTTTTAACAAAATGTCACTTTGGTTTCCAGAAGGGTTTTTCAACGGAAAATGCTATATATACTTTCACTAATGAAATATTAAATGCTCTGAACAACCGGAAGTCACCCGTTGGGATTTTTTGTGATCTATCAAAGGCTTTTGATTGTGTAAATCATGGAATACTTCTAGATAAGCTCAAGTACTGTGGTATGAATGGGACAGTGCTCAAATGGTTTAAATCATACCTAATTGGAAGAATGCAGGAAGTTGAAATAAGCAGTTAACATAATATGCAAAAAACTGGTGATTTCTCAAACGGGGGAACAATCAAGAATGGGGTGCCGCAAAGTTCGGTCTTGGGTCCTCTGCTGTTCTTAATATATATTTATGACTTGCCATTCTATATTCACGAAGATGCAAAGCTGGTACTTTTTGTCGATGTTACAAGTATAGCTATCGCACCCAACAAACAGGAATCAACTGGTGAAATTGTAAACGATGTTTTTCAGAAAATCATTAAGTGGTTCTCTGCAAATGGGCTCTCATTAAACTGTGACAAAACACAGTATAAACAGTTCCACACAGTAAATGAAATGACACCATTAATAAATATAGACTTCGATCAGAAATCGGCAGCTAAGGTAGAATATTCAAAATTTCTAGGTGTAATCATTGATGGGGGGTTGAACTGGAAAAAACACACTGAGGATCTGCTGAAACGTTTGAGTTCAGCTACTTATGCTATTAGGGTCATTGCAAATTTTGGTGATATACATCTGAGTAAATTAGCTTACCACACCTATTTTCATTCTCTGCTTTTGTATGGCATCATATTCTGGGGTAACTCATCATTGAGTAAAAGAGTGTTCATTGCACAAAAGTGTGTAATCAGAATAATTGCTGGAGCTCATCCAAGATCATCGTGCAGACACTTATTTAAAGAGCTAGAAATCTTCACTGTAGCCTCACAATATATATATTCTCTTATGAAATTTGTTATTAACAATCCGAACGAATTCAAAAGTAATAGCAGTGTACATGGCTACAACACTAGGAGAAAGGATGATCTTCACTACTCAAGGTTAAATCTAACTTTGGCTCAAAAGGGGGTAAATTATGCTGCCACAAAAGCCTTTGGTCGCTTACCTGATACCATCAAAAGTCTGACAGATAGCCATATAGCATTTAAAAGGAAATTAAAAGAATTTCTTAATGGCAACTCCTTCTACTCATTAGATGAATTATTGGATATAGTAAGTGGGTAATTCCCCTCCTCCCCCCTTCCCCACCAAAAAAAAAGTTTGTCCTGTAATATTTTGTGTGATGTAATATCTTGTATAGACACCTTTTATTAACCTGACACATTCCACATCATTAAGAAGTGTCGTATTCATGTTCTAAGGAACAAGTACTAATATAATCTAATATGACACTTTGACTTTTACCTAGTTTACTGAACATACATATCTTTCTGCTTGTTTAGTAGTTTTTTGTACTTTTGTAATCATGTTGTCACAGCCGTGTCATGGTCACTGATACCAGTTTTGATGTGTACATCCTGAAAGAGGTCTGATATATTTGTTGCCATTAGATCCAATATATTACCGTCATGAGTGGGTTTCCCAACTATCTGTTTGAGGTTGTTTTCAGAGAAGACATTTGGTAAAGTTTCACACCCATCACTAATGAAACTGTAATGTTCCCAATTAATTGTTGGATGGCCCAGTGATAAGCATCATTTCTTCCAATGTGCGCCACAATCTGCAGTTGGTTACAACTTGTTCCCTAAATGGCTGCTGAAATAGCCACTTCAATGTGTTGAATTAGTCCCCCAGACATACACACTGGGTGCACCTCATGTTGTTTCCTATTCCTTGCTGCCATTTACCTAAGGGGTACCATCATTTGCTGTATGTTTGAATGGCAGACGATTAATAAACCTCTGCCCTTTTGCACTTGCCTCCTCCTGACACCAGACAAAACAGGTTTCCCCATACAGGTGAAATGAGCCCCAGTGGTTCAGTTTCAGTGAAAGACAGCACCACAGACTTGTTGATTAGGGGGATTGGCACAACACCCAGAGTCCTCCCTGGTTCCTGTCCACCCCGTACAACCACCCGCAGACAGGTGGATGAGCAATGACAGAGAG
The DNA here is from genome assembly GCF_023864275.1 of Schistocerca cancellata. Classification (NCBI taxonomy): domain Eukaryota; kingdom Metazoa; phylum Arthropoda; class Insecta; order Orthoptera; family Acrididae; genus Schistocerca; species Schistocerca cancellata. The sequence goes on from NC_064633.1 coordinate 281,061,778, forward strand.
GACAGCACTTGAGAGGTACCTGTGGTACAGGTATCACAGGTACATAACTCACAGGAGCTCTTCCAACACACAGATTCACAGCAACTGCCAATCATTTGGCAGTAGTCAGGGCAATTTTCAGCTGCTTATTAATGTCAACCAACTCATCCCCTGTATGAGAACAGCATTCACAGTGGGGCTGCATTGTGGCTTTCACAATTTATTATAAGGCAGTTAACACTTAACTTTACATTAAATAATTTTAGCTTAGCCTGCTGATTATCTTTTAATCTGTTGAGTCAAAAAATCCCCTGTAAGAATTGAAGCAAATCACAAGTATATGTACAGTAGGGAAATTACCTTTCAGGGATTAACTATATTAAAAAAATTGGTACCATATAGTATTTGTAGATTTTCTCACCTTGAAGACAGAACTGAAAGAATATGAGTGGGTGCAATCACAAAGCTGCCTGTACCTACTGTTTGAGAGCTGATAGAATTCTGCAGGTTCTGTCTCCTGTTTTCTGTCTGTTAGACTAGTCAATCCCATTGCACTGCTTTCTCTCTCTGTCTTAGCCAACCATTCAAACCAAATTCTTTAAAAAAGAGTACAGCATTGTTGCCTGTGTGTACTAGAAAAATTAAAAGGTTTGGATATAACTTCTCACATAACTTTTTCCCTGTATTTTTTTCTCAGCAAATTCCAAATTGAAATTTTCCCATTTTATCAGCTGAGTGTCATTTTCATCTAGAAACAATACACTTCACCTGAAGATGAAGATGGAGTAGGAAACATTGAAGTGCTGCTTCAGGAAGACACTCCCACTAAGCTGATCAGAAAATTATTTACAGAATGTATTATTTCATTCTTTTACTGGATGCTCCACTGTATTTTACAACTGTCTTTTATTGATGCTTATGAGTTTTATAAAATGTATCAATAATTAATAAAAATTAAGAAAGTGAGAGAATGAAAACTATTTGCTACTATGATTTTCTATCCAATTTTATGCAAAATTTTTATAGATATCTAATAATTTCCAAATGTAAGCAGATAACTTTGACAATGTAAAACTAATTGATAAAAAATTTGCCCATGTACATGGATATGAATCAAATGGTGGAATCAGTAGTAGTAGTAGTAGCAGCAGCAGTAGTAGTAATTTATTCATCCAGTCATCAAGTTTACAATGGTATATAATCTGACAGCTTAATAAATAATTCATGCTGTATGTACACAGAAAAAATATGCACGTCTTTAATGAGCAGAGGACAGGTGGTCAGCTGTGGCCTTGAAGGGCTGAAGGAACCATCTGACATTTGCCTGAAGTGATTAGAAAGACAACATTAAACCTCAAGCAAGATGGCTGCACAGAGCATGAGCTTCCATCCTTGTGAGTCCAGGGTCAGTGTTTTAACAAATGCACTGCTTCAGTTGTTTATATCTAACACACAGTGCTCTTATATTTGTGTGTACTTAGAACAAAGTAGCACAATAATGTGGTTAATAACTCTGTTCATATAGTATCTACACTGCACACATCACACACACACTTGCAGATGATTTCAGGACCATGAACATATTATGTTTACAGTCTTCCCTTTTGCCTGTCTGAAAAATCAGTCAGTGTCCCCCTCATGATGAAAGAGATGTTGAACTCAGAAAAATGATGACATGTTGGTATTAGTTTTGTAAAACCTTGTCACCAGTTTGGTGAACCCTTGTTGGCAGTTTTGTGAAGGCCTCATCGCTACAGCTGTGGAGGCCGAATTGCCACTGTTGTTACAGTAGGCAGAGTTTGTGAGTTCATGAAATGGCTTCTAGTGCAGTACACTCCTAAGAAACTTTCTCCCTGCCACTATTTCACAGCTATGCTCCAGGGTCAGGTAACAGGACAGGAGAACGAAAGTTCTACAACACCTCAACAAATTAGCAACAAAGTTACACAAGTGAGTTAAAACCATTTACTTATCTTTGTGACTTATTGAATAATGAAGTCTGCAACACTGCATGGAATATTACACAAAAAAGGCCCGCAATGGCTAAGTGCAAATAATCGTAGGTAAACGTTACAGTACATAGCAAATGCAATTTACAACTGTCTGTTCACTTCTAAGAGTTCACAAAATGACGTTCTCTGTCTAAGTCATCCTTGGACAATGCTCTATAACCAAGTGGGTGAGAGCTGCTCTTCTCTCTTCCTAGTAAGCTTCTGTCCATTGTCATCCAGTCATTGGTAGATTGTAATTGGCCACTAATTGGCTGAGGCGAAGTTGATATCTTCATCCTCAGTGCCGCCCACGGTGCTGGTGGTACTTGCACAAGTGGCGAGTCTCTATGGCACTGGCACCATCTTGCGTCTTTGCTCCTGTGGTGCTTTTTCTCTGGCTGTGTCCTGTTCAAACAATACAACACCATCATCATGTACAGCTGAGCACAATACTGACAGTGGGGGTAGGCGTGATGTTGAACCAGTGTGCAGCAGTGACCGTTGCTGTAGCCAATGCCGAGTCGCTGCTCACACCCTATCATTTGTGTTGAGACTCCGAGGGAACACCGGCCGAAAAACGACACAGAGGGTGCATCCCAGCACCCGCCGGCAGAGCATTTTCTTGATGATGAAAATCCTCAACGGCAACTCTTTGACAGGAGGCCCCATGGTAGGCCTCAGTGTGGGGTTGACCCAGCTGCTGTTGTGTGTCAGGTGCTAGCGGACGTCCGCTAGTGGACAGGTGCGATGTCGGATCGATGTCCATTGGCTAGAGATCTGCAAAGAGCACTCCACGGCGCTCGGATTACGTCGATCGGGAAGGCCTGGAATCTGTGAACATACAAGAAGCGGCAGGCTTTGCAAGCGACAAGGGCAAATTTAATTTAGGTGCCGCTTCTGCAATCCATCAGGACCTCGAATGTGAAACATACACAAACTAATTGACTGAGTGATGATGCCACACTTCCATGATTCGTTTCTCCCATAGATTCTGTAAAACACAGGATGGCTAATCCGATATGTTGGCTGACTGGAGTCTGTAGATGCCAACCGCAGCGAGCAATGGAACACATGGAAGAGCATGTGGTGGCATCAGCCAGGTAGCACCTTCGCGGGCCAAGGGCCATTGCGGGGTTGGGAGTGATAAGTAGACAAGAAGCAAAGTAAGGCTTTTTTGTGTGGATGATGCAAGTGAAGTTTGTACATTTGCTATTTGAACCTGTGAACAAAATTTTCAGCTTCACCATTCAATTGTGGGTGGAATGGTGTTGAGGTGAGATGGTGCAAGCCATTTGCTGCACAGAAATCTTCAAATTATGCAGAGACAAATTGAGGTCCTTTCTCTGTGACGAGCCGTTTGGACAGACCTTCAATGCAGAATGCTCGATCTATTTTGTTGTCAGTGTACCCATTTCTCTCGAAAGCCGTTTGCAAATGGGTACACTGACAACGAAATAGATCGAGCACTCCACCCTAAAAGAAAAGTGTCCGAAAATACACGATGATGACAACAACAACTGTCGGCTGGAAAAGTTTTTCTTCCATTTATTCATAACATCACGGACAGTATTGGGAAAGTTTTGGCCAAGTTTCAAGTGGAGACAATCTTTCGACCTAATATCGGTGAAAAACGCACGACACCCCTTAGCTACCCCAGGTGTGTATAAAATTCCATGTAGCTGTGGCATGGTTTATATTGGTACAGCTAAAAGGAGTGTTAATACCTGCATATCGGAACATAAAAGGAACTGTAGATTGGGACAAATTGACAAATCAGCTGTAGCGGAACACGTTTTCAAAGACGGTGATCACGAAATAAAATGTAGTGAGACAAACGTGATAGCTAGGACCTCACATTATTATACCCGCATGTATAGAGAAGCTATAGAGATCTACAAGCACGAAAATAATTTTAATAAAAAAGAAGAAGGTTTAAAACTAGACAAGATATGGCAGTCGACATTGTACAAACGAAGTGAAAATCGACTACCTGTAATCGAGAGAGATGACACAGGCCAGAGATAGTTTTAAAGTCGAAAGCACGTGGTGAGTGGTGGCGCCATCTAAGTGCTCTATATAAGCAGGACCTCCAGCGCCTAGCAGCCAGTTGCCGACTCATTTAAGATGATGTTGCCCGCAGTAGGCAACGAAATGTCAGGAAGGAGAAGAAGTTTTACATATGGACCACGACAATTCAGCTCGGAAGTATTAATTAATGAATCATAGGTAAACTTCGCAGTACATAGCAAATGCAATTTACAACTGTCTAGTCACTTCTAAGAGATCACTAAAGAACTTTCCCTGTCTCAGTCAGGTCTGGTTGATGATTTGTAACCTACTGAGCAAGAGCTGCTCTTCTCTCTTCTGAGTAGGCTTCTGTCTGTTGTCATCCGGTCATTGGCGGATTGTAGTTGACTGACAGTTGGCCAAGGTGAAGTGAACAGCTTCATCCTCAGCACTGCCCGTGAATTACAATTTTTTTTTTCAAATTTCGTTATTGAATTATGTGTAGATATACGTAACAGTACTGGAATCTTTGAGAAATCCAAACTGTGATTTTGACAATAAATAATTTGTGGTCAGATGGCTAAGACTTTCTATATTATCTTCTCTCAAAATTTTAAGAATGCTGGTAAAAATGAAATTGGTTGGAAATTTGGCCCTATTTATCTCCTTTCATGTATTGAAGCTTAACTTCAGCATATTTCAGTCAGTTGAGAAATGTTCCAGTGGTAACTGATTGGTTAAGCATGTAACTTCATAGGTTGCTAAACTCTGAAGAACAATCTTTAACTAACTTTGTTGATAATATTATTAAAAGACTGCATTGCTGCATTCTTTTTTTATGCGTATCTGTGGCTCAGCATCTTTGCTATATGGGGAGTAGTGATCTATACTTTTCATAATATTGTCATTATTCTATTCTGGATTTTCCTTTGTTTGATTTTAACTTTGTTGATATTTTATGATAACCACTACAGTTTTTTGATTTTAAAGATTTTACAGTGGACAGTACTTCTGTTTTTGTAGTGAGGATCATATTCATATTACTGAAGTTATTTGTGAAGATGGTCTGAGGTATTCAGTGACAGCGTCTGTTGAACCTGAGAACCAAATCTTTTCAGTGACAGTTATGAAATACTTTAAAGTGTTTTGAAACACTGCATGCATCTGTTACCTGTATTATTTACTCTCAGTGCTATATGTTCCTCTTCATGTCATGTTTTATACAAGTCTCCTGCTTCACTATATCCCATATTATCTTTATTTTGTTATCTGATGTGATTGTCTCTTTCTGGTAATGCATTTGCTTCGATGTCTGTATTACTATCTTTAATATTTTGCAGTATGTCTTGTAATAGGCTGTAGCATCAACATCATAGTTGTTTGTGACTGGCAGATACAGTTTCGTTTTTGTTTTACATGGTACCATTATTTCTGGATTAATCTATGGCTTTTTTGTAGACTTTGGTTTATCTGGGTTAGTTTATGTTTGGGGGAGGGGGGGCAGAGTGTTCAAATCAGTAAGAATGTTGTTAATAAAAGTGTTGGATTCATCATTCATGCTGTGAGCACAGTATACATCACTCCCATTGCCACAATAATCAAATTTGGCTTGACTACCCTCTTGAATTCAGATTTAGTAGAAGAATGCTGAAGATTAGATGGGTAGATCATGTAACCAATGACGAGGTACTGAATAGAACTGGGAACAAAAGAAATTTCGGGCATAACTTGGCTAAAAGAGAGGATCAGTTGATAAGACATTCTGTAACATCAAGGGAGTGCCAATTTGGTGCTGGTGGGAAGTAAGGAAGGAAAAAATTGTAGAGGGAGACAGACAGACGGATGTATGCAGTAAGCAAGTTGAAAAAGCTTGCAGTAATTATTCGGATATGAAGAGGCTTGCACTGGATGGAGTAGCATGGAGAGCTGCAGCAAATATTCTTCATACTGAAGACTACAATGGATATTATATCCTGTTCAGTATTAACTTCAAAAAAATCTACATGTCATGCTCTGAGAGTCCATTGTCTGTTTGTTTTATAGCGTAATTTTGTTCATTAGACCTCCCTATAAAGATATCATCAATGGCTGTTTGTGAGCAGTTAGCTACCCTAGTTGGGAAGTTTACGCCACGAGTTTAGTTGAATGATAGTGTTACTGACTGCAGTACATGCTTCTTGGGAAAGTACTTACGAAAATCTGCATTAAAATCATCATCATCATCGACTATGTCTCATTTTTCTGCCTCTGTTAAGAAGGCCAGTGGGGCTTTCAAGTTGATTTATGAAGAGATTAAAGTGATTCCATCAGTTCCATCTCCTGAATGGAAATAAGGTTTTTCAGAACTTACTGAAGCTGCACTCACCCTCGAAATTGATTTGAACACCACTGTGGCATACTAGGCATGGTGTTGTTAGAATTGATTGCCCTTGCCATTCTCTGACCTTTCAACTACACAAGCAGTTAGTTTAGAAGAGGAAATAAAAATTGTAGAACAGACTGGGAATTGAACTGCTGAATGTTCGCACTTGTAGTTTGACGCTGAGCGACACTCAAACAGGAAAAGAGCTGTACAGGAAAATAGCTGTGTGTATTTATATAGAGTAAAATGAATAATTCACTTATTAAAAAAAAAAAAAAAATACTGTACATGCCAGCTGAGAGGAAAAAGGTACATTAGGATAATCGTGGAAAATATAAATAGACCATACTGTCTGTGAGAAGTAGCAGTTGTAACCAGCTGGTAGCATAAAATATGATCAAACAATTATAAGAATTACAATAATATTGAGAAGACTGCATATTACAACTATTACCTAGCCCAGCTATTAAGTGACATAGACGAAAGCAAACTAATTATTACCCTATTACAAGTCTCTTCTCTTGGAAAATATCCAACAAATTAAGAATAAGAAAAGAAGTGGTGCCATGTATTCAGTTTTTGTAATAAGTCACTGATTTCAATTGTAAATTGGGTTGGTGATTTGTCCTTTAGCATTTTAAAGATAGAGCCACCTTTACCTCAGATCAATGCAACAAAAATAGAGATTTGTGTTTTACTGTATCAAGTGCAAAAGCAAGGCTTAACACCGATCTGAGATTTTAAAGCCTGTCACTACTTCAGTATCAGGTGAAATTAAGAAGTTGTAGAGAGATTCCTACAGTGACACATTTACCGTATGGAATGATAATCAAATGAGTAAATTACCATCAGGCATGTAATGTTCACTTGTACTATTAATCTTAGTTTTTAATTCCATGTTTACTGACCTGTTTCATTTTGACTCTCTGATAGGATTAAAATGTTGCAACATTCATCTTTCATGTTCCACTGATAAGGTAACCATTATGGGTGAGATGTTAGTTCAGTGATCTTCGTACAACCAAAGCTGGATGGAGAATTTTGGTCTTATAATGTAGAACTTGGCAGGACACACTGAAGTACACCATTGACATGGATGTTGTCATCTAAAAAGACATAGTCCACAGTATAATCATCATGAAAATGTAAAAGAAAGGGCAACACTTGATTACCTGGAAAGTTAAAATAAACATCCTGCTTCATTTTCATGGTAACCTGAATGAGGGTGTCCGGTTCATGGTAAAGAAAAAAAGAAAAGTCCAAAACATAGCAGAACCACCTCCCACCTAAAATACAACCTACACACACTGTGAGCTAAACTCCTCATTGGGGGCCCTGTGTACTGGACACCTTGAATCATTTGAAAAGAGGCAATACTGCAACTCATCATAACGCATTACACATCTGTAGTCAGCTACTGTCCAGTTTCTGTATTGTTTGACTCATTAAAGATATACAACTTTAAGTACTCCCGTGAGTAATTGCCTTTTGGTTGGTACCTGACTACAAATATCCAATGCTTTCACTTCTCAATTTTCCCTCAGATGTCCACGTCACACTATAGTTTTCATATGATGCAACAGGACAGTCATCTTTTTTTTTTCACTAGTTTCAAAACATTTCAAATAATTCTTCTCTTGAAATTGAGAAAATACAGTGCCAATTGCTCATGTAGACAGAGAATCAGAAAGCTCTTTTTCTATGGACATGTAATATCCATCATATTGTAGTAGACAAGAAATGAAACATAAAAATTGTTGACCAGACACTCAGACAGCAGCAGTTCGACATCCAATTTAAAGTTGAGATAACCTTGTTAGACCCACAGGTGACAGGCTTTGAAGTAAGAGTGCAGTTTGTATCACCACCAATGGTGAGTTTCATCTATGTTGAAATTTCATTTTTTAAGGGCACTGGAAAAATTATTGAACATAATTGTCTATAGGTGCAGTCTTATTACTTTAACTTATCTTTATAGGAGAGAGATTTTTAAGACAGAGATTTAGGAACCAGGTTTGAAATTGTAAGACATTTTCAGGGGCAGATGTGGACTCTGATCACAACCTGTTGGTTATAAACTGTAGATTAAAACTTAAGAAACTGCAAAAAGGTGGGAATTTAAGGATATGGGACCTGGATAAAATGAAAGTACCAAGGTTGTAGAGAGTTTCAGAGAGAGCATTAGAGAACGATTGACAAGAACAGGGGAAAGAAATACAGTAGAAGAAGAATGGGTAGCTTTGAGAGATGAAATAGTTAAGGCAGCAGAGGATCAAGTAGGTAAAAAGACAAGGACTCATAGAAATCCTTGGGTAACAGGAGAGGTATTGAATTTAATTGATGAAAGGAGAAAATATAAAAATGCCGTAAGTGAAGCAGGCAAAAAGGAATACAAACATCTCAAATATGAGATCGACAGGAAGTGCAAAATGGCTAAGCAGACATGGCTAGAGGACAAGTTTAAGGATGTGGAGGCTTATCTCACTAGGGGTAAGGTAGGTACTGCCTACAGGTTAAAGAGACCTTTGGAGAAAAGAACCACTTGTATGAATATCAAGAACTCAGATGGAAAACCAGTTCTAAGCAAAGAAGAGAAGGCAGAAAGGTGGAAGTAGTATATAGATGGTCTATACAAGGGCGAAGTACTTGAGGGCAGTATTATGGAAATGGAAGAGGACATAGATGAAGATGAGTTATGATACTGCGTGAAGAGTTTGACAGAACACAGAAAGTCCTAAGTCAAAACAAGATCCCAGGAGTAGACAACGTTCCATTAGAGCTACTGACAGCCTTGGGAGAGCCAGTCCTGACAAAACTCTACCATCTGGTGAGCAAGATGTATGAGACAGGCGAAATACCATCAGACTTCAAGAAGAATATAATAATTCCAATCCCAAAGAAAGCAGATGTTGGTTGGTGTGAAAATTACTGGACTATCAGTTTAATAAGTCATGGATGCAAAATAATAACACAAATTCTTTACAGAAAAATGGAAAAACTGGTAGAAGCTGATCTTGGGGAGAATCGGTTTGGATTCCGTAGAATTGTTGGAACACGTGAGGCAATACTGACCCTACGAATTATTTTAGAAGATAGGTTAAGGAAAAGCAAACCTACATTTGTATACTTAGAGAAAGCTTTCGACAATATTATCTGGAATACTCTTTTAAATTCTGAAGGTGACAGGGGTCAAATACAGGGAGCGAAAGGCTATTTACAATTTGTACAGGAACCAGATGGCAGTTATAAGAGTCGAGGGGTATGAAAGGGAAGCAGTAGTTGGGAAAGGAGTGAGACAGGGATGTAGGTTATCCCTGATGTTATTCAATCTGTATATTGAGCAAGCAGTAAAGGAAACAACAGAAAAATTTGGAGTAGGAATTAAAATCCATGCAGAAGAAATAAAAACTTTTAGGTTTGCCGTTGACACTGTAATTCTGTCAGGAACAGCAAAGGACATTGAAAAGGAGTTCAGAATGGAAAGTGTCTTGAGAGGAGGATATAGGATGAACATCAACAAAAGCAAAACAGGGATAATGGAATTTAGTCTAATTAAATCGGATGACGCTGAAGGAATTAGATTAGGAAATGAGACACTTAAAGTAGTAAATTAGTTTTGCTATTTGGGAATCAAAATAACTGATGATGGTCAAAGTAGAGAGGATATAAAATGTAGACTGCCAATGCCAAGGAAATCATTTTTGAATAAAAGAAATTTGTTTACATCGAGAATAGATTTAAGTGTCAGGAAGTCTTTTCTGAAAGTATTTGTATGGAATGTAGCCATGTATGGAAGTGAAACATGGATGGTAAATAGTTTAGACAAGAAGAGAATAGAAATTTTCGAAATGTGGTGCTACAGAAGAATACTGAAGATTAGATGGGTAGATCACGTAACCAATGAGGAAGTACTGACTAGAATTGGGGAGAAGAGGAATTTGAGGCACAACTAGAAGAAGCGATCAGTTGGTGGCAAATGTTCTGAGGCATCGAGGGATCACCAATTTAGTATTGGAGGACAGCATGGAGGGTAGAAATCATATGGGGAGACCAAGAGATGAATACATCAAGCAGAAGACCACAGCAACAACAACTACTACTTTATATAAAAAAAAAAAAAAAAAAAAAAAAAAAAAAAAGAGAGAGAGAGAGCCAGTAAATTTTGTGAAAAGCTATACATTCCTGTTTCAGGTCTTCAGCATTCATTTACATTTGTATTTTGTTCATTCATGAATACATTATAAAAAATTAGGAAATTTGTTTAGAAATAACACTTCTTAATGGTCAAACAACGGAAACACCAGGTAGGAATGTGAACAAAATAGGAAAAGATAGATTGCTACATACCATAATGATTATACGAATGATTTGATGTTAAGGCTTTTATCTATCCAACCATTTCTAATGTGACCGCTTGGTTAAGACAGTAGCAATTCATAATGATTATAGGGGAGGGCACTCTTAGAGGTGCTTCCTCTTTTTTCCCATTGTTACAGTAACAGTATTTAAATTTATATTTCAGCTTTAATGAACAGATTTTACTTGGCCTGTTACTTGTACAATAAGCACATTAGACATACATCGTTGTTGTCATTTTTCACTTGTATTAACATTTATAAATTGTTGTTAACAGTCACTGCTCTTCATGGGTGAGGCAGTTTTGGCGATTTCAACTGGGAACTGGCTGACTTCAAGACTGAACAGGAGAAACCGCGTAACAGCTCATTGGGTATTGCAGGCCATAGCTGCTGCCTGTATTTTTGCAGGATTTTTGATAATATTTATTAATAAAAACAGAAAAGGAAAATTACACTTTCAGTCTCTTCATGGAATAGTGGGTCTAGTTTCTGTGATATTTGTTGGAATAACCAGCAGTGGAGGCGTTGCCGCATTGTATACAACGCGCTTGAAAGACATAATTAAACCAGCTAAAGTTAAATTTGCACACAATGTCTTTGGCATTATTACATTTGCCATTGGAATAGCATCAACGATACTTGGTATTTATTCAGGATGGTTCACAAGACATTCAAATACATTAATGCAGATAGTTTCTGTAATAGTTGTTACACTAGCAAGCATTTTTGCTGTGATAAATGCTTTTAAATCTGCGTATTCCAGATTTGTTAACATGGTACAAGGTCATTAAATTGATGTACTATGGTTAAATAGTGCATTTATGGTGAGAAATCATTTTGAGTTGTATACATTGAAACTATAGGGTTTTTCAGTAGAATGTTAACAAGTATTGTACAATAATCACTATTTTTGTGATGTGTGTTTGTTGCATTCTAAGAAACAAGATCTATTGTTTCAAAGCGTTTGTTGAAATAACTTTTTTCAGCAGGAAGTTAAGACCAAGTATTGACCAAAAACAGTGTATTTGTTAAATATGTATACTGAAAATTAGTAAATAAGATCTATCTCCTCAAATCATTTTGTGGTACTGTTGGGGCATGGATTGGTTCAGATAATTGCTACCCTAATTATTTATCTCGCATATAATAGGACTGACAATAATGCTCAATATTTTCCGAGAAAACTGCTACTTCATTTTTCCATTGCTGAATACATTGCAGTCTGCAACAAATGTGCTGAGAAGTAAGGTAAAACTTGTTAATGATGTAGTCCATTGTAGGAGTTTAATTTCCTTTCATATATACACAATTTTAGGCTGGTGTTACAAAAAACATATGGAACCATGGGGCAAGTCTCTTTGTATTTGTATTGGAAAACAATTGTCATATTAATGGAATGATGATATTGACCATGCATCTTTGTTGTTTCATGCAATATATTATTTTGTTAACAAAAAACTTGCAATGTTCTCCCAGTTTTTGAACAACATGTCTAATGAGATTGTGTTGTTCCAAATGACAGTTTGTTTATACACTAAAGTTCTCTGAGAATCTCCAGTAGAAAATCATTAGCACTCTGTTTGGTAGTTAACTGCCTGCTCTTCTTCTTATAAATCAGACAAGTAACCCATTGGTTGTTGCACAGCACCAAGTAGCACGCTGGTGAAGTTCTTAATCCTTTGAAGCAGGATAGATATTAATTTCTGGCTATATCTGTGTACAAATGAATATGCTCAAAATTGACATCATTTACCTGAAAGAAAATATTTACAAATAAAAGGAGGCAACATGAATGGGTTTGTTGATTTCTCTAATGTCATGTGAAAGACTTCTTGGAGTAAAACAAGGGCTTAATTGAAAACAAAGTAAACCTCCCATTTATAGAAATTTGTTCTGCCAGGCTCTGCCTTTTGTCTGTGCATCTCACAGGTGTCTTACAATTTTCAGTATTTTTACTTAGAAAATTTTATTAGACTTACATGAAAATAGTGACAAAAAACATAACGTTCCTATAGCAACTGTAAAATGTATTTTGTTTCACTGTTGAAATATTCAGTGTTGTCACACGTTCTGGAAATCAGGGAATTTCAAACACATCAGGGAAATCAGGGAAATATTAGGAAAACTTTCTTTTTTTTTAAAAAGCTGGAAAGATCTCATTTTTGGCTGTCATGGATTGTTGCTGGCTGGTTGCAGATGAGTATGTGTGCCACTTCTCCACTCCCTCTTTCCTGTTGCTTCTTCCCTTCTTACCACTCTCCTCAGCTTGCAGTCAGTGCTACCCTCACTTCTTGCCGCTAGTCTAGCAGCTGCTGATGAGAGGCAGGGAGGCATGAGAAGTGTTTTGCTTGGAGATTCTCAGAGACTGCAGATGCAGTGGCCGGAGACAGTGGTCATGTGTGCATGAGTTGTGTCTGAGTGGTGGTGTGAATGTGTGTGTGCTCACATTTTTTGACGAAAGCTATGGCTGAAAATTTAGTTGTGAGTGTGATTGTCTTTTCTACATGTCTGCCTGGGGCTCAGCAATCATCTTTACAGTGTTTCTACCTATCCTCATTATTATTGATTCTCAGAGTATTTGAACAAGTTACCTGTTGCACAGATTGATCACCGTGGTCTCATTTTATCAACATGCTGTCTGTGGCTTGTGAATATCTGGCCACACAAGTGGATTTCCATGACGGGCCAAAACCTGAGGCCGTTTCTGCGGGTATCAGTAATGGATTGGGCCTGCCGAACTGAAGCCATTCGGTTCCCACCAATGTGCAGGCCCTCCCCATTGGGTGTAGTCTCACCATCTGCCCGCAGGCCAGCTCTGATTGTGTGTGGCATAATGCAGCGGATTTTCATGATTTTTCCATGGACCCAGGACTGCGATGCTCCTCAGCAGGCCAGAGACCATGGGTGATGGATTTCAGAAATTGCGACTGTCTCACCACAAATGCATTGTACATCATGGCAGTTTATAGACATTTTATTTGTTCTAGTGTATTTTGCGCACTTCAAAAGTAGTTTATATATTAGAAAGTATTTATGATAAGAAGAAAATGAGTCAGTCAGAGGTGGTTTTTATGCTGAGTTCTTATACATTTCTCAAAAGAAAACTCTCACAATACCTGTAAAATAATAGTTATAACACAGTGGGTAATAACTGACAATAATGAACATAGTAGAACCAACATTTTATTGGCTGTCACCTACAGTGTTGGTTTACATAATTCTTCCCTACCGTATACATTTCTTTGAAGGAGCCTACTTTTTTCTGAGGTTATTTCTGAAATCGGTGAAGATATTTTAAATCCGGCTTCCAAATCCAAGGAAATATGTATTTTTGTCACCAAATGACTTTCGTTTTATTGAAATAAAATAACATCAGCAGTCTTAATGAAACACACATACCATTTGGCTTGCTTCCTCCATCTAAAAATAGTTCATCACAAAAGATGTTGATGTTAGTACTTAAGATTTTTGGTCACATCAGGAAACGCCATCTGCTTGCAAGTTTTTTTATAGATATTTCCTTCTTTGCACTATTGTACCATAGCTGCAAAGACAGATTGTCAACTTACATCTTAACTTACCCTTGAGATCGCAACACTTGTCAGGGAAAAGTGCTAATACTCGTCTGGAAATCAGGGAAATATCAAGGAATTTCACTTGGGGAAACTTGTGGCAACTCTGAAATTACCAATTACTGTTACATGTCAGCAAGCATGTTCTTGTAAATTATTGCATGGCTGGTATCACAGTTTTACCAAATGAGATTACTTTTGATACTGAAAAGCCATTTTAGTTAGAACAGAGCAGTTATATTAGTATTCATCAGACTCGGGGAGATAAAATCTGAAATGAAATACTTGAAGGAAGTAATTTTCATGCATAGGATGTTATTTTATATTACCGTTGAGTATCCAGTACAGTTGACTTGAATGACTTGGTTCTCAATAACGATGTAACTATTGAAAGTATTGCAACCGCAGGTGAAAGTGCTAATGTCATTGAAAGTTTAGAATGCTGTTCATTTTACTGTTTGTAGGCAAAAGCACAAAGTTTCAAATTGCATAGGACCAAATAACATGCCTTCAGAGATAATAAATAAATAAATAAATAAATAAATAAACTATAGGACAAGAAGGAAAGATTTACTGGTACAAGAGTGGCTGGCTGACTGGATGATGATGATGATGATGATGATGATGATGATGATGATGATGATGATGGTACCTTGTACTTCATTTACTGATGCATTGGCTCATTATTGGCACAGATGGATCATACCTAGAAGTAAATTTGTTGCAGTAGAATGAAACTAATAATTATAACACACGTAAAAGCATCACATTTGTAAGCTTGTGAATGTTACAAATTATGTATAACATCAGAAAAATTGAATCAGTAGGTGGCATGGTTTATTTGATAGAAGTACTACAGTATGGGTTCCTCGGCACGGGGACTGGGAATCAAGAGCCTTATTGTGTATTACACAGATGAACCAAACCATTTTGACCAACTTTGGAACATGGTACAGCAATGATTCTGTGTGGCATAGGTACAAGGCCTTTGTATGTTTCTGGAGGCGTATTGCACCTGATGTCCGTGCACCTGTCAAGCAATTCCCACAAATTACGAGGCGCTGGTTTGTGGGTGCAAAACTGTTACCTGGTAGTTTTCCAGATGTGTTCAATTGGGTTCATATCAACTGAATTTTGTGGTCAAGACAGCAACGTCAGTTCACTGTCAGGCTGGCAAACTGCTGTAACACAATTCTGGCGAATGACATGGACAGTACCCTACTGGAAAATTCCAGTGGGAAAGATACCAAACGTAAAGGGTTGCAGGTAGTCCACATAATTTTCAAATAGTTCACATTTGTCATTATGCCTTCAGTTTCTGCCACAGGTCCCAAGGAAGCCCAGATGAATGTCCTCCATAACACAATACCACCCCCACTAGCCTGCATCCTTGGCATGATGCATTTTTTAAGTAAATGTTCGTCTGGATGATATCAGATCCAGACACAACCATAAGCTTGGTATAACAAGAAACATGATTCACCAAACAAGGTGACATGTTTCCATTGATGCACAGCCCAATTTCATTGGTCCTGTGCCCACTGCAATTCTGCGTGCTAATGTTGTGTCAGTTTGGGAACGTGTAGAAGTCATATGCTGTGTAACTCCATGTTCAACTCTGTGTGCTGAATGATGTGCTCTTAAACACTTATGCCTGCACAACCATTGTACTTAATTGTAACATATGCAACTTGTATATCTTGCTTCACAGCAGGCAAGCCTCTGACTGCCATGTTCGGTGATAAGGCGTGGACGTACTACACCTTGTCACCTATTCGTGGTTGTACTGTTCTTCAACTATTTTCTATAGAAACCCACAACAACTGACCATCTTTGCCGTTTCCAAGATGCTTTTTCCCAGGTGGTGGACCATAACAGTGTCAAACAATGGAAGCTCCACGTTGGAATAACAACTTTTTTTTTTTAAGGATAGATTGCTGCTCACCACAAGGGTGACCCATGGAGCTGCAGACAGGCACAATGAAAAGACTGTTACACATTATAGCTTTCACCAAAGCCTTTTTCAGCAAAGGAAAACACACACACACACACACACACACACACACACACACACACACACTTTCACACTAGCAAGAACACTGAATGCACACATGACCACTACCACTGGTAGCTCCGACCAGATTGTGACTGTCACATGAATAGCAATCTAGAGAGAGGTGGGAAGGGGGGTGAGAAATGGGGTATGAAAGCAAGGTATGCGTGGGGGGAGAGATGAGTGCTGTGTGGCAGGGTGTGCAGGGAGTAGGGACTGCCATGGACAAAGTGGGGGAAGGGGGGCATTGGCAGGGGCAGGGTGGGGGGGGGGGTAAAGGAGAGGAGCAGTGAAGGGGAACGGATGGGCAAGTACATTGGCACACAAAGAGGGTGAGGGAAAGTGAAAAGGGAGGAGATCAAAGAGACAGAAACTGTTGGGTGAGGGTATGGGGACAGTAGGTTACCATAAGTTGAGGCCGGGATAATTTCAGGAGTGCAGAATGTGTTGCAAGGATAACTCCATCTGCACAGTTCAGAAAAGTTATTGGGGGAGAGAAGGATCCAAATAGCCCAGTTTGTGAAGCAGCCAATGAAATCAAGCATATGGTGTTCAGTATATGTTGTGTTACAGGGTGGTCATCTTTGATCTTGGCCACAGTTTGGCAGCAGCCATTCATCGTGGTGTACAGCTGGTTGTTAGTCATACCAATATAAAAAGCTGTACAATGGTTGCAGCAAAGCTGGTGTACAACAGGACTGCTTTCACAGGTGGCCGAACCTTTGATGAGATAAGATAGCCTGTACAGGACTGAAACAGAAAATGATGGCTGGGTGGACTGGGCAGGTTTTGCACCTGGATCTTCCACAGAGAAATGATCCCTATGGCAAGGGCTTTGGTTTGGTCATGGCGTAGGGATGGACTAAGATATTGCGAAGGTTTGTGGGTGATGGAACACCATTTTAGGAAGGTTGGGAAGGGTCCTGGGTAGAACATTCCTCACACCAGGATATGATGATAGATAATCAAAGCCCTGACAAAGGCTGTGGTTTAGTTGTTCCAGGGTGGTATTGGGTGATGAAGGGGGCACTCTTTTGTAGTTGGCTTGTGGGGGTGGTGGGAGGATTGAGGGTGTGAGGGGAATGGCACAGGAAATCTACAGAATTGGACGGGAATAGTGCCTGGCTG
Source organism: Schistocerca cancellata (assembly GCF_023864275.1). NCBI lineage: Eukaryota > Metazoa > Arthropoda > Insecta > Orthoptera > Acrididae > Schistocerca > Schistocerca cancellata. Next base: position 281,079,228 of record NC_064633.1, read on the forward strand.
TGTAGGCCTTGGTGAGACCTTTACCATGCTGGAAAAGAGAGTTCTAATCACTGCAGGTACACTGTGCCTGGGTGGCAAGGCTGTATAGGAGGAATTTTTTAATATGGAAGGGATGACAGCCATCAAAATGTAGGTAATGTTGGTGGGTTTGATGTGGACAGGGGTGTGGATGGAGCTGTCAGAGAGGAAGAGGTTAACATCTAGGGATGTGGCACGGTGGTTTGAGGAGGACCAGGCGTGGTGGCGTTGGGAGAGGAGGTGTTGACATTGTGAAGGAATGAGGATAGTGTGTCTCTGCCCTGAGTACAGATCATGAAGATATCTTCAATGAACCTGAACCAGACCAAGGATTTGGGGTTCTAGGAGGCTAGGAAAGATTCCTCTAGATGTCTCATAAACAAGCGGGCACAGGAGGTTGCCATGTGGATGCCCATGGCTGTGCCCCACTGCCCCTGTCCAAGTGCCCCATCTCCAAGTGCTGCACCTGGCAGTCTATAGTAGCTGCATGCCCTGTCAGACAGCACTCTCACCCACCTCCTCCCCCCACCCATACCGTGCTGTCCCTCCCCTTCTTTGTGCCACTTCAGTGTGCTGTTCATGTGACAGTTACATTCCAATCAGAGCTGCTGGTGGTACAGTCATGTGCGTGGGATGTGCTTGCTTGTGTGAATTTGTGTGTGTACTTTCTTTGCTGAAGAAGACTTTAGCTGAAAGCTATAATATATAACGGTCTTTTCTGTGCTTATTTGCAACTCACCAGGTCATCTTTACTGTGAGTAGCTATCTATCCTGTTCCTAATGTGATTGACTGTTGTCTATGGATTTCCCCATTTGTGGCCCATGTCATCACTAAAATGATTCCCAATTTGTCCCTGCTCTGCTTACATATTTTTCTTACTGCATAATGTGCTCACAATGCCACCAGGTGGTATTAAATTTTGCAACAGGCATTTGTCACTATACTGCAGCTCACCAGGGTATGTTAGATCCCTCAGTTTTAATGAATCATTAAGAAGTCTCAGTTACCTATGCCTTCTGTGATATGGACAATGACCTATCTTTAATAACTGATAAGTTACCTCAGTAACTACATGTTTAACATGTTTTTGTCTGTTTTGATACATATGAAGGGAGCGTGTAAAAAATTGGACTCCTGAAAACACAAAGAAGTAACTACTGAGTTCTCTGTTTCTACTTGATAGAGAGCTCACTGTCGTTACTTCCAGCTCTTTCTACAAGATGCTGCAGAAAAGCTTTGAGATATAATTTTGACATCGATATACATTGCATTGATCTGTAACTGTACTATCGCAACTCTATTATCTTATGAAGCTATTTGTATCAGTCACACTCAGTTTAAGTAATCTTTTAGTGAGTGCCACCGTGTCACTGTAGTTAATAATTTGAATTCTTATGGTTGTATGAATTTGAATTTATATTGGAAATCTTATAGGTTGTGAATGCCAGAATTGAGTATAAGGTTCTTGCATATTTGAACATTTTAGATAATCTAGAAGTCCTCAAGTTACTATCCTTGCTAAGTTCCAAGTGTAGGCAATATGTAACTGCCCCTTCTCTGACTTAGTCTGATAGTCAAGTGTGTATTGAATGATGTGATGTGGATGATTACGAAAAGTGCTTGGACTGGTAAAATATTGAGAGTGTTGTATGAAGAATACAGAAAGAAAAAAGAGGGAGACTCAAGTCTAACACCTGTCTTGTCAGCAGCATCAACAGGCCAGGTGAGATTAATTACCTAATCCATTGGGGTTGTTCACATTCAGCAGTGTTTTATGACATAAGATAATACCTGGAAGTTTGAAGTTTAAACTCATGATGCTGTCACACACAAACTCTGTAGTGCCCCATTTTCCCCAACCTGGTGAAATATTTGTAAGGAAAATTTCCTTTTATCATGATGATTTAAACCAAACAATTTCTAGATGAAATACTACTGCACATCTACAACCACAGTCAGAAAGGCATCATTAGAATGCAATAGAAATAAGAAATAAAATTTTGTGATTTATTTGCTAGTGTATTTCTTGTAGCTGATATTATATTAGTAGCCTGTATCTCATACTTTTGGGTTTGTCTGCCCTGTTTGCTCCTTATACTTTTAGTATTAACTGCTCCCTTTATATTTTTAACATTCAAAAGTCTAATTTCCTTTCAGTGAACTAACATGTCCTTCCATCCATCTTTCTTTTTACATTGATATCACTTAATAAAAATATTTTAAAAAAGGTGTGTGCTGTCCTACCATTCATTCATCATACGCTGTAGATCTCACCACAAAGAGGACCTTCAGTAATACATAACAAGCCAAAAAAGTTGAGTAACTATTTGAACCTAAATCTATATACTGTATTAAATAAAATATTACTATGCGCTGCACGTGACTTATGGATATAGTGCTGAACTTGACATAGTTATGTTACCTGGAAGGTGGTACTTTTGGGCAAAAACTGTTTCATGCCCACATTGATACTTGGTAAAATATAACAATAGAGCTGTATTTATAGTGACCTTCAATATTTGCTTAGCTTGTTGAAAACTTTTGGACTAAAATACAGAACTCCACACTGAATCCTACTCAAGGAGGTACAGTCTAAATAAAAATAATAATTGAGTCTCTTGTATTAGTCAATTAAAACTGACATTAGCAACAAACTTAATTTTGGTGTAAATGTATTGGAAAGATCTTTGAAGATGCCTCTGCATTCTTACTTTTCCTGAATAAACAATTTGTTGTGAATCTGCAATATTAGTTGATCAAACCGTCCATGGGTGTACAGATAGCACATTTTAACTTGGACTCTCTGTGATCAGTGAAAGTTGTTTGGTGTTGTGCATATGATTGTTAATATTATTTACTAAAATGAATGAAGAAGCTGTATCTGGTCGTAGATACTTGCGATCATCTTTTGTGTCAGATCTGCAATCCATTAATCTAGTACATATTTGTTCCTCTTATAAGCTATAAGCTGGCTGCTCTGGGAAAAGGAGATGGGGCTCGTCTCAGCAGCCAGTGTGCTACAAACTGATCACAAACTTTCACTCCCAGCATTCTCCACTCAGGTGCCAAGCTGAAGTGTACAAACTGTACTGCCAGTTCATATTGTCCAATGGGAACAATATTTTAGCCATCAGACATGTCGCTATCATCAGATGCTCTGACAAAACTGTCTCATGGGGCCACACGGATGACTTACACCCTTCTCCCATCTGCTGCTTCATATGTTGTCCACAGCTGAGGATGTGCATTGGTGGCTGAAAAGCAACTGCATCGAAGTCTGTGGTTGGCGAAGCCCAGCGGGACGCGCTGGCTGCAGTAGCGTGAGTTGAGGCACTCCATCTGCCTCGGCTGCCAGATCATTGTGATTCCTGGATGTCTTCTTAATTGGATCCAGTTTCCAAGCCTTTGTGAGGCTATAGGTGCATTCTGTGTAGATGAGATTGCCCTTGGTACGTTTCTCAATAGCCTCTCTAATGATGCTGTTCCAGTATTTTGACATTTGTGTTAACATCATGATGCGCTCATATTCCATCCCATGAGCCTCAGACAGACAGTGCGCTTTGTGAGTGCCGATGTGTCTTGCCACAGTGGCATGGAATCAGGTCTGGTCTTCCATAAACTGGTCGTCTTTGGCACTCTCCAAAAATCCTTGTGTTTTATTGGCTGTACTAAAGACAGTTATTACTTGGAGCATTTCAGTACGCGTCTGATTTTTCCCAGTAGCATGTTGATGTGTGGTACAAAGACAGTGTATACATCTTTCTCTATAACTGCCTCAGTCTCCACAGGTTGTACTGTAGTGGTGGGGCGCAGAGTGAGCTGAATCTACAATTCCGATTGAACTTCTTTACAGAACACTGCTCGAATTAGTTTAGTTCTCAGATTATTATTGTCTCCTCTGTTGTCAGAGAAGCTAGCAGAATGCCCAAAAGTGACAGTCTCATCAACTGAGACTGTGATTGTGGTCTCAGTAAGGCTTGAACCAGCACTGAGAATAATTAAGAAGACACTCAGTGAACACAAGTTGGTGGTCAGGATGGCCTGAGTGCCTACATCTACACAACTGCAGCTCGGACACCCTGCTGGATGTCACTGGTGACAGACGCAACAGTGTGACCATTCTGGCCACCAACATGGATACTCATGCATGGACTGTGTATGGAATGATCTGCAGGGGAGGGTATTTAAGTCAGGCACGAGACCCAAGAGTTCAGCTTGTCAGCACACATACTAATGGCAACATGTCTGATCACTGAAATATTGTGTCCATTGGACTCTATGTCCATTGGACTCTATGAACTGATAGTACACCTGTGGAATTGAATAATCATATCACATACCTTTGCAGGGAGGAGATGTAACACAGTGTGAAGGAATTCCACAAGCTGTGCCTCTGTATATGCTGTTTGTGGAGTGCTCTTGTATTTCTGAAAAAATGTCATGCTAAGCATGTGTAGCTGAATTTCACCAAGGTCGCACATCACATTGGTTTGGTGGCAGCCAGGAGAATCAAGAAACGGGCCTTGCCCTAGTCCATGAAAGGGTACCCTGTGCCTATTGGAGCCTGGAGAACATCTTCCAAGAACTGTGTAAACTATATTTACAACAGGCCAATCAATTTAATTCATGGACTTGGGAATGGACTGATGGCATTATATGAGTGACAGTCAATTCCACATATATGAAGACCATAGGAAATCAAGTATCACGTTTGTACATCTCACTGACAAATTATCACTGGAAGCCACCTGCAAGACTGTCTTAAATCTTATAAAATCACAGCTGTGTGGTGATAGAGTTTCAGTTATGAAGAGTGACTTACTTGGCTCTCGACCCCTAAGTTCACATCACCAACAGAAATCTTCAGCGCAGTTCAACAAGTCATGGCGTGATTGCCACTTGAAGCAGCTGAAGAAGTGCAGGTGCAGGTCATAACTAAATCTACAAAATCGAAAATGACCAGCAGTAAGAGGGTCGCAGGGTGGCCATCAGGGACCTGAGAGAGACATTGTTCTCTTACCTGACGGGCAATGACTGCGTCACTGCAACTCACTTTGGGGGTGTGGCGGTGGGACTTCTGGTCCCGTACCACCCTCTGACGGTCATAGTGCTACATGAGTCAGACAGAAAACTTTGCCTAACATGGGAGCACTCCACTGTAATCCTCACCCATAAGGACTACACCGAGAAGGCACAGGGCATTGTTAGATGATGATTCCTACAGGAAGCTGTTGAACAAGACCAGGGCACTTCTCAAGGACTCACATTTTACCAGAGGTGGTTATCAAGGAATTGTTACCACAAGGATCTGCAGTGTTAAGACTTTATAGGCTCCCTAAGGTCCACAGAGACAGGGTGCCAATACACCCCAATTGATGGCGACATCATGGCACCTACATATTTGCTGCCAAAATACCTGAAAGACATAATAAGCCTGTATATGGGTAAATGCTCGTAACACATCAACAATTCTGCGGATTTTATGAAATGCCTTGATAACTTCAGGCTGAAGAACTTGAATATTGTGGAAAGCTTTGTAGTATTTTTGCTATTCACCAGGGTACTTTTATGAGAATCTCTAGAATTCATTTGTCAGAGATTTGACTTGAAGACCAACATCCTTTCCAGACATGTCCTAACCTCCATGTTTTTTTCCATTTAATGGAGAATACTGTGAACAGATGGAGATAATCACAATGGGCTGCCCACTCTTGCCTGGTGCTCTGAGGTCACCCAAATGGAAATCTACTTGCTTTTTCTCTTATATGGATGACACAGTTGTCATCTGGTCCCATGGAAGAGGTGAACTCCGTGACATCCTCACACATCTAAACCACACAGATACCAAAATCGGGTTCGCTATGGAGTCCGAGGCAGAGGGAAGACTACCATTTTTGGACTCCAGGATGGAGCAAATGCTTCCGTGGGCAACATTGTATATCAGAAGAAAATATCCACCGGCCTGTACTTGCCCGTAGACAGCTGCTATCATCCTGTGCAGAGGAGTAGGGTATTCAAAACAGTAATATACAACACTCTGACAATTTCAGATGCAGAGAGGGGCTTTCAGGGACTGGAACACCTCAGGACAGTGTTCAGGAAGAAACTCTTATTCAGAATGTCAGATTAGGAACAGTCTATGTCCCACCACTACAGTACCTGTGGAGACTGATGAAATTTCAGAAAAAGAGGCGGATGCTGTGATTGTACTGTTAACCAGTGTGCTATCAAGAGTAAGTGGGTGTATACTGAAAAAGCACCAAGTAAGGACTGTATTTTGCCAGCCCATCAAAATGTGGGTATTATTGGGGAACATCGGACTGTATTTTGCCAGCCCATCAAAATGTGGGTATTATTGGGGAACATCAGAGGTGATCTCAAGTTATGGAAGGTTGGGGTATGCCACATTCCAAGCCAATGTGGCAAGACATAATTGGACAAAAAGTGTGTGCTATTGAGAACACCGACAGCACACTTGGCTAATGAATCCTAACAAGTCAGTGGCCACAGAGGACTATTTTTTCTGAAACTCATCTGATCCAATATGAACATACCAGGATTTTGGCACAAACATCAAACTACTAGGATGGCATCATCAGAGATGTCATCGAAATATGTACCAGGCACAACCTCACCACTTGGAACTGTGGTATAGTCTCAGCAAGGCTTAGGAACCAGCACTGAGTCTAATTAAGAAGACAATCTACAAACACAGTGAACTGGCAGCCATGGTGGATGGAGTGCCCTCATCCACATTACCACAGCCATTATGACGCACTAGGTGTTATCAGACACTGTTGGACAATATGAACCATCAGTACACCTACAGACTGCTTGCAAAACAGTTGATATAGTTGCCTAAGAGGATAATTGGATAAGACAGCAGTGATGGAAAATATGCAAAAGGAGCTAGAATCTGGTGTTCAGGAAAATACTAATTATCTAGCTGGACCCCAATGACCTTTACATATAGAAGTTTCATGTAGTGTATAACAATGTCATTGTAATTTGAAATTTGGTGCTTGCCAAGGCAAGGTAGTAGTATGCCTAACAACTCTTTATTTTTAATAAGAATTTGACCATTTTTAGACTGCTTAGAACCTAAGATGATAATAGACAAATGTTCTTCCTTTCTTCCCAGTACTTCTTCATACATTGACTGAAGACCTGCCTCTGTTCATCTAAGGTTGCTCTCTTACATTAAGGTTCTGGTTGTTGGATCAGAAATATTGGGGAAGTTGTTCCTGGCCTGGATTTGCTAAGATCATGTTTTGTCTCTTCTAGCCATCAAATGGTGTATTTTTTTTTAGATGAAGAGCAATTTTCTTGGTTAATTTGTTATTGTTCAGTCTGTGGAGGGATCCATAACACTTGAATCTTTTCTTATAGTGTATGTCATCATCTCTTGTGTTTTTGTGTAAATCTTCATCCTGTCTTTTTGTCTGTTGCATTTTCTTTAGTTCTTCAATAATTCCCTTAGTATTTTCATTCCTTTTTCTCATAGTCCTATTGTTTACCTTTTGTTACTCATTGTAAAGGATTACGATCAGATAGTTCCTTTTATTTAATTACTGTTTATTGATGTTTGACTTTAGGCTGAAAAGTTTAGCTTCTTTACTGTAATAGTTTCAGGTGAGTTAAGATACATAATCTACGTGTATTTGCTGGTTTTATTGCTCAGTTCATTTTATTGATTCTATTCTCCCAAGTGTTTATAAATTAATGAAATTAATTGAAACTCTCAGCTGCCAACAGGTGTTGTTGATGTACCTCAAATGGAGACAGCTGAAAATGTGTGCCCCAACTGGGACTTGAACCCGGGATCTCCTGCTTACATGGCAGATGCTCTATCCATCTGAGCCACCAAGGGAACAGAGGATAGTGCGACTGCAGCGACTTATCTCTTGCACACGTCCCGTGAGACCCACATTCCCAACTGTTCACAACTTACATTCGTAATGTTCCTAAAGGATAATTGCCCATTCACTCATTACTCATGCCAACTAAGGTGCTGATTCCCGTTAGAGTTTCGGCAAAGTGTGTGCATTCACACAGAAGGAGGTCAATGGCCAGGTAGCCTTTAACTATATGCACGTGCAAGGGATAAGTCCCTGTAGTCGCACTATCCTCTGTGCCCTCGGTGGCTCAGATAGATAGAGTGTCTGCTATGTAAGTAGGAGATCCTGTGTTCGAGTCCCGGTCGGGGCATACATTTTCAGCTGTCACCATTGACGTATATCAACAACACCTGTTGGCAACTGAGGATTTTGATTAATTTCATTTCTTTCTAGAGAAGCTGCATGGCCATCATTGGTATCTGTTCTTTCGTAACAGTTACTATCTTCATATGTTTAAAAAATTTGTCAAATCATCCAAATGTTCCATGATGTTTTCAATGTAGTTTTCTCTACAGAATCTGAGCTAAATGTATTTGCCTATTTGTAGTTAAGTTTTTGCTGTAATTTGATTAAGAATTAGTCGTCATTTTCACAGCTACTTGTCTTTGGAAACTTTTGCAATATCATTGGCAAAAGCAAGGCATTTCCCTTTGAAATTTTCCTTCCTTTTTTCTCCAAATGGGTTGAGTTTACATCCATTTGTCCCACCTTTTAGAGCTCCTGTTTTAATTTTGAGGAGTTCTGAAATTTTGTTTGAAAACTTGACTCTTTGCGTCATGTTTGCAAGCATTTTATCAAGTGATTTTCTTGTGTTTTTATTTTATTCCTGATTCGTTTAGTGTTATAATTAAGCTTAGTAGAGCCATGGAATTGTGGGGCTTTTCAGACTCAATGAAAGTGACTGATGTGGTGATGTTATGTTTTGTTCTAATTATTAGGAGTGTTTTAATGCTGAAAATTTATTCTGAATATTATCTGCTTTCTGTGAACTCTACATGGTATTCACTTCATTCATTCAGTTTAATTCTTTATTAACCATTGATCACTAACAACAGAACAGGTTTAGTCATTAAATATACAAGTGATAATAATGATATTTTTAGTGTCTTCTGCTGATGAAGAGGAGGTGGCAGAATCCCTTAGGATCCACTTTCCTTATTATATCAATTATTCTGTCCGCAATTTTCCAGTTGTGTATTCTGCTTGTTCTTTTTTTTTTGTAACACTTTTGAAAATATTTTTCTGAAAGCTTGTGAAGAACTGCATCTGTCATTGTTGACATACATCTCATCTCTTTTAATGTATAATGAGATAATGAGGGATTGTTTATAATTGTCTCATAATTTTGCTTTTTATATAAGTATTCAGCAGCCAATTCCATCCCTGTTCACTTCGCATTTTTCAGCTTATAAGTATATTTTTCAGTTGTTTGGAGCATTACATCTAGTACTATAGAACATCTTAATATTGTCATCTGTAATTATGGGTTTTTCATTTACAAGGGCCATTCAGAAAGTAACCTCCGGTTGATTTAAAAAAATACACCAAGTTAAATAAAAATATTTTAATATATACATCTCACAACTACATCTTTGCACTATTTTTCTACATAGTCTCCATAGCGATTGAGGCACTTATCGTATCTCTTCACAAGCTTTGAAATTCCTTCTGCATAAAAATCACCCGCTTGTGCCTGGAGCCAGCCTGTGACCGCATCTTTGAGCTCTTCGTCGTCATCAAACCGCTGTGACCCGAGCCATTTCTTCAAATGCATGAAGAGGTGATAATCACTTGGCGCCAGGTCTGGGCTGTAAGGTGGATGGTTGATAACGTCCCACTTGAAGGACTCAAGAAGGGCCGTTGTTCTGCGAGCAGAGTGAGGACGGGCGTTATCGTGCAAAAAAACGATACCGGAAGTCAGCATACCACGGCGTTTGTTCTGTATAGCCCGTTGTAACTTTTTTTTTGTTTCACAGTACACGTCTTGATTAATGGTCGTACCACGTTCCATGAATTCAACCAACAACACCCCTTTGGCATCCCAAAACACCATTGCCATCAGTTTTCTGGCAGAAAAATCTTGCGAGGCTTTTCTTGGTTTGATAGGCGAATTTGAATGTGCCCACATCTTTGATTGTTCTTTTGTCTCAGGGTTCACGTACTTAATCCAGGTTTCGTCACCGGTCACGATTCTGTTTAACAATGGTTCTCCTTCGTCCTCATAACGTGACAGAAAGTCTAATGCAGAGGCCATTCTTTGAGTTTTGTGGTGGTCGGTAAGAATTTTGGGCACCCATCGTGCACAGAACTTACGGTAACCCAATCTTGCTGTCACTATCTCGTACAAGAGAGTCTTAGAAATCTGTGGAAAACCAGTAGACAACTCCGACATTGAGAAACGTCGATTTTCACGAACTTTTGCATCAACTGTCTGAACGAGATCGTCAGTCACCAATGATGGTCTACCACTCCTCTCTTCATCATGAACGTTTTCTCGTCCACTTTTAAATAAACGTACCCATTCTCGGACAACTCCTTCACTCATAATTCTTGGTCCGTACACGGCACAAAGCTCACGATGAATAGCTGCTGCAGAATATCCTTTGGCTGTAAAAAACCTTATGACAGCACGCACTTCACATTTGGCGGGGTTTTCTATTGCAGCACACATTTCAAACTGCCACAAAAACTAAACTAGCGCAGGTACGATGTTCACTCGACCACGACTTGATGCCGACTGACCTGTTGAGTGCGTGAACGCACAGATGGCGTCGCTACTCCCCCCACAACCCGCACTGTGACCGATCGGAGGTTACTTTCTGAACTGCCCTTGTATAATTATGAAGTCGTTAAAGCAAGCAGCAATGTAAGAATCAGTTAACATATAACATTAATTTCTTATTATTTATTGTTACATGATTCAACTAATAAGAGCCCAAATGTGTTTTTAAGGAGAACGAGGTCCTTGTGGGCAATTTTATTGGAAAGGTTGTTGTTAGTTTTATGCCAATTTGCTACAGTCTTTGCTGTTCATATTAATACATTTTCTAACTAGAAAATCATCTACTATAGCTTTGTATTTAATTTCTCTGATAATCTGTGTATTCAGATAAGTCTCCCATGGGTATTTCTGTTTGGTGCTGTGTTGTTTTTGATAACTAATTACTTTTCTTCGTGTAGCTGTCACAGTTATATAAAATTTATGTAATGACTACATTTTTTATGAGTTCATGCACATTGCAGTGGTGTATCCTTGCTTCCTGATCTAAATGAGAGAATTGAGATCTGTTCTCATGGATATTTAAAACTTTTATAAGTTTGTGAGATTTTGTTTGGTCAGCTTTTGGTTATTGCTTTTCCTTTCCTTTTATATAACAAGAAAATGATTGGTAGGTACAATTATTTTTATAATTGTGTGACTCTTAGATAATTTAACAGAAGACTGACATGAACAAGATATAGTTCTAATTGCCTAAATAGCATTTTTATTCTCAGAGTATCTAATGCGATCCTGAGATATCAAAATAATCTTAGTCAGCCCAGTTGTCAAATTATATTTTGTTAGTTGTAAGGATATATTAATCAGTCATGCATTTTTTAGATTAATGTTATTCTTATATTCTTAAGCATGATTTCTGGTTTCCCACCTTTGGTAAAATTCTGGAGAGAGTAATAAATATCTAAATGTCGATTTAGTATGTTCACTATTACAACTATAATGGCAGACCTAACAGTAGTTGTTTTAAGATATGCATAGATGTACATTAACCACTACAAAATTTGGTCAGTGGTAGTGTTTACACATACTTTGATTTCTGCTAAGGGCCAAGAATAATTATCAACTATTTTTATAGTGATTTTTAGTCTGAAATCATTGCAATTGTGCACTGACTTTTGTGGAAACAGTATTTTGGAGCTGATAATTCTTAATGAAAGATACTGATGTTTTCACTATATACTAATAGTAAATACTGGAAAACTATAGATTAAATGAGATTTCATCTTACGTCATTAAGGCTGTTGCATTCCATTGTGTACTCAGAATAAGGTCAATAAGTATGTACTGCATTTAAAATTATTAGTCTTCCAGGTTTATATAAGATACAGGCCCTGAGTATTTACAACTACATACAGATACTACATAATTAATAGATTTTTTGTGCAGTGGTAATCCAGAAAGTAAGTTCCTATTGTCTCCAGAGATGATATTACTCATAGGACCAGACTACACATTTGGTGGTATAAAAGGGGGGATGGGATATGTAACAATAATGTGTTGCAGTTTCAGTGTCATGATAATATTCTTTATTTGACACGGTTAGGAGAAAATCCCAGAAATAATATTGTCTCCCATTAGATGCAAGACTTATACAATTATCAGAAGAAACTGCAGCAAAAATCCACTGTCAATTGTGCCTCATGTATTATTAGAAATCGTGTAGATAGTTGACTGAAGGCCAATCTAAGACTGTAGTGGCCGATTGCAGCTGATGACAACAGAATAGACTGAAAGTGTATAGCGAACACTTTCACAAAACTGGCCTTTCTCACTGTCCCATCTTTGTCCCAAATGATTTTTATCTGTTCTGTTCCCTTAAACACTTTCCAGTAGGAAACTGTTTCCAGTTTATGATGAGGTACAAATGAAAGTCACTTCATGAACTTCAGATGTTGATACGGCCTTTTTATCACATGAGCCTATGGTGCATTGGTATAATATATGTTGTAGTGGTGGGGATGGTGATATTGAGTAGTAACCAGTGAATATTTGTAAATACTGAAACAGATATTTCTTAGTTATTAATATATTTGTTTTCTTTGTCGTCTATCAAAAATTACTTTCTGGATTACCGTCATCTATGTGATGAATAACATTGATTTTTAAGTGACAAAATATGTATTTTTGCTATCCTTTTATTATAATTCTCTATCTCAGGTGGTTTGGAAAAACATAGATGTTACATTGGAAAAAGGAGAAAGTGTTGGGTCGTTATTATTCCTATTATTTTGTGTATTTGAGTAGTGTTGAGAGTTGAAGTGGGAGAGGTCAGAGGAAGAAATAGTTAGTTATTTAGAAAGGGACCATTTTAATCCTTACTCCAGTATAATAGATAGTTTACCAGTAGTATGTAGTGCCCAGTTTCAGTGAGCAGCTTGGTGGATTTCTTACCAGACTTGGTGATTACTGGAAACTAATCAGCAGCAATACTGGAAATGTTAAATAAGAGAAAAGTCTTCTTAGTTTTTGGAAGCGTAGATTTTTTGTTTTGTAGACCAGGGAGATTGTAGTGGAAGTTCTAAGTTACTAAGATTCCAATAGTCAAACATTTGAGAGCTGAAACTGTAAGCTTCCCATCTCTTTTCTTTTTTCTCAGTGTTTTACTTGATGTTTTCCCGTATAACATCAGAAGAAATTATTTTCGATTCCAAAGGCGTACAGTTCACATTTTGTTTTGGGAACAACTATTAGTAGAGTTCCAGTCGTGAAGTTTTCAGTGATGGCTAACTATGCATGTCTGTTAGTGTTTATTGTTTTTAGTTTTGACTTCTGTTGCAAAATTTTGTTTTGATACATCCTCTGTCGATGTAAATATTTCATATGTATGAATGTGTTGCCTCATTTATTATAACAAATATGTTTATTCGTTTTGTACTACTGTGCTGTGATACCTGGAAGTCTGCCAGACATTTTACAAATAAATAAATATTTATAAATAAATAGTGTCTCAAATTAAATGACAAACTGAATATTTGTTTGTAGCTTTTTGCTTTACATTTTAATCTTGGTAAGATGAGCTCAAGTTCTGTCTCTCTGCAGTATTAAGGCAAATTTATGAGTCCCTTCTTTTCTATCCCAAGTACAAATAAAAAATTCATGAAAATGGTTAAGTGACGAAATAAAGTATATTTAATATAATTTAATGTTCTTCTTTAAGCAGGATGGTTGGATTATCTAACTCACTTACTTTACTTGGAATTTGTTCAATTAAAACATAAAAAGAGAGAGAACTCACTTTACCTATTCACAGATATTGATGCAAGTGAAAATCTTTGTACTAGACAAATACCATCTATAATCACTTCTAAAATCAATGAAATATGGTGATCGATTTGTGATTTTCTTTCTGTATTTGTATCCACAGGATGCCTGAGAAGTCGTCCTACTCCTCTTGACTTCATAAAATTGAGAAATAGTTGTTTTATTGGTATCTATTTGCAGTTGAACTTTGAATACTGTGGTCAAGTATGCATGTTCCCACTATAAAAGATTTGAAAATGAAAAAAATTTAGACAAATGTTTGTAAATGAATTATCTGACAGCAACATAGAGCGGTGAGTTGCAGCCACCCTCTTTTGTTTGGCACAATTTACAAATGCTGTGTCTCACTTAAGAGGGTTACTTTCTGGTTAAACTGTGATATATCACAATTACATGGAGGAATGTGGTTTTCTTCTATAAAGGAAATCACCTTTGTGTGCACGAAAGAGTTTGAAAGGTACCCAACTCATGTTGTGATGTGGGTTGAGATATCATTGGCTATTGGCTTCAATCAGTCCTGTAAGAGAGTATCAAGTCAACTTAGTAATGAATATGAAATTCATGTACACCATAATGCTAGGATCACAGACCATCAAAACTATTTATTTTGTGATAATTGCAAGGCAGATAAACAATGAGAAACAACAAACTACAACTGTACAAGGTGTCAGCAAATGAAAAACAAGTCTTTCTTAACAGATTTGATCACATTACATGTTTGGATTAATTTCTTTGAAATGAGTGTGAAGGAAATGTTTATTCAGATATGTTCCAAACGTGCTTAATAACTCAGCTCAAAACAAGGGAATTGTGGATCATGTATGGTTCCAGCAGGATGGAGCTCCAGCACACTTCACTGTTCAAGTGCATGAGTATCTCTGTGAACAATTTTGAGGCCAATGGATTGGGTGTGGCTCAGCAGCACCTCCAGCCTCCTTTCAAATGACTGCCATAAAATGTGGATCTTACTATACAAGATAACAGTTTATAGAGATTAATCAAGTCAGTCAAGTCAGTGCAAGACTAATGAAGAGTTTCACAAAACTGTTTAGGACATCTTTTGAAGCATAACTCCTGAGATGCTCCACAAGATGTCCAGAAAATCATGGAGAAACAGAGTTAACTCTGTAAGGCACATTGGCGCAAATACAGCTCCACTGCATACATAGTTTTTAGTATTTAAGTTCTCCAATATAGAATATGTAAAACACAAAATACTGCCTTGACCTAGGGATACAGGGATTACTTGAAGATATTGTACCGTAGCATGTTCAACTTTTAGTTATTCACTTGTGGCATGAGTCACATGACGGTTCGGGTGTCACACTTGTAGGAAGTCTTGCACCTGCTACACTGTACCATATGATTTGATCTTTCTCTGGTGGACTGGTGTTAAGGCCAACCAAAAATATTTGTGTTTCATTCCAAAATACCATAAGCATGTTGTCCTTGTAAGGTTTATATACCCTGAATTCAATCAGACAAGGTAAATGTTATTAACTTGGTGAATTATTATTATTATTATTTTAAGAAAAACACTTCCTTTGTTGAGATGCACTGATAACCCAAGACATTAAGACCACATGTCTTGGTTCAGCTTTGAAACTCAATACACCAACGATTCTGCATGGTGTAGAGTCAACAGGTCCTTGGTAGGTTTCTGTAGATATATGGCACCGGATGTCTGTGCACAGGTCAAGAGATTCCCATAAATTATGGACCGGTAGTCTGTGGACATAGCACTGACTCCTAATAGCATCCTGGACATATTCCAGTGGGTTCAGACCAGATCAGGTGAATTTGGTGTCCCAAAACATTGATGTTGAGTTCCCTTTAATGCTCCTCAAACCACTACAGCACAATTCCAGTCTTGTGACAGTTATTCTGCTGGAAGATGCCATCAGCAAAAATATCAAGCAAGAAAGGATGCAGGTGGTCTGCAATAATGTTCACGTGATGTACATCTGTTATCATGCTTGGTTAATACCTTAGGGCCCAAGGAAGTCAAAGTGAATGTCCCTCATAGCAAAATATTGTCAACACCACCCTGCATCCTTGGCACAGTTCATGTTTCAAGTAGTTGTGCTCCTGGATGGCAGTGTATCTGGACATGACCCTATGTAATGATTCATCCAATCAGGTGACACATTTCTATTGATCTACAGTCGAATCTTGATGGTTCTGTGCCCACTTCAATTTTAATTGACAATGGTGTTGGGTCTACATAGGAAAACATAGGGACCGCCTGCTGCGGGGTCCCATGTCCAGCAATGTGCACTGAACATTGAGCTCTGAAACACTTGTGCATGCATGAGCATTGTATTCTGTCTTAAGATCTGCCACAGATTGCCATTTGTGTATCCTACTGTACAGATTGGGCAAGCCTCCAGTCTCCATTTTGTGTGATGTGCCATGAACGTCCAACACCTTGTCACCTACTTGTGGTTCCACCATCCTTCAACCATTTTCCATAGCGACTCATGACTAGCATGCAAACAGCTAACCAGCTTTACCATACACAAACATCAGGCCATAGCAATCTGCCCATTGTCAAAGCCACTTATGTCAGTGGATTTCCCAATATGCAGTCTGTATCATTACTAGAATGATTCTCCATTCATCTCTGCACCACCTTCTTCACCATATCAAGTGACTACCATGCCACCAGGCAACATTCAACTGTGTAGTTGACTGTGGTCATAATGTTTTGTCTCATCAGTGTATACATTATCTCGCCAAAAGTCTCAGGACACCAACAGTTTGCTTCAGGCTCACCAGCCATGTTTCAAATAACCTATAGGACACTGGTGAAACCTCTTCTTTGCAAGATTAATTGTAGGCTCTGTGGACCTAAGTGTATGTAACTTATATAAGATCTCTGTGACTTATGCCATTATGTCATATAAACTAATATTGTCCTCTGATCAAACTTGATCAATTTTGTCCATTGACTTAGACTGACAGAAAACGTGTCAGTGACAATGTCCATTTTTATTTGCAGTTTATATTCTACAGAGTGCATCCATTGAAATATCTAGAGTGCTTTGGCCACATTTCTGGTTATCAAGGAACAGTTGAGCATGGTTAAAACAGTAGAGGTGCATCCAGGGAAAGCCAACTTTAAATTACTATATGGTCAAGATTTTCCTTACTACCGTAAATCATTTAATGCAAATGCCTGCATGGTACCTTTACAGTAGCTGGTATCCTTGTCCAATCAGGAACAGTGGGAGATTAAACCATAGTATTCCCTATCCTTGTCTTTTGCAAACTGAGAAAGTAATTAGAAGCTGTCTTCTTTGACAGAAATTAGTGAGAAACATATGTTCAGTTTTAGACCTAATTGCAAACGAGTGATAAATATGCCAGTTAGATAGTTGGTGAGTACTAAAATCTGTTGGGTTCACTTCTTCTGAGCAGAGTTATGCCATGGCTGCCTGATGATGCAGCGAATACTGCTACTGAAGCATTGTGGTGGTACCTCATATTGACATGAAGCAGAGGGGGCAGCAGCATGAAAAACATTAACAAACAAAGACACTACAGTCTGGATGACACGGTTACATCCAGACGATGAACTTGTACCTTGCGTTATAGAAACTGGTGCTGTAGCAAAACAAGAAGGGCGAAGATCTTATAAATACTCATCATTTTTAGCCCAAAGTATTGGGGTCTGCTGGCTATTGGTCCTGAGGAAGGAACTGTGTCAGTACACTAGTCTCCTTGGCTCAACTAGTCACCCCGACAGACTCTGCTACTGCTAACTGCAACCTGCCACTGGTGCCAAGTCCAGTGCTGTGAACTTGACGGTCCTACTTCAGCTGCTTCTGGCCTTTCACCCTGGAGGTGTCTGGCTCTTAGCCAGGGCTGTTCAAATGTTCAGCTGCCACGGCCTGTGCTTGCTGCCTGCCTGTGCTGTGGGCATGCTACACTGTTGTGAGCTGCCCTTTATACACCAGGTCGACATTGGGATTCTGTCACCACAGCATGCTTTGTCCAGGGCTATTGACTATGATGATATAATGTGTTCGTCTCTCTGGGTCAGCAGCCTTGCCACGCCTTTGGCCTCAGCTTTTCCTCGCGTACATGATGTTGCCATCTGCCCGTGGTTGTGGCCCACATACTGACCACAACACCTTCCTCAGTGGGCAGGTATTTCTGACATTCTGTGGGTGTCCGCGGCAGTGACAGGACTACTGTAATGCTGAGTAATAAATGAATGGCTTTACAATGATGTTTCTATGATGTCGGCACATACCAGGCACTCACTCACTGCTCTCCAGTCCAGACTGGTGAATTATACCCAGCTCCACCACTGACCATAGTGGCTAACATCCTGATTGCTTTAAGCACTGTCAGAATGGTCACCGACATCTGCAGCATGGGTCCAGACCATGCACTTCATCTGTATATTTTTGGTGGGTGATCATTTAGTTATAAGGTGGGTTTTTTTTTTAATTCATGGCCATAGTTAATAGACAACACATGCACAAAATATGAAGGTGCAGTTCATGAAACCAGAAGAGCCTGTGGACATTTTACTTTTAAGAGAAATTGTAAGTAATAATATTACTTACAGCCAGTGAGATGCCAGTATTGTATAGTGTTAATATTACACTATTTATCAGTCAGTTTAGTATTTTAAGCATCCCTTACAGAAACTGATATAACAATGGAGAAATTTCTACAGAGATTTTTATACAATGCTAACATTTGTGTGATTGTCTTTTCCAGTGTAATTATAGGCACTGATTTCTGTGGACGTAGTTAAGAATGAAGTTTTACCTTTTCATTGTGTGGTCTTCGAGAGTCTGTAATTTAATCAAGGTCTGCCAAATTGAATCTTGCATTGTTTCCATGCATCCTGGATTTGGCAACTGGGGTACTTTCTTTGCCTTGCCGTGCTGTGTCTCCTATCCAGTACAACTTTTGTATTCATAAAGAATTGTGTATTTTTCCTTTAAAAGTGGAGTTTTTATTATGGATGATTTGCTCAACATGCACCAGCAACAACTGATGTATACAGAAATAGCTAATTAAAAAATTCAATGTAACCCAATCTTTGAATTCTGTTCATGACTTCGAAGATGTTACGTTTTCTTAGTTCCTATTAATATGTACAATTTATAGTAAGTGATTACAAAATAATAAAGTTTATAATAATAGTTAAAAATTCTTTTTTCTCTTATCCCTTCTAGATACATTACATATACTCCCACTGGCATCGACCATTTCAGCTCCTTTGATGACAGTACACAGCATTCTGATTAAACTGAAAGAAAGAAAAGAGCAGACGCATGTTCCTATTAAGTATGGGAACTGGGTATATGTCCTAATCTCCTCTTCTCCCTGTCTTTGTCCATCTCCACCTCCCCATTCCTTTGTCCATCCATCTCCTCTTTCCCTCTCTCCTTGTCCATCTTCTCCTCCCTCCTCTTCTCCATCTCCTCGTGCCCCCTTTCTCTCAGTCCATTTCTTCTTCCCCCTTTCTTGGCATATCTTCTCCTCCCCTCACCCCTCTATGACCTTGAGCCTTGTTTATTGGTATTGCAGAATTCAGATTCTGTTGTTGTATTCTAATCATATACCAATAAGCCATCAATACAACCTTCCTCTTTGCTAACAACTTTTCACTGTTGTGTATTATACATATATATTTATACAAGAAGTCTCTTGAGACCAAGACAGTGAAATTCTAGAACACTGTGATGCTAAACGCTCTTCACTGTTTCACTCTCTGCTACTCTCCTCAGTCGTGTTCATTTGGTAGAGCACAGATAGAGGAAAGGTTAGAGCGTTTTCAGGAAGGTGTTATTACTACAAGACAAACTTATCAATATCAGTAGTTACATCAATAGAAGAATGAATTCAAGAATGAAAGAAGTTAAACAAATAAAGACACTAATACATAACAATTGCATCACTTCACTAATATTAATAAGACACAATGAAAACCTCTGAAGAAATGTACAAAAGTTATTTTTAGTGTCAACTTGACAAACTTGTCAGCAGTAATAGTAGCATCGACTTGACAAACTTACCAATGATAATAGTCACTCTGATTCAAGAATTGCTATTGATAATTGGATTAGACTGTTGAATTATTACCGTGATGGTAAAATACTGCTTTTTACAGAGCCTATCATTTCTATCCTGGTTTGTTTAGTTAATTTTTATAAAAGTTATGCTGTCCCGATTTTCTTCTTCCGATATAATGAAATGATCCTTACACGAAAAGTACCTAAGACTGTTTCCCTGTATTTTGTATGGATTCCAGTTTCCCCATACTGAGCCAGTTAAAGAAAATACTCTGTATGCATGGGTAACTCGGCTTGTAGGCGACGTATCGGGATGAAGCGGACAAAATTTTAAGTTAGACCTCCAACAATAAAACTGTGAAAACTGCATCCAATTTCACTCAGCAGTTATTGTGTGATGTATGTACAAACATGTGGACAGACAAACAGGCAGACAACAATTCAAAAATAATTATTTTGGCTTCTGTTGCTGTTATAAAGACATCTAATACTAAGATTTTTTAAATGTCTCCTATGTACAAACATAGGCTTGTTACAATTTTTTTGTATGTATAGATTGTACACATAGAAGTTGCATTTTGTATTTTGGCATGTTACAGTACAAAAATCTTATCATATTGAAGAAGCAAAATGTTTTCATGTCAAACAAGATTATTTCTACATTCTCCCTTTCATACTTTATCAGAACTGTACCATGGTCTAGGAATTTATTTCTTTTTGTTGGACCAGAGGATGAAGATTTGTTGTTGGAGTGTATTTTCTCACTGGACGTAGGTTAGCCCTCTTCTAACGTTTTTCGGACAACAAGAGATATTGTGGTATTAGGTTGCAAGGCACATACGTCTCTCAATTCAGTTAACTTGCATGTTGTGTGTAGCCGATCCTCTTCTCTGGGTAATCATCTACATCGATCTCCCACAAGCTTTTTCTACCAAGACTATAGCCGGTTCTACATCTACATCTACATCTACATCCATACTCCGCAAGCCACCTGACGGTGTGTGGCGGAGGGTACCTTC
The DNA here is from genome assembly GCF_023864275.1 of Schistocerca cancellata. Classification (NCBI taxonomy): domain Eukaryota; kingdom Metazoa; phylum Arthropoda; class Insecta; order Orthoptera; family Acrididae; genus Schistocerca; species Schistocerca cancellata. The sequence goes on from NC_064633.1 coordinate 281,100,242, forward strand.
AGTACCTCTATCGGTTCTCCCTTCTATTCCAGTCTCGTATTGTTCGTGGAAAGAAGGATTGTCGGTATGCCTCTGTGTGGGCTCTAATCTCTCTGATTTTATCCTCATGGTCTCTTCGTGAGATATACGTAGGAGGGAGCAATATACTGCTTGACTCTTCGGTGAAGGTATGTTCTCGAAACTTTGACAAAAGCCCGTACCGAGCTACTGAGCGTCTCTCCTGCAGAGTCTTCCACTGGAGTTTATCTATCATCTCCGTAACGCTTTCGCGATTACTAAATGATCCTGTAACGAAGCGCGCTGCTCTCCGTTGGATCTTCTCTATGTCTTGTATCAACCCTATCTGGTACGGATCCCACACTGCTGAGCAGTATTCAAGCAGTGGGCGAACAAGCGTACTGTAACCTACTTCCTTTGTTTTCGGATTGCATTTCCTTAGGATTCTTCCAATGAATCTCAGTCTGGCATCTGCTTTACCGACGATCAACATTATATGATCATTCCATTTTAAATCACTCCTAATGCGTACTCCCAGATAATTTATGGTATTAACTGCTTCCAGTTGCTGACCTGCTATTTTGTAGCTAAATGATAAAGGATCTATCTTTCTGTGTATTCACAGCACATTACACTTGTCTACATTGAGATTCAATTGCCATTCCCTGCACCATGCGTCAATTTGCTGCAGATCCTCCTGCATTTCAGTACAATTTTCCATTGTTACAACCTCTCGATACACCACAGCATCATCTGCAAAAAGCCTCAGTGAACTTCCGATGTCATCCACCAGGTCATTTATGTATATTGTGAATAGCAACGGTCCTATGACACTCCCCTGCGGCACACCTGAAATCACTCTTACTTCGGAAGACTTCTCTCCATTGAGAATAACATGCTGCGTCCTGTTATCTAGGAACTCTTCAATCCAATCACACAATTGGTCTGATAGTCCATATGCTCTTACTTTGTTTATTAAATGACTGTGGGGAACTGTATCGAACGCCTTGCGGAAGTCAAGAAACACGGCATCTACCTGTGAACCCATGTCTATGGCCCTCTGAGTCTCGTGGACGAATAGCGCGAGCTGGGTTTCACATGACCGTCTTTTTCGAAACCCATGCTGATTCCTACAGATTAGATTTCTCGTCTCCAGAAAAGTCATTATACTCGAACACAATACGTGTTCCAAAATTCTACAACTGATCGACATTAGAGATATAGGTCTATAGTTCTGCACATCTGTTCGACGTCCCTTCTTGAAAACGGGGATGACCTGTGCCCTTTTCCAATCTTTTGGAACGCTACGCTCTTCTAGAGACCTACGGTACACCGCTGCAAGAAGGGGGGCAAGTTCCTTCACGTACTCTGTGTAAAATTGAACTGGTATCCCATCAGGTCCAGAGGCCTTTCCTCTTTTGAGTGATTTTAATTGTTTCTCTGTCCCTCTGTCGTCTATTTCGATATCTGCCATTTTGTCATTTGTGCGACAATCTAGAGAAGGAACTACAGTACAATCTTCCTCTGTGAAACAACTTTGGAAAAAGACATTTAGTATTTCGGCCTTTAGTCTGTCATCCTCTGTTTCAGTACCATTTTGGTCACAGAGTGTCTGGACATTTTGTTTTGCTCCACCTACCGCTTTGACATAAGACCAAAATTTCTTAGGATTTTCTGCCAAGTCAGTACATAGAACTTTACTTTCGAATTCATTGAACGCCTCTCGCATAGCCCTCCTCACACTACATTTCGCTTCGCGTAATTTTTGTTAAGGGAATTTATTAAAATACTTCTCAATCCTTGAAATAATTTTGGTACTCGTATAATACTTTTCAGTCCAATCACTTTATATTTTCAGCTTTCACAGATAATAACTTCTGCAAGCTAACTTATTCCTTACACGTTAAGACTCATTTACACATATTCAGATAGTGTACATGTGTTTTGTTTCGTTCATAGCCAAGATATGAAATAATTTAAAAGTCTCTAGCCTCTAGCGAGTCCAATACATGAATGTGCTTAGCACTATATTCAACTGTTCAATAGCCTTTTTTTACAATCACCAAAGACACTAACACATCAAAGAATATGACATAATTATTCGTTGAGTTCTCCTCACGTGGTCTGTGGCACTGTTCATTGGCAAACACTTGTCATCAGTGACTCACCCCTCTTACAGTCTTCCGACCTGCACGTAGAAACAGATGGATCGGTAGAAACATTCTCACTCTCCTGCACTTGTACCTAAAATATCGGGTGTTTGAGGTGGAATGCTGAGTGTTTCTAGAATTTACCCCAAAATTCTCGAGGCACTACTCTCCGTAATAATTAAAAATTAAATTTTAAGAATACAATTTTTCAAATTACATTTACACATGTCAGAATTACCTAAAATTGTCTTGTGTTTACTGTCACATTTACAAGTTTGGTAATTACATGAGTTTATCACTTTTTTTTCTTACACAGGCGTTATTATATGTGATTTATTGTCCATCTTTCATTTATGAATGTCTTTCTCACCTTCTTTGTCCACATTCGAGGTAAATTGTTTTGTTGGCAGTAGAGACATATTGCTTGCTTGCCTTTCAGTTAAGTCGTATTGTCGGTCCAGCTGCCAAAACTGCACTTTGTTGAAAAAATGTGCGAAACCCCAGTTGTCAGCCAACTGTCAAGTTGTGTATGAGAAACTGAAAGGGTCATTAGTGATGTGTCCATTATTAGTACTTCCAAATTACCAGAAGGAATTTATCTTGTCCTGTTATGCAAGCAGTTGGGCAGCTGGATGTATTCTAAGTCAGTATACAGATGACAAGGAACACCCAGTAGCACACATATCAAGACAGTTGAATAAAGCCAGACAGAATTATTCAGCCACAGAGAGAAAGTTGTCAAGTGTCATATATTGTATTACCTATTTCTGTTGTTACCTTTTTAGTAGGAAATTCAAAGTTGTAATGGACCATGTAGCATTAACATGGTTACTAGGACTGAAAGATTCTTTGAGTGGATTAACCTATTATGCATTAAAATTGAGTGAACTTATGAGTTAGTACATATATCTGCCAAGAAACATAGCAATGTCAGTGGCTCGAGCAGAAAGATTGGGTTTATAAGAGCACTTGGCTGAAGTCTTGCTGAGTGGCAAGAAGCAGAGACTGATGATGCACACTGCCACTTATTTAGAACACAGTCTCTGTTTGCAACACATGAGGGGCTCCTATGTATGATGATGATGATGATGATGTACAGGCCAAACATTGTGCTACGCACAGTTTGAAATGTTAAGGGATGCTCACAACCATGTACTCACAGGTCAGGGAGGACAAAGCTCGTAGTGCTGGTGGAAGATGAGGAGGCAGGATGTTGACCAGTATGTGAGGAACTGCATATCATGCGCACAATGTGCTGATCTCAGTCAGTAATGAGTACCACTGCAAAGTTCACCAGAGTCATCTAACCCATCTGAAATGATGGGAATGGCCATTTTAGGTCCAAACCTATCACTAATGGCTATTCGCTACACATTAACCATCATAGAATATTTTTCACCTTAGATACAGAAAGGACAGTCTTGGTTGCACAAGGTAGATTTATTTAGTCATCACATGTGACACATTTTGCCTGTTGTAGGCGAAACGCATCACACAGTAATTACAGATCTGGGCACCAACTTTATGTCTGAGTTGATTAAGCAGTTACGCCTTCTGTTGTGGATCCAGGGGCTCATAACTAACCCTTTCCACCCTCAAAGGAATGGAAAAAGAGAACATGTCTAACTGTGGGTAAGATGATGTTATGTGAATACCCACAATGACGATTGGGATGTTTATTACCTTATGACTTTGCTGCATATAATTCTACCATCAAAAACGTCCAGAAAGGCACGATAATTCTCATGATGTTGCACCTCTTTGCGGGATAGTGGACTCAATGTAGAACCATTGACTCAATGGAGGAGTGCTGTTTTCCAAACAGGGGGACATCGTGCTAACCAGTTACCTATGGACATTAAGGCTAATCTGTAATACATGGGAAGTAAGGAATGAAATAAGATAAAAGGAACATTCTCATCTCAAAGCTGAGAGGCAAGGAGTACTAAGAAAGATACAGGCAGAATATCAGAGGTTGCAATTTAAGGGCCCAGTTGCAGGAGATGATGGATTTAGCTGATGTACATTTTTATGGAGGAATAGTGGATGGTGAGATGCAGCTGGAAAGTTAAAAAAGGTGGTGTTTGGCACAGAATATAATGACAACATCCAGGAATTAAATGACATTCTGGTAGAAGTGCACTAACAGAGCAACTATGGAATGGCATATCGCACAGTTGGAATATTTGGATCAAGACGTGTTGAATAATACTAAGGTGATACAGGAATTGACTGCAGAGTTAGCAGGATATTTGAAGACAACTATGGGAACAGTTAATAGGGATTTGGATAAAATACGGGCTCAAACTTACTAGATAAGTAGAACTTACTAGTGAAGTTACTTCAAGCTCTGGCAGACTGCATAGGTGATACGAGGGTGGGGGTGACAGCATTGCAGCAGGTGATACCTTGCATAGTGCATGGGTTATTAAATTCTTCATTACTATCTTCACGACAGGTGGTAGCTGAACTTCAGAAGGTACAGCAGGAATTGACAGCAGAAATGCTGCACATAGTTGATCCAACAGAACGGAATTTGTCATTATTTTATCATAGATCAGTGGTTGAGATTAATATTAATGGAGCTAAAATTCATGTGTTGGTTTGGTTCCCTATGACAAGTGTAGATGGGCATTACCAGTGCTTCATGATTCATCCCCACCAGTGCAATGGGAAACCGTGATCAAAACATAGGAGGTGCTGTTAATCTCCAAGGAGATGCAAAGCTATGTATTAATGTCCTCAGGTGAGCTATGCTTGAATCAGAGAGAAAGAGAGAGAGAGAGAGAGAGAGAGAGAGAGGATCACAATATTGTAATACTGAGTAGTAATGAATGGTTTTACAATGCTGTTTCTTTGATGTCCTGTAGGGCATCCACAAGGCATCCACTCACATTTCCACTGCTACCCAGCTCAGGGGGGTGGTCTATTGACATTCTGACATCAAGGTCCTCCACTCCACCATCCACCATAGTAATCAACCACTTTGGTCATTATATCATTAACTGAGACAAAATAACACCTAACCATACAGCATCTCCTGTACGGAAATGTGAACACATGTACTAATGCATTTGGCTGCTTTAGATGTATTCTATCTCCAGATTTATGTTGTTGGAAGTATAATAACATATTTATTATTACAACACAATCATATCAAAATGTTATGGTACATAAGAGAGAATGTAAGAAGACTATCAAAACAGCACTAGGAATTTAATGGCCATGAATCTCTCTCTCCATCCATCTCCCTCCTCCCTCCCTCTCCCTCTCTCCCCACCTCTGTCTCTCACTCTTTTACACACCCTGGACAAAGTATTACTGTCAATTATGTTTCTCTTTAATATTGACACATTTCTGTTTTTCATAAGTGATTTTCTTACTGTTGTCAGTCTGCCTTTTATATCCCCTTTGCTTTGATAATCATCAGATAGCAAGACTCATGTACTACTTTTAGTTTCCCCACTTTCTAATCTAATTGTCTCAGCGTCACATGAATATTCTACTTGACAATATTCCATTACTCTTGTTTTACATTTGTTGATTTTCATCTGATAAACTGTTTTGAAGACACTATCGATTCCATGCAATTGATATTCCTTTTCTGTCACTGACTGACCTACATTGTCATTGTCAACTAAGAGTTTTTATTTTTTCCCCCTTCATTAAAAGCTAACGTGGTGTGGGAAGGAGGTAGGTAGGTTGGACCTCACTTCAAAGCATATTTTCAGGAAAATCATATTGCTGCCATAGATGCTTGTTAATACATTCAAGACTAGAATAGTACTAAGTTCTTAGAACTGATTTGTTGTTTTTAAGGGTGCATTGGTGACACTCATTTTTATAAATGTCGGTTTCAACTACAAAAATATTTCAGGCTTTATATTTTTGATGGAGAGAACAATCCTGGGTGTTTTGATAGAGATTTTTATGTGAAATGAATCACACAATTTTAAAGATATAAAATGGTTTGACAAAACATGAGTAAAGACCAGACTGTTGGATTAATCACAAGGATAAAGCTGTGGTACTCCTCTTTGGTGATTATTTTGCATGGAGGTGCATGATGTTTCTTTATCTGTGGAAGTCAAGTGCTTCTCAGGACATAGAAAATGTTGGTTACTATGAAGAAGTGTATCATGAAAGGTTTTAAATTGGTTTCAAAATTATTTTCTTCCAAATTCAGTATTATCCTCTCATCTGAAAAAAATAAAGTCTTGAGATTATTTGAATGTCAAGTTACTGCTGAAGATAGTTTGGAAAAGAAAAAGAATATTGTAGTTAGAATGTGTGTCACTTCACATCACAATTCCCAACATTTGATATTGATGAGATAAATATGGACATCATGACAAGACGGCTTCCTTATTAATGCCACTGTAACAAAACTTGAACTTATTTGCGTGGAAGTGAAAAAAAGTTAAACTTCAGTGAAGTTTCCATGTCCTGGAAAATGTCATCAAAATCAACTGCAAGACCACGGTGAGGTACGTAAAGTAACCGACAAAAGCAAAATAATGAAGGTCTCCTTAAAGATAAGCAATTGAACTAATAATTGCTTCAAGCTGCTCAGCTTCTTTCAAAAGCTACAGTGATTCTAAACTTAATGGTGCCTATTCATTACAGAACAACACAGTTGTCTGCAACGAATTGTATCTGCCTTTGTGCCTCTTGTGACAATGTTTCTTGGGTCTATGGTTTTTGTATTTACTGCCATAACAGTACGTCTCTGTCTGTCTTTATTCTATCTCCTAAAGAACATTTATGAGAATCAGAGGCTAAAAAAGATTCTTTTTTTTCCAGAAAATAAAGGTTGTGTAAACTTTATCCCTGAATGCTCTGTTTCCACAAGTTATATAAGTAAGAGCATCTGTTTCATACAGTTTGTTTGGAATAAAATACCAACTCCATATTATGGAAATCCAGGATGGAATAATGGCAGTAGTATGAAATGGATATTTGCTACTCACCATATAGTGGAGTTGCTGAGTCGCAGATGGCCGCAACAAAAAGACTGTCAAACAAAGCTTTTGGGTAAACGGGCCTTCATCAGAATAAGACAACAAACAAACAAACACACACACACACAATGCAAATTACTCACACGTGACCACAACCTCTGGCTGCCAAGGCCAGACTAAAAGCAGATGGGGGGAGAAGCAGACTAGGTGATGAGGGTGAGGAGGAAGCTCTGGTGGGATTGGAGAGGGATAGTAGGTTAGGGATGGTGGATGGTAAAGTGCTGCTTGTGGCAGCATACGGCTACAAGATGGGGAGATGATAGGGAAGCTAGGTGCTCTCGGGAAGTTAGATGAAGGATTGAGAGAATGGGATGGGAGCAGAGGAAAAGGAGAGAAGTAAAAAGACTGTGGATGCATTGGTGGAATAGAAGGCTGTTTAGTGCTGGATTGGGAACATTGAAGGGGAGAGGTGGGTCGACAATGCCTAATGAAGTTAAGGCCAGTCAGGTTACAGGAACATAGGATATATTGTACGGAGAGTTTCCCCATGCGCAGTTCGGAAAAGCTGGTTGTGGTGGGAAGGATTCAGATGGCACAGGCTGTGAAGCAGTCATTGAAATGAAAAATGTCGTGTTGGGCAGCGCGCTCAGCGACTGAGTGGTCCAGCTGTTTCTTGGCCACAGTTTGTTGTTGGCCATCAAAATGATCAGAAAGCTGCTTGGTTGTCATGCCCAGCTTAACTTGTAGATCACATGACTGGTTTTACAAGTAGCCCTGCCTTTGATGGGATAGGCAATGCTTGTGACTGAACTGGAGTAGGTGGTGGTGGGAAGATGTGTGAGACAGGTCTTGCTTCTAAGTATATTACAGGGATATGAGCCATGAGGCAAGGGGTTGGGAGAAGGGGTTGTACAGGGATGGACAAGGGAGGTTTGGTGGGTGGCAGAATACCATTGTGGGAAGGGTGGGAAGGATAGTGGGTAGGACATTCCTTAATTCAGAGCATGACAAGAGGTAGTCAAAACCCTGGCAGAGAATATGATTCAGTTGCTTCAGTCCTGGGTGGTACTAGGTACAAGGGGAATGCTTTTCTGTGGCTGGACAGTGGGACTTTGGGAGGTAGTGGGAGACTGGAGTGATAAGGCAAGTGAAATTTTGTTTTCGTACTAGGTTGGGAGGATAATTACAGTTTGCAAAGGCCTCAGTGAGACCCTCAGCATATTTCGAGAGGGACTGCTCATCACTACAAATGCGATGGCCATGGGTGGCTAGGCCATATGGAAGGGACTTGTTGGAATGGAATGGGTCACAGCTGTTGGAAGTGGAGGTATTTCTGGTGGTTAGTAGGTTTGATATGGACAGGAGTACTGATGAAGCCATCTTTGAGGTGGATGTCAACAGCAAGGAATGTGGCTTTGTGAGTTGAGGAGGACCAGATGAAGTGAATGGGGGAGAAGGTGTTGAGGTTCTGGAGGAATGTTGATAGGGTGTCCTCACCCTTGAGCTGGAGGGTCATGAAAATGTGCTCAACGAGTCTGAATCTGATGAGAGTTTGGGGATTCTGGATGGTTAGAAAGGATTTCTCTAGATGGCCAATTAACAGGCTGGCATAGGATGGTGTCATGTGGGTGCACATAACCATACCCCAGATTTGTTTGTAGGTGATGTCTTCAAATGAGAAATAATTATGGGTGAGAATATAGTTGGTAATGGCGACTGGGAAGGAGGTTGTAAGTTGGAATCCATCAGGTGCTGGGAAAGGTAGTGTCCAGTAGTGGCAAGGCTATGGGGATTAGGGATGTTAGTGTAAAGGAAGGTGGTGTTAATATGATGAGCAGGGCCCATGTTATAAAGGAACAGGAACTGCGGACTGTCTTCAGTGGAAGAAATGGCTGGTATCTCTTCTATAGGAGGGTAGAGTTGCGGGTAATAGGCTGAAGGTGTTGGTCTGTGAGAGGAGAGATACTTTTAGTGGGGGCCAGTAACTGACTACAATGGGATACTCTGGACTTCAGGAAGTGTATGGAAGGTAGGAGTATGGGGAGTGGTAGGGTTGAGGAAAGAGATGGACTGTAGGGAGAGGTTCTGGGCTGGGCCTAAGAATCTGAGGAGAGACTGGAGATCCTGCTGGATTTTTGGAATGGGGTCACTGTGGCAGGGTTTGTAGGTAGATGAATTTGGTAGCTGGCAGAGTCCTTCTGCCAGGTAATCTTTGCTGTTCACAAACAACAGTGGTGGAGCCTTTGTCAGCAGGTAGGATTATAAGGTTGGGATCAGTTTTTAGGTGGTGGATTGCACTTATTTCTGTGGATGTAAGGGTAGTTTTCCTCGTGAGGGTTTTGAGGAATGGTAGTGACACAAGATTTTTGGTTAAGAATTTCTGGAAAGTTAACAGAGGGTAATTTGGGATCAGTGGTGGTGGATCGTGGTTAGATGGAGGAGTGAACAGAGTCAGGCAGGGTTCAACATTGATCTTTGGTTGGATCTGATTGGTGGGGTTGGTGGTGAAAAAGTGTTTCCAATGTAGGGACCGGGAGAAGGAGAGAAAGTCTTTAGCAAGTCCTGCCTTACTGAATTTGGGAGCGGAGTGAAAGGTGAGGCCTTTGGAAAGGACTGATATTTTTGTGGGGCTAAAGCTTTTGGTAGAAAGGTTCATGACTGTGTTTTGGGTCTGTTTAGGTTCTGGATTCTCTGTGGTAATGGTCAGGAGTTTTTGAGGGTGGAGTAAATGTTGTAGGTCAGCAAGGCAGGATCTGTCAACAGTGAGGGGATGTGGAGGTTGTCTGGGCATTGCTGTTGAGGTGGTGGATAGTGGTAGTCCAAGGCAGGAGTAAGAAGTGAATAGGGTGGAGAGTCTTTTGAGGTGGCACTATGCATGCTGTTCTAATTCCTGGAGGCCAAAATTTCAGTGTGTGGAATGGGATCCAGAAATTTGGGATTGCATAGCAGGAGGAGAATTTACAAATGGAGAGAAGGTACTGCAAGGAGGTTCTATGCCTAATTGACATGGTTTTGCAGGACTATGTTGGTGAGGGTTAAGGACTCATCGAAACTAAAGAGATGGAGATAATTGTGGAAGGAGGGGTTGCAGCTGGAAATACTTAATTTGATGTTATTGCTCTCAGGGGGATTCCATGAGCCAAGCAACAATGCAGCAACAATATTTGGGACTGTGTTCTGGCTAGAAGTAAGGAAACTTTGTTTGACAGTCTTTTTGTTCTGCCTATCTGCGACTCAGCATTTCCTCTACATGATGAGTAGCAACTGTCCTTTTCATAATACTGTCAACTTCATATTATGGGTGTAAATCAGCAAAAAGCATTACTCACAAAAGGTAATTTCATTTACATAATAGAATTGATGATTATTCAACAATTTATTCTGTCAATGCAATAAATGTGTTACACTTCTAGTGAAGAAAAATAACATAGTTTATCTTTACTTATCATACAATAATTTTCCCAAGTTTTGAATGTAAAATAGCAAGATATAGTACAATAGTACAATAACACAAGTGGTTATATATTCGTGAGGAGGCAACTTTTGAAGGGTGTATAGATTAATTGCAGTGAAGCATTATTTTAATAGGATTCCCTTCTTTTGATATAGCAGTCTGGATTGCCTTCTCTGTGTCCTTTAAATGGAAGTTATGTGTAATTAAACTCTTGAGATCCACTTTTTGTGAGGCAATCAGTGACAGTGATGCAGGATAGCTGAAAAATTGCATACAAGAACTTATTAGTAAGGAGCTTATTTCACTAACTTAATTGAATTTAGTGAATGTAATGACAGTCAGTGACACGATAAAACCCCCATCAGCAATAGACATGACAAAAGAAGGAAAAAAATTCCTCATTATGATCAGCACTACACAGAGGTCATGTTAATATCAACAAAGTTGGCTTTTGTTATGTTGGTACATTTTGCACAAAAATGTAACTTAAGCCACGACTTCACTGACAATTTATAGAGCTTTCTAAAGCATTTGTATTGTGTGTGTGTGGGGGGGGGGGGGGGGGGGGGGGGGTGTAACACCAAGGCATACAAAATTATTTGTTTCTATGATGTATCATCAATGTATCATCATTTTGACAGATAAATATACTTAGCTGGCTGAATTTAAACAAGGCCATATGTTTTTCTGGAACCTCGATATGAAGGCATTGTGGAACTGTATGCAAATGTGTTCCACAGTTCTACAACAACTTGCCATTGTCAGCATAAGCTTATAATTATGTGCATTTGCCTGATGACCCTTCTTGAAAGTGGGAATCATGTGCATTTCTTTCTAATTCATTGGTACCCATTATGAATCCAGTAACTGGGAATGAGCTGATGCTCTACTGTAAATTGATGTATTTTTGTCTCTTGGGCAATTTTAGTTAATATTTATCGTACAGGCACTCATCGCAACATCCACCATTTCAACATTTGTGCAATGATTGAAAGGATGAACTGTTTTATAAATCATCCATAATTCTGGAAAACCAAATTTAATATTGTGGCATTTTGTCTGTCACATTCTCCTTTTGCACCAATATGGTCACAGAGCAGCTGAATAGATCAGTAGCTGTAAAACTGTGGCCAATGGTCCTTGGGCATGTTTTATAATCATATGCATCTAGCAACTACAGCTAAATCCTAAAAGTCAGTTAAAGTTAAGAGCCTCTTAGGAGATGATAATATTTTAAGATATGCTTAATTTTAATTGATATTGGTGAATTTGTCCATGAAGCAAGTATATCTGGCCATTTAGCTCAGGGGCATAGGGCTAAGTAGCATGGTCCTTGTGGATTAAAAGATGTGAGAGTGGGGAATGTTCGATTGTTTGTCTTCCAGTACTGACAACTCATGGGTGTGTGTGATTTGTACCAATCAGCAGCTATGGTATACATTTGAAGCAGAAGTAACGGATTCACAAATGAATGATCATCTTCAAACATGGTACATATTTGTAACAAGGAATACGTAATTAAATTAAGGCTGTTGTAATACAGTGCAGTGGGTAGAAGAAAAAGGACATTCAAAACATTTGGTTCATGTCTCATATTGCATTTAATTATAAGTGCAACTACTGTTATTAATAAATTAATCATCCACCCACACAGACAACTTAACAGCACTTTTGTCATGCATTGTAGTGTCACAACTACGGCATCACTGAGGGTGGTAGCAATCTGAAACAGAGCACAGTTGACACAAAGCATTCCGAATGGTGGTGACTTCATGATCAGTACTGGGGGGGAAGGGGGGGGGGGCTGGAGCCAACATATAATACCCTTACTACAGCTAGTCTGTTGCAGCTCATAACATACTAATTTAGTAGGTTATCAGTTAATAATAAGATTGATACATACACAATCCAAGGTGCCAACCCGCAACATCAGTATTGCCCCTTGAGCAGAAAAGTTTGATGACAACTAGAATAGATGACTCCAGATCACTTTCTTACTTCATGTAAAACCAACCCTACTTAGCAATTTTGGTCAGATTGTTTGGCAAAGTTTTAATTTTAGGTTAACTGAATTCTTCTCACATTGCTCTTGGTTGTGCTCATTTTGGTTGTGTTCAGCATTTGTTTGTCAAATCAGCAAGTCTTACACTTTGCTTAGATCTGTGATGAAAATGTCTTTATTTTCGTGGCAACATTCTAACACAGTTGTTGAAGCATGGTGGGTTTTCCATTCCTGACAACAGTGCTTGGCACATATGTGTCTGATGCATATTGCACAATGCTTTTAAATTTTACTTGGGGTTTCATACCAAGAGCTGAATGTTTGACGTGGACTACTCAGAGACTTTGCAGCTTGCTTCCTGTCTCTCTCTTCCCAAACAAAAATATTTGTTTAGCTTTCTTAATATTCATTTTAAGACTTCTGGTGTTGTCATTGACAATAGCACAGCCTTATGGTCACTGATTGACTCTGCTATGTTAATTGATTAAAAAGCTTTGGGTCTGTTAATTTACCATCTTGTAATAGTTCTCTGGTTAACTACTTGAAATAATTTTAAGAAATTTGTTGAGAACAATCTCATATGTAACCCTCCCTGTCCCTGGGCAGTCGGAACCTGTAGTAACCCCACTAGATTCTATTGAGTTCTTTATAGCAATAAAAATGCTGTCACTGTTGGTGTCTAACATGTTGTTGCGGAGTAGTGAAAGGTGGCATAAAGTGGCCACTCAAGGGAAATTGAATTTTCACTAAACCATGATTGTTGATAGAAGCCTGCCCATTATGTATTTCGGACCTACATATTATATGGTATCACACTAGAGGTCTTAAATTGAAAAATAAAATAGTATGAATATAATAGAGGGAAACATTCCACGTGGGAAAAATATATCTAAAAACAAAGATGATGTAACTTACCAAACAAAAGCGTTGGTATGTTGATAGAGACACTAACAAACACAAACACACATGCAAAATTCAAGCTTTCGCATCCCACGGTTGCTTCATCAGGAAAGAGGGAAGGAGAGGGAAAGATGAAAGGATGTGGGTTTTAAGGGAGAGGGTAAGGAATCATTCCAATCCCGGGAGTGGAAAGACTTACCTTAGGGGGAAAAAGGGACTGGTATACACTTATCCATCCCTACATATACAGAGACAAGCAAACATGTGTAAAGGCAAAGAGTTTGGGCAGAGATGTCAGTCGAGGCGGAAGTACAGAGGCAAAGATGTTGTAGAATGACAAGTGATGTACGAGGAGCGGCAACTTGAAATTAGTGGAGGTTGAGGCCTGGTGGGTAAGTTCCCATCTCTGGAGTTCTGATAGGTTGGTGTTAGTGGGAAGTATCCAGATAACCCGGACAGTGTAACACTGTGCCAAGATGTGCTGGCCATGCACCAAGCCATTTGTAGCCACAGGGTGATCCTCATTACCAGCAAACACTGTCTGCCTGTGTCCGTTCATGCGAATGGACAGTTTGTTGCTGGTCATTCCCACATAGAAAGCTTCACAGTGTAGGCAGGTCAGATGGTAAATCACATGGGTGCTTTCACACGTGGCTCTGCCTTTGATCGTGTACACCTTCTGGGTTACAGGACTGGAGTAGGTGGTGGTGGGAGGGTGCATGGGACAGGTTTTACACCGGGGGCAGTTACAAGGGTAGGAGCCAGAGTGTAGGGAAGGTGGTTTGGGGATTTCATAGGGATGGACCAAGAGGCTACGAAGGTTAGGTGGATGGTGGAAAGACACTCTTGGTGGAGTGGGGAGGATTTCATGAAGGATGGATCTCATTTCAGGGCAGGATTTGAGGAAGTTGTATCCCTGCTGGAGAGCCACATTCAGAGTCTGATCCAGTCCCGGAGAGTATCCTGTCACAAGTGGGGCACTTTTGGGGTTCTTCTGTGGGAGGTTCTGGGTTTGAGGGGATGAGGAAGTGGCTCTGGTTATTTGCTTCTGTACCAGGTTGGGAGGGTAGTTGCGGGATGCGAAAGCTGTTTTCAGTTTGTTGGTGTAATGGTTCAGGGATTCGGGACTGGAGTAGATTCATTTGCCATGAAGACCTAGGCTGTAGGGAAGGGATCGTTTGATATGGAATGGGTGGCAGCTGTCATAATGGACGTACTGTTGCTTGTTGGTGGGTTTGATGTGGACGGATGTGTGAAGCTGACCATTGGACAGTTGGAGGTCAACGTTAAGGAAAGTGGCGTGGGATTTGGAGTAGGACCAGGTGAATCTGATGGAACCAAAGGAGTTGAGGTTGGAGAGGAAATTCTGGAGTTCTTCTTCACTGTGAGTCCAGATCATGATGTCATCAATAAATCTGTACCAAACTTTGGGTTGGCAGGCCTGGGTAACCAAGAAGGCTTTCTCTAAGAGACCCATAAATAGGTTGGCGTATGAGGGGGCCATCCTGGTACCCATGGCTGTTCCCTTTAATTGTTGGTATGTCTGGCCTTCAAAAGTGAAGAAGTTGTGAGTTAGGATGAAGCTGGCTAAGGTAATGAGGAAAGAGGTTTTAGGTAGGGTGGCAGGTGATCGGTGTGAAAGGAAGTGCTCCATCGCAGCGAGGCCCTGGCAGTGCGGGACATTTGTATATAGGGAAGTGGCATCAATGGTTACAAGGATGCTTTCTGGGGGTAACAGATTGGGTAAGGATTCCAGGCGTTCAAGAAAGTGGTTGGTGTCTTTGATGAAGGATGGGAGACTGCATGTAATGGGTTGAAGGTGTTGATCTACGTAGGCATGGATACATTCTGTGGTGGCTTGGTAACCAGCTACAATGGGGCAGCCGGGTTGTTTGGGTTTGTGAATTTTAGGAAGTAGGTAGGAGTTAGCTGTGCGGGGTGTCGGTGGGGTCAGGAGGTTGATGGAGTCAGGTGAAAGGTTTTGTAGGGGGCCTAAGGTTCTGAGGATTCCTTGAAGCTCCGCCTGGACATCAGGAATGGGAATACCTTGGCAAACTTTGTATGTAGTGTTGTCTGAAAGCTGACGCAGTCCCTCAGCCACAATCAAGTACCACGGTTGTGGAACCCTTGTCAGCCGGAAGAATGACGATGGATCTGTCAGCTTTCAGATCACAGGTAGCCTGGGCTTCAGCTGTGGTGATGTTGGGAGTAGGATTAAGGTTTTTCAAGAAAGAATTAGAGGCAAGGCTGGAAGTGAGAAATTTCTGGAAGGTTTGGAGAGGATGATTTTGAGGAAGAGGAGGTGGGTCCCACTGTGATGGAGGACGGAACTGTTCCAGGCAGGGTTCAATTTGGATAGTGTCTTGGGGAGTTGGATCATTAGGAGTAGGATTAGGATTATTTTTCTTCATGGCAAAGTGATATTTCCAGCAGAGACTACGAGTGTAGGACAGTAAATCTTTGACGAGGGCTGTTTGGTTGAATCTCGGAGTGGGGCTGAAGGCGAGGCCTTTGGATAGGACAGAGGTTTCGGATTGGGAGAGAGGTTTGGAGGAAAGGTTAACTACTGAATTGGGGTGTTGTGGTTCCAGATTGTGTCGACTAGAATTTTGAGATTTTGAGGGGAGTAGAGCTGGAAGTGGGAGATTGAGTAGATGGGAGAGACTGGGTGTGTGTGCAAGGAGAGGAGGTTGAGGTTTGTTGGAAAGGTTGTGGAGGGTGAGTGAGTTGCCTTTCTGGAGGTGGGAAACCAGTAGATTGGATAGTTTTTTGAGGTGGAGGGTAGCATGCTGTTCTAATTTGCGGTTGGCCTGTAGGAGGATGCTCTGAACAGCTGGTGTGCATGTGGAAGAGGAAAGATTGAGGATTTTGATTAGGGATAGGAGTTGACGGGTGTGTTCATTGGTTGAGATGATGTGTAGGTGAAGGATTAGGCAGGTATAGGGACTGATGGAAAGAAGGGTTACAGCCAGAGATGGGAACTTTAAGTGTGAGGCCTTTGGGGGTAATATCAAATGTCAGACAAGCCTGAGTGAATAAAATATGGGAGCATAATCTGACTAGGGCAAAGGCATGTTTGCGGAGGGAATGTAAATAAAACTTAATGGGGTCATTGTGGGGATGTTGTGAGGGTGACATGATATTAGAAGGTGGGAAGTGTAACATGAGGCTAAAGTGAAAATAATCCCGGGATTCTAATGACTCCTTACCCTCACCCTTAAAACCCACATCCTTTCATCTTTTCCTCTCCTTCCCTCTTTCCTGATGAAGCAACCGTGGGTTGTGAAAGCTTGAAATTTGTGTGTGTGCTTGTGTGTTTTTTATTGTGTCTATCTACCATTCTCGTTTGGTAAGTCACAGCATCTTTTTTAATGCATTAGTATTTGTAAAATGACTCTTTCATATAGTGTTCATTAAAAAATGACGATCATTCCACTTGGGACCTGTGGAATGGTACATTAGGTTATTTGTTTTAGATGTAAATATTTGTCATGTATTGTTGTTTTTCTGACATGTTCTACATCCTGGAGGACCTCCTCACTACGGATCAATTGGAATGTAAGTAAAACTAATCTAATCATATCTGACTGATGATTTACGCAGCTACTTTCAGATAGTATTTTATTATAGATAACTGCATCATCTCCAGCACATTGTCTGCAAGGTCATTAATACACAACATGAACAGCAAGGGTCCCATCACACTTCCCTGGGGGCACACCTGAAGCTACTTCACATCCAATGATGACTCTCCATCTGTGCTGCATTCTCCCTTCCAAAAAGTCCTCAACCCAGTTACATATTTCACTTGGTACCCTGTATTTACATACTTTTGACAGTAAGTGTAGGTGTTTTACTGAGTAAAATGCTTTTAATAAAATAAGAAATACTGCGTACTTGACTGGCTTGTTCCAGAGTTTTCAGTATATTTCATAAGAAAAGTGTGAGTTGGGTTTCACATGGTCAATGTTTTTGGAAGCCATGCTGGCCATTCTGTTCAAGATACCTCATTATGTTTGAGCTAAGAATGTGTTCTAAGATTCTACAAATGGGTAAACAAGTGACTCATATGTGTTTCTTGTTTTTTTTTTTTATTTGTGCCATGTCAGCCAGCCTCCAATACATATTAAATCACTCATATAATACGATTGGCCTACAATATTTAAAGTGGTTGTAAATATATTACTTGGATCGTGATGTGCTCCCATCAACGCTATGAGATGTAACTCCAAATGCCAGTTGAATATGAAACATGTAATATTCATGCCTCCAGAGAACTTTCCTGGCATGCGCTGCATACTTTGCATCAGTTATAATATGAAAGCGATGATATTCTCTTATGAAATGCTGCTTTATAAACTTTATTAATTGAGACTAATTGTGAGAAATTTCTTCACCAGTTCAGACATCTAAAGCAGCCACAGTGGAAGGTGCCATTTGTACTGATGTGAACTGTGATTTGCAGCTAGCTACATCCGTAACTTTCAATAACTGCCAGGAAATCTCTTTCACATCTTGGGCAAGACCTCTCAGAGAACATAGTGAGTGACACGACCTTCTTCCCCAGTCAACTACTTCTCTCAGTGACTTGATTACTTACATAATGCACTGGGACTCACATCTGGAGGTAGTGCCTGTGCTATGCATGCTCAACTCATGATCTACTTCCATTATGTAGGAGAGGCATTGGCTGAAGTAAAACTGTGAGTGTGGTTGGTGAGTTATTCCTGGATAGTGTAATATCCATGCCTATATTTTATTGAAAATAATATTCACAACAGCACTCTATGTGGAATGTGACTGAACTTTGATCCTATTCTCGTAATACTAATAAAAAGAACTTCATTGTTAATAAAAAAATAGATAATTATTGTCAATGGCATAATTTAATATCTTGTAAAAAATTGTATCTCAGACAATACTCATGTAAAAAGATTATGAAAATCTTAATCTTTTGTTATATATGATTTTGTAGAAAAATCCTTCTTCTTCCTCTTCTTCTTCTTCTTCTTCTTCTTCTTGTTCAAACTATTGTACTCATAAGATCTGATTGATGTCTCATAACACAGAGGTCTATAAAAAACTGTAGTAAGATATTGTTATGTTGCTAACCGATGTTTGAAAATATGGTTTATGTGTTACTGAATGAATCTTCTTCGTTTGGAGTTTAATTTCATTGTAATTCTTTTCCAATGTAAACGTTAAGTT
The DNA here is from genome assembly GCF_023864275.1 of Schistocerca cancellata. Lineage (NCBI taxonomy): Eukaryota > Metazoa > Arthropoda > Insecta > Orthoptera > Acrididae > Schistocerca > Schistocerca cancellata. Next base: position 281,118,914 of record NC_064633.1, read on the forward strand.
TTCTGCCCAGCTACCAAAGAGTGCAGCCATTAGCATTATTGATCTACAGTGCAGTTTATTGGTAAATGGTGAATATTGTGTCTTTTAACATAGAGAAATATTTTCAAATGTTAACATGTGTAGTGGAGGTGGGAAAATATTTAATATATGTTATTTATTATGACTAAAACACAGCCTGAAGCAGAATTGATAAGTGATTGTCTTATGTTAGCCGCCTTCTTAGTGAAAGATTGCAGCTGCAGTTTTAAATTGATTTTCTATGCAGACTTAAATGTTGTTGGTTATAATTGCAATCATATGTGTACTAGTGGCGGAGGACCCACTCCAAAGTAATAAATTCCAGTTAAACTTTGAATACATTGAACGTCTATGAATGTAAACTGCATTGTAATGATATAAATGCTTCTCTGCTGTTGTATGTATTTCGTAACAACTTTTATGAAATAATTTGACAGGAAAATACATTAGTATCATGTATGTGTGGTATTGTGTGACAAAACTGTTCATTTTATTTAAAGTAAAGTGTTGCCACATCAAGATAACAGTAGCATTAATTTTGATAAACAATCTGCAACTAGCAAAGAGCCTTTTAAATAGTGGCACTGAAATTACTAAAAATCATTAATCTTGTTTAGTTCAGATTAGCTTGTTTGTTGGTTATAAATGATTACTTTTGTGAATGAACTTAGTGACATTTACATTGCTTCACAGACAACATTGCTACACGTTCCCAGGTGGAGATTTCTTTAACAAAATAACGTTCACTAGCCAGGAAAAGCAGTGATTAAATAAAACCTCATGTTACATTAATAATAACTAACTAATTTTATTGTAATCTTTCTGAACTTGTACAACACAACACATGCACAATTACACCATATGTCGCAATAGTTTGGAAGGTAGAGTTTTGCCCAGGGGTTGAGATTGCGGATTATAATCCTGATTTGGTACCCAGTATGTGAGATAGTTTCACAACACTGCACACTCCTCTGTAGGGTGAAAGATTCATTCTGGAAACAATCCTGTAGGTGAGCTAATCTGTTCTTCATAAAATTCAATATACTTTCTTCCCAGAGTTCTAGGCCTACAAGGTATACAGGAGAGCCTCTGTAATGTTTGAAGTGGAGGTAGGTACTGGCAGAGGTAAATTTGTGAGAATGGATTGTGATTTGAGCCTGGATACCTCAAGTGATAGGATCATTGTCCATGAAAGGTAAGGCCCTAGGTCTGAGTCCCAATCTGATACACAGTTTTAATCTGCTGGAAAGTATCAAAACAGCACCACTACTGCAAAGTGAAAGAGAACATACCCACCCTCAGTTCTCAGCTAGACTTGGCAAGAAGATTAGCCAGTGATCCTATAGAAGAGTCATCTTGTTGTATCTCAGATGTGCTGTCAACATTACCCAGCACATCATGATTGTTGCTAAGGCATAATGGGATGATTTGTGAATGATACAAAGATTCAGCTTCCATGAAGAGATATGTGACCCTACCACTATCCATTGCTCACTCTTGGTGAGGATGAACAGGTCAGATCATGTGCATCAGAAGAAATGTTGACATTGGGTTTATTTTGCCCCAATGTCCTTGCAGCCCAGGGCAGCTTGCCAACTGTGGTCAACTCAGCTTCTAGTGTTTCAAAACAGCTACCAATTCCCCTTGTGTCCACACTTGATAAACACAGTCCAATTACATTTCCTACTATGCCTAACTATAGAATATCATGCGTAAATCTACTAATCAAAACTGTAAGAGACTGACTAAGAAACAGAATAGACTGACGGCTACTGCTCACTGGTCAGCGACTAGAGCTCTACTGAATAACTTCAGCAGTCACAAATTCTAAACTGAATCAGGTGACAGTGGTATTTATGGTAATGTGAAACTATACTTCAAAGACAGTGGTGCTAAAGGTCATAAGATATGCAAGTAGCTTAAAAAGTTAATAACTGCTACTCAATACAGAACAGTAAACAGTTACATTCCACTTCTACACTGAAGGATGTAAGGAATTGACTAAAGTAAATTCTCTATATAACCTATATACTGCTACTGCTGATGGCTAGTGAATACAGATCAGGAACTAGAGCAACTCTGTCACCCTTTAAGAGATCCCTTTTGTAAATTAAGAACTCCTGTGTTCCAAAATGTTGTTAGTCATGATCATCTATGATGCTGTCTATTAACAGCAGTCACCTGGTAAGTAGGGCTTTTCATATCTTTATTTGATGTAGATGCATAATTATCTATTTAATTCAAAAATTTTTGGTTATTCTAGCTGCATGTGTATATACTTAATTATCCCTTTTTTATCTGTTACATATTACGAGCAGAAATGAATGATTTTTTATAGATTGAATTTATCTTTAACTAAATGTATATATTGTATTAATTGCAAAAACTGTAAAAGAGGTAGACTGGCTGGTCAGTTTTTATCTTCAGGAAGGTTGGGGATGACAGGTAGATCAGTGAGACAAGACTTCAGGATGAACTTTTGGGACTGAGTGACTTTTCTCATTCCCAGCTCTTCCAATCAATCCCTCTACGTCCCCCCCCCCCCCCCAAACCCCCACTACTCCTCCTTCCCCCCCCATTCTTCAAGGTGTGTTTAGCAACTGTGCTGGACTGTCACTTACTGGACATAAGTACTGCCAGCCATTCTATATTTTAATAAGTTTAAATGCTTATATTAATTACTATCAAAAACAATCAGATGATATTATTTATGTTAGAATCTCCATTTACTGGGATACTTACACATTGCAGAAACGAAAAACACCACGAACATCAACTTCACGGAATATGCCTTTCCCAAGTTCAAGGGTCATTTCACGTCCAGCTAAGCCAACAACAACCAGTTTGCCTCCAGAACGAGTTGCCTGTTTATTAGAGCAATCATTATAATGCATGTTTAGTGTTTTATCACACTGATTTATATCTCTATTGGAATGAAGTAATATGTAAATGTAGACATTTATCTGTGATATTAATACATAAATTACTTCTCATGCAAAGTAGTGAAGTGATTGTTGGACATACCTGCAAACATAACTTAACAGTTTCTTCGAGCCCACAGCAATCGATGCTTATGTCAGGTGCTTCATTTAGCATGGAATGTATCTTTTCAACCTGTTGTTCCACAATATCATTCTGTGAGACTTGAAGAGTGAAATCAGCTCCAAATGTTTTAGCTACTTGGAGACGATGAGCAATAATATCTGTAATTTTCATAAGACGATTCAGATAGCTTAATTAAAGAATGGACATCTATTGACTGATATGTGTACACACAATTTATGGCATATGCGAGTCACTGTCCCATACAAATGAAACTAGAAACTATGTCTGCAGTATGCAAAATGTAATCAAATGAAACTAGAAACTATGCCTGCAGTATGCTAAATGTAATCAGCACCTCTGAATTTGCAAGCAGTGTATAAAGATCAAGACAGTCTTTTATAATGCTTTGTCTTTTTATAGTATGCATCAACATTTTCAAATTAATCCACTCTTTTCCTTTGATACTGTTCACAAATTTTCAGTTAGTCAATACATATTTCTATTGTATCAATAGCACTTTTCGTTTTGGGTTTATTTTCTTATCTTTTGCTCTGTTTTATTTCATTTTCTGTTTTACTTATTTACTACAGTGTCTGAAAGAGTTTTTTGATGATATAAACAAATCAGAGCAAAATTTAAAAAAAATTGATGAACAGTTTTATTAGTGCTCCATTCAGTTGTACTAATTTTATACCATGCGTCCACAAAGTCTCTCTGTAATTGTGAGCCTAGTGTCTCTCACCTTGTGGAGCACATAAGGTTGCCAGAACATTCAAGTCTTGCCTGCATGTGTTCCATGGCTCTGCAGTGGTAGGATGGCAGTAGTTAGTTCTGTTGCATGTGCATTGCAGCTGTTAGTTGTGTTGTTCAGTTCTTGTGTAAGCTGAATGCAGTGAGAATGCTTACTCTTGCAGAGAGAGTGTTTTTAGTGGAAGAGGTTTTCCGTGCAGAAGGAAACTTTACAGAGGCAGGAGGAAACTTTGCAGAGCATGTGAGGTGGAAATATAGAGTGTCTTTTCCTGCTTTGAGGTGTCCACATTGTAACCCTCTATGTGATTTAAATAGCAAATTACAGACAACAGGTTCAGTTCAAGATTCACCATGAACTGATAGGCCCATAATTTTAGTGGAATGGAAGCTTCATGACATTTCAGACTTCATGATGTGGAGGCCAATAAAATCAATGAGGAGATTATTGCAAGAGGCTAATGTAAAAATTCGTTGTGCATGTACGAGAAAAAGTGTGAATTTTGCCGTGAAAAAGAAAAATTGTGACAGTTGTAAGGATGAAATTACAAAGCTCAGCAAACGGGTGTCTAGTTTACAATTTATTATCAGTTCCTTGAAGATGGATATCAAGAAATTTAAAGAAGAAAAAAGTGAACGGAACATGAAAAACTCGCGCCATGAAAATACGAATATGTTGGAGAATTGGACGGAAGTGAAGTACAAAAGATGCAAACAGATAATACAAGATACAGAAAACGGCAAAAGAAACATAAATATAGTGAACGAAAATTACTTTCAAGCTCTTTCGACTACGGATTGTGAAAGTGAAGTTAACAGTGCGAGTGTACCATGTGGAAAACCAAACGACTTTGTGAATAAGATAATATTTCAGCAGCAGTTAAGTAAAAGATCATATGCGAAAGTGCTCACGAAAAATCTTCCACCTCTAAGCTGCTCTACTGAGACAATATCGACATGTGTTAGCAAAAAAGACATAATAAATAGTGCCAAACAAAACTTCGCTTACTGCAAAGATAGGCAGAAAACGGGTAATCTCAGAACAGCAAGTACCGGTAAAATTGAACTGTATGCCGACAGCCAAGGACGAAATACAGCCGCTGAATTTTGGCGTACAAGTAGACAGAATTTTAGTTTTAACTGTACAATAAAACCAGGAGCAAAATTCAGTGCTGCTATGTCAATGAGTCAAGAAAAAATTTCCTCATTGAGCAAAAAGGACTTTTCCATCTTCCTGGCGGGATCAAATGATATAGCTAGGAACGAAAAAAACGATCTCTTAATCTCACTAAAAAGAAAACTGTATGAGCTGAGAGGAACAAATGTTATTTTGTTTTCAGTGCCACACCTTTACGACTTGATAGAATGGTCCTGTGTAAATAAAGAAATTGAAACTGCAAATAAAGAGATGCAAAATATTTGCAAGCGGTTTGAAAATGTAACATTTGTGAACATCAGCAATTTAGGGAAAAGATTTCACACAACACATGGTTCCCATCTAAATGTACTTGGAAAAAACGTAATAGTAACAAAAATTTTAGAACTTGTAAATAAAATCTCAAATGTGCAGTGTGATGATAGAAAAGTCATACATCTCATAGACAGGAAGTGTGTGTATCCTGTAGGCTCCAATGTGAAATCTGCTGTCAGCGAAGCTACACCTCTCCAAGACAAATGTGAAATTTTATTAATGCAAGTGAACACTCCAAATGTTAATAATTCACAGAAAGGCACAGCAGTTATGGAACAACAAACACCAGAAATAAGTGAAACAGCAGCAGCACCATCATTATCAGCAGAAGCAGCAACAGCAGCAGAACCAACAACGACTGGAGCAGCAACACAGCAACGCTTAAGGAGGTGCCAAAGGAAAAATACATCTGTGTCATTCAGTGATAATTTTTTATGGTTTCAAGCCAAGAAGAAAATAAAAATGTGAAAAACCAGCCTGCTAACTCACAGATAAGTCACAACAACATCCTATTTTTAAACATTCAGGGTCTTGAAAATAAAGTTGAAATTCTGGAGGAGTCATTGCCACAGAATAAGTATTCTTTCTTATGTCTATCAGAACATTGGCTTAAACCAGAACAAATACAATACTATGTACCAGAAGGTTATAAATATGGAAACAGTTTTTGCAGATCTCAGTACCGTAATGGTGGTACTGTTATCTATGTTTCAAATGAAATAGAGCGTAGAGAACTAGATCTTAGTTGGGCATGTGTAGAGAAACACTTTGAAACTACCGGGATCATATGTGATATAATGAAACTTATCATAGTATGTATCTACCATTCCCCTGACTCATATGATAAAACTTTTTTAGATAATTTAGACAGTGTACTCTGCTACATAACGAAATGGAAACAGTATGTAACTGTAATTGGGGGAGACTTTAATTCAAGCTTTGATGTAACATGAAACAAACCCAGTGTAAATAAGTTACTGAATATGCTAAGGCAGCACAACTTCCATCATGTAAATTCAGAACCAACAAGACTACAAGCGTGCTTGGATAATGCTTTTGTCAACTGTACACATGATATGTACTCCACCAAGGTAAAGGAATTTGTTTTCTCAGACCACTCCATGTTAACAGTAGAGTTAAGACATTTTATAAAAGGGGATGAGAGCAAGGCTGCACAAAAGTTAACAAAAAGCTAATACCTTAATATTAACAAAACACAATCTCATAAAACTAACACACCAGCTGAGCATAACAAACTGGGACAAATTATTTCAAAACTGTGATTCCAGTGCCCAAACAGTTTATGAAACATTCCACAATTACTTAACAGGTATTTTAAAAACCCATCTTGTTCAAAAGAAATACCATAAAATAAGAAAGGGTAAATTTTGGTACACCAAAGAACTGGAGAATCTAAAAAATAAGCTACTGCTGTTGAAGCGCCTTGCCAAAGTAAACAATTCTAATGACATTAAGGATCTCGAAAAAATCACTAAGAAACTGTATAAGAAAGAGTTGCAATTGTCGAAACTAAGATACAACACAAATTTCATAAAAAATAGTAGAAACCAATGCAAAACAGCCTGGTCAGTAATTAATACTGTTAAAGGTGAAGTCAGAAACTTTGACAAGACAGTCCCAATACCAGCAGATACATTCAATAAATATTTTGTAAGCTGTGATGATGATATCAAAAAGCTGATCAGTAAACCCAATGTAACATTTATAGATTATCTGAAGAGAGCAAACCTAAATCATAATAGGGCCAGATCATCATTGAAACACTTCAAAGAGGTATGCCAACAGGAAGTTTTTAAAATAGTCCAAGAAATGAAAAATTCATACAGTACAGATATTTTTAATATGTCAAACAATCTATTGAAAGAAATCATACATTACATTGCAGCACCATGAACATATTCCATAAACCTGTGTCTCATAGAAGGGTTTTTTCCTGATCCTCTCAAACTACCCAAGGTAACTCCAGTCTTTAAGAAGGGTGTCAAATCAGATCCTGCAAACTACAGACCAATTTCACTAATTCCAGTACTAGGAAAAGTCTTTGAAGGCATAATATATAAGCAGATGTATGAGTACCTAGAACTAAATGGTATGTTAAGTGCATCACAGTTTGGTTACTGAAAAGGAAGGTCAGTTATACATGCCATAGAGCTCTTAAGTCAGAGACATTCTAGCAGCATTTGAGGACCATGCGCACGCACAGGTAACCTTATGTGATCTGAGCAAAGCTTTTGACTGTGTTGACCACTCACTTCTGCTCTCTAAACTTGAGGACTATGGAATATGTGATAAAAGTTTAAAACTCATCAAATCATACCTCAATAAAGGGAAGCAGGTGGTGAGTTCAGGAAGTCATCTGTCAAACATACTCGAGGTTCATCACGGTGTGCCACAGGGATCTAAATTGGGACCACTTCTTTTCCTTGTACACATAAATGACTTACCAGGAAATATAGATGTAAAGACATATATGTATGCAGATGACACAACTTTTCTATCTGTAAACCATGTACTTGATAACCTTGTAAGTGATATGATATTGGCAAAAGAAAATGCAACATCATGGTTTAATGCCAATGGTCTGCTATTAAATAAGGAAAAGACCCAGAATATGTGGTTCAGTCTATCAAAGACTACAAAAATAGAAAAACAAAAGGCAAAGTTTTTAGGTATCGTACTTGACAACAGTCTAACATGGAACTCTCATGTTGATCACATAGTGGTTAGGTTGTCAAGAGTTATGTATTTGTTGAAGAGACTGATGTGTTGTGTGACATTTGAGTATGTAAGGACAGCGTACTTTGCCTTTTTTCAATCTGTTTTAAGGTATGGGTTAATACTCTGGGGAAACAGCAGAAAAATAAATGAAATTATGGTGATCCAAAAGAAAGCAATCAGAGTAATGGCTAAGGTAGATAATAGAACACATTGTAAACCATTGTTCATTAAATATAGAATTTTAACAGTAATTAATTTATATATTCTTGACAGTGTTAACTACATACTTGCTGAACTACCTAATTTAAGTGTAACAAATGAAAGGCATGGCTACTATACAAGAACGTGTACTTCTCTGCTGTTACCACAAAATAGATTAGCTAAAACTAACAATAGTCACAAGTATATGGCAATTAAAATATATAACAAACTGTCTAAAAATGGGTCAATCAAGCCTGACAAATTATTTAAAGACAATGTTCATAACTTCTTGTTAACTAATCCATTCTGTTCATTAGAAGAATTTTTAGAAATGCCCAATATCAACTTAAATATGTAAAAATTTATTTTATAAAATTAATAGGTTAAGTGAACTGACGAAGTCTATTGCATGTAATAATGCTGAATGACTAATAAAGAATCTGAATCTGGGTTGTTGGTATAGAGGGAGATGGCGTCAGTGGTGACAAGCAAGGTGTGTAGTGGGAGAGGGAGGGGCACAGATCTCAGACGATCTAGGAAATGGTTGGTGTCTATAACGTTGGAGGAAAGTCTTTGTACTATGGACTGCAGGTGTTGATCAGCTAAGGGAGATGTACATTCAGTGGATGCTTTGAAGACAGAAACTGTAGGATGGCCAGGATGTTTGATTGTGGATCTTAGGAAGAATGTAAAAGGTGGGGGTAAAAAGTTCTGTGGATTGAGGTGTTAGCTCTTGTGAGGGGCCTGAGGTTTTAAGGAGGAATTGCCGTGCATTTTCAATCACAGTGATTGGATCTTGATGGCAGATGCTGTATGAAAAGGTGTCAGACAGTTGATGTAGACCTCCAATAACATACTCTTGTTGGTCAAGTACCACAGTGGTAGATTCATTGGCTCCTGAGAGGATAATGGTAGAATCTTTAGCTTTTATGGATTGCAGAATCTGGAGTTCTGCGGAAGACAAGTTAGGGTCATGTTTTAAGGACTTGAGGAAGGGTTGTGAAACAATGCTGGATGCGAGGAATTCTGGGAAGGCTTGAAAGGGGTGATTTTGAGGTAGTGGCGGTGCATCAAGTTGGGATCATGGTTGGAACTGTTCAAGACAGGGTTTAATGTCAGGTTTGCTTTTGGAAAGGTTTTGGGATTGGTTTGCAAAGTGATATTTCCAGCTGACATTGCATGTGAAAGAAAGCATGATTAAATGCAGGTTTAGGGCTGAAAGTGAGACCTGCGGATAATGGAGATAATTCAGAAGAGGAGAGTGCTTTAGATGACAGGCTGAGAACACTGTTACTGCTGTGACTGGTTCTTATGATTTGGAATTATTATTGGTCTGGGAAGCCATATTGAAGGCCGAGTGATGTTAAGCGGGTTGGCCAAGCTCAGTTTGTATCAGAGGTGTGGTGGTTGATGGTGTGGCTGTTTAGGGAGTTGCAGAGGGTCAAGAAGGGAAAAAGCACTGTTGAGCTAGTTTAGGAGAAGGTGGGATAGTTTTTTGATGTGGAAGTTTGGAATAATGTTGCAGTCTGAAGTTGGCTTGGCAGATGATACCATACAAGGAAAAATGAGTGGTAGATAACTGCAGAATTTTATAGAAGGAGAGAACACTACTGGAAATTGGCAGATGAGGCATACGTCACAGATTGGCCGGGTAAGTGCAAGAGATTGCTATATTTGAAACTGTAAAAGAGCCTGGTGTAGAATAGAATTACATCCAGGAAGTGGGACTTTCAGTGTGCCTTTGGGAGTAACTCCAAGAGATGAGCAGGTTTCAAGAAATGGAATGTTCTTCAAAGCACCAATGAAACATATGTTTTCCTTAGTAGATTAACACCAGCAACCCATAGTACAAAGACTTCAATCCTATATTGAAGACACAACCATTTCTAGGACTGTCTGAAATCCATACCCCTCCCTCTCCCACCACACAACCTTGTTTGTCCCCACTGATGCCACCTCCCTCTATACCAACATCTCCCATGAACATGGTTTGTCTGCTGCTGTACTTTTCCTCAGTCAGCACCCACCTGATTCCAAACCTATGACATCCTTTCTCCAAACCTATGACATCATTTCTGCTCACCTTAATCAAGTTTACACTTACCAACAACTACTTCACCTTTGAGGGCAGACATACAAACAGATCAGGCGACAGCCATGGGAACCAGGATGGCTCCTTCCTATGCCATCCTTTTCAAGAGTCGCTTGGAGGGGACTTACCTGGGATCCATAAACCTTCAGACCTAGTTTGGTTTAGATACACTGATGACATCTTTTCATGTGGATTCATGGTTAGGCTGACCTGCTGAAATTCCTGGAATCTCTAAATACATTCTACCAATTAAATCTCATCCCCACCAAAGGCCAGCTACACACTTCTGTCCACATTAAACCTACTAACAAACAATACTCACATTTTGACAGTTGCCATCCTATCCATGTCAAACTTTCCCTCCCATATGGCCTTGGCATTTGAGGCAAAAGTGTTTGTTCAGATGCAGACTCTTTACAGCAATAGACCACCATTCTCTTCTCAGCCATCATTGAATGTAATTTTTCCCACCAACCTAGTTCAAAAGCAGATTTCATGGGCCATCACATCCAATCCTGGTACTGTTGATGCCTCAAGAAACGAGCTTCAGAGCACATTACTCATCACTCAATATTGTCCTGGTATTGAATGTATTAATCAGCTACTTCAAGAAGGCCATAACTTCCTAAAATCATGCCCTGAAATGAGGCCCATTCCATCTGATATTTTACCCACCACACCTAGAATAGCTTTTCATTGGCTTCCCAATCTCTGCAACAGCCTTGTCAGGCCCTATGCTGCTTCTGCACCCATCTCCCTACCCTGTGGTGCCTATACCTGTGAGCATTCCTGCTGCAAGACCTGCTGCCCTGTGTACCCTCATACTACCCTCTACACCAGTCCTGTAACTGGCAAAACATATACTATCAAAAGGAGAGTCACCTGTGAAATGACACAATATACCAGCTGGTATGTAAACACTGTTCGGCCTCTTAACATTGGCAAGACTACCACCAAGTTATCAGTTATGATGAACGGGCATAGGCAGAGGGTGTATACCGGCAACACACTATATCCTGCTGCAGAGCGTGCTCTACAACATGACAGTCATGACCTCAGTGCCTGTCACCCCTGGACACCAATTTCTCAGAACTCTGCAGGTGGGAATCAGCACTACATGTCCTTCTTTCTCACCACCGGCCTGGCCTTAATTTGCATTAATGTCTTCCATCTCAGGATTTATTTGAAGTAACTACTCGTTTCTTCACTCCATTTTCTTTTTCTGCATCTTTCATTTGCTGACCTGTTTATTTTTCACTATCCCCTTCCCATCTGTCTTACATAAAATGCACTTAGCTTTTCCCTCTTATTAAGTGATGCATGATGTTGTAGCAGTGATCTCTGTCTTTCATATTAACCTGTCCTCCACCTTCAATCTCTCAAGTTTTCAAATATTGTTTGGTGCAGTCCCAACAATCAGTCTCTCCTTCTCATCCAGTCCAGTAAGTCTCCCTTGACCCAGAGTTCTGGGTGACTTTTCCAAACTCTAACCCTTTTCCCAAACCTCTCCAGCCCTTTCTTCTTCACTCTTCCTCCTTTCCCTTCAACCCTTTTGCCAGAAGAAGGAGCCACTGGCAGCAAAAGCTTACATGTGTAAAACCTTTTTTTATATGTGTTCTCCTGCTGCCACTTGGTGAGAAGAGTTTTTATCTATTCAGTTTCATTATATTGTCAAAAATTGATTATTTTTGTTGGTGTACTGTGCTAGTTCATCATTCAAAAAGTTCTTCCAACACAGTTTACATTAATTTTGCGAGTACCGGTGAAAAATAACCTGTTCCAATACTTCTATGTTTCTGACACTACACATTAAAGTTTTAGAAACGATTACACTTTTAGTGAATATCAGCAAAAATGGTTCAAATGGCTCTGAGTACTATGGGACTTAACTTCTAAGGTCATCAGTCCCCTAGAACGTAGAACTACTTAAACCTAACTAACCTAAGGACATCACACACATCCATGCCCGAGGCAGGATTCGAACCTGCGGCCGTAGCGGCCGGAATATCAGCAATGTTTTGCATTACAGTAATTAGTTTAAACATCACTATCAGCAATAGTGATGTAATCAGACCATAATAAAAGTAACTCCCTTGTAAAGTCTTCAAACAGTGTGGTTGCATTCATTGTTCAGTGTACTTGATTCTACTTAATAATTTCGTATGTAAATATTTTCTGTAAGTGAGAAATTGTAATGTATCATTTGATGATACATAATTTGGTAGTTAGTTCAGTACAAGTAGCACCCTCAACCAGGTAATGAACCAAGAGGGCGCTGAAATGTATTGAAATTGTACTGATAAAAAATCATGAGGATCGTAGGAGTGACAAAAAATTATAATTTAAATGCTCATATGTTGTTGTTGTTGTGGTCTTCAGTCCTGAGACTGGTTTGATGCAGCTTTCCATGCCACTCTATCCTGTGCAAGCTTCTTCATCTCCCAGTACCTACTGCAACCTACATCCTTCTGTGTCTGTTTAATGTATTCATCTCTTGGTCTCCCTCTACAATTTTTACCCTCCACGCTGCCTTCCAAAACTAAATTGATGATCCCTTGATGCCTCAGAACATGTCCTACCAACTGATCCCTTCTTCTAGTCAAGTTGTGCCACAAACTTCTCTTCTCCCCAATCCTATTCAATACCTCCTCATTAGTTATGTGATCTACCCATCTAATCTTCAGCATTCCTCTGTAGCACCACATTTTGAAAGCCTATATTCTCTTCTTGTCCAAACTAGTTATCGTCCACATTTCACTTCCATACATGGCTACACTCCATACAAATACTTTCATAATCGACTTCCTGACACTTAAATCTGTACTCGATGTTAACAAATTTCTCTTCTTCAGAAATGCTTTCCTTGCCGTTGACAGTCTACATTTTATATCCTCTCTACTTTGACCATCATCAGTTATTATGCTCCCCAAATAGCAAAACTCCTTTACTACTTTAAGTGTCTCATTTCCTAATCTAATTCCCTCAGCATCACCCGACTTAATTTGACTACATTCCATTATCCTCGTTTTGCTTTTGTTGATGTTCATCTTATATCCTCCTTTCAAGACACTATCCATTCCATTCGAGTGCTCTTCCAAGTCCTTTGCTGTCTCTGACAGAATTACAATGTCATCCTCAAAGTTTATATTTCTTCTCCATGGATTTTAATACCTACTCCGAATTTTTCTTTTGTTTTCTTTACTGCTTGCTCAATATACAAATTGAATAACATCGGGGAGAGGCTACAACCCTGTCTCACTCCCTTCCCAACCACTGTTTCCCTTTCACGCCCCCCCGACTCTTAGAACTGCCATCTGGTTTCTGTACAAATTGTAAATAGCCTTTCGCTCCCTGTATTTTACCCCTGCCACCTTCAGAATTTGAAAGAGAGAATTCCAGTCAACATTGTCAAAAGCTTTATCTAAGTCTACAAATGCTAGAAACGTAGGTTTGTCTTTCCTTAATCTAGCTTCTAAGATAAGTCGTAAGGTCAGTATAACCTCACATGTTCCCACATTTCTACGGAATCCAAACTGATCTTCCTCGAGGTCGGCTTCTACCAGTTTTTCAATTGTCTGTAAAGAATCCGCATTAGTATTTTGCATCTGTGACTTATTAAACTAATTGTTCGGTAATTTTCACATCTGTCAGCACCTGCTTTCTTTGGGATTGGAATTATTATATTCTTCTTGAAGTCTGAGGGTATTTCGCCTGTCTCATGCATCTTGCTCACCATATGGTAGAGTTTTGTCAGGACTGGCTCTCCCAAGGCCGTCAGTAGTTCGAATGGAATGTCGTCTACTCCCGGGGCCTTGTTTTGACTCAGGTCTTTCAGTGCTCTGTCAAACTCTTCACGCAGTATCGGATCTCCCATTTCATCTTCATCTACCTCCTCTTCCATTTCCATAATATTGTCCTCAAGTACATTGCCCTTGTATAGACCCTCTATATACTCCTTCCACCTTTCCGCTTTCCCTTCTTTGCTTAGAACTGGGTTTCCATCTGAGCTCTTGATATTCATACAAGTGGTTCTCTTTTCTCCAAAGGTCTCTTTAATTTCCCTGTAGGCAGTATCTATCTTACCCCTAGTGAGATAAGCCTCTACATCCTTACACTTGTCCTCTAGCCATCCCTGCTTAGCCATTTTGCACTTCCTGTCGATCTCATTTTTGAGACGTTTGAATTCCTTTTTGCCTGCTTCATATACTGCCTTTTTTATATTTTCTCCTTGCATCAATTAACTTCAATATTTCTTCTGTTACCCAAGGAGTTCTACTAGCCCTCATCTTTTTACCTACTTGATCCTCTGCTGCCTTCACTACTTCATCTCTCAAAGCTACCCATTCTTCTTCTACTGTATTTCTTTCCCGCATTCCTGTCAATTGTTCCCTTATGCTCTCCCTGAAACTCTCTACAACCTCTGGTTTAGTCAGTTTATCCAGGTCCCATCTTCTTAAATTCCCACCTTTTTGCAGTTTCTTCAGTTTTAATCTACAGTTCATAACCAATAGATTGTGGTTAGAGTCGACATCTGCCCCTGGAAATGTCTTACAATTTTATACCTGGTTCCTAAATCTCTGTCTTACCATTACATAATCTATCTGATACCTTCTAGTATTTCCAGGATTCTTCCATGTGTACAACCTTCTTTTATGATTCTTGAACCAAGTGTTAGCTATGATTAAGTTATGCTCTGTGCAAAATTCTACCAGACGGCTTCCTCTTTCATTTCTTTCCCCCAATCCATATTCACCTACTATGTTTCCTTCTCTCCCTTTTCCTACTCTAGAACTCCAGTCACCCATGACTATTAAATTTTCGTTTCCCTTCACTATCTGAATAATTTCTTTTGTTTCATCATACATTTCTTCAATTTCTTCGTCATCTGCAGAGCTAGTTGGCATATAAACTTGTACTTCTGTAGTAGGCGTGGGCTTCGTGTCTATCTTGGCCACAATAATGCGTTCACTATGCTGTTTGTAATAGCTTACCTGCACTCCTATTTTTTTTTATTCATTGTTAAACAGATTCCTGCATTACCCCTATTTGATTCTGTATTTATAACCCTGTATTCGACTGACCAAAAGTCTTGTTCTTCCTGCCACCGAACTTCACTAATTCCCACTATATCTAACTTTAACCTATCCATTTCCCTTTTTAAATTTTCTAACCTACCTGCTCGATTAAGGGATCTGACATTCCACACTCCGATCTGTAGAATGCTAGTTATCTTTCTCCTGATAACGATGTCCTTCTGAGTAGTCCCCACCTGGACATCCGAATGAGGGACTATTTTACCTCCGGAATATTTTACCCAAGAGGACGCCATCATCATTTAACCATACAGTAAAGCTGCATGCCCTTGGGAATAATGCTCATATATATTTAATAAAGTTATTTTTTATTTGGTGCTATGTTGATATTTGCCATCAAGATCAGTTTCATATTTGTATTTGAAAACCATCTTCAGAGGGATAAGTTAATATGTCTTTGACATGGCCTGGCAACTTCATTGTATTTCTCCATGTGAGCACACGTTGAGGATTGCACTTGAACCGTATTCACACTCCCACTGAATATTTACATTTTTCTTCCTGAGTGTCATCAAACTTTTGTTAATGAAGTAACCATTGGTTAACACATTTATGATGAAAACATAAGTTTGGTCCCTGGTCTGTTTGTTTTTGTGGCATCTACTTGTATTCACATGGAGTAAAAACCAGGGAAGTTTCCTGAACACATCAAAGAAAAATTAACAAATCAAATTTCTTTACATTTGGGTTGAAAATATCTGCATTGCTGCACATTAACACACTGACTATCTGTACTGCTGCATATTAACATACTGACTGTCACAAAGCCACTGCCAGCCACAACAGAGTTTTATGCTGTGTGCCTGTTGGCAGCCACAGCAGAGCCTTTCACTGATGCTGTGGCTTTGCAGTGAAACATCCATCACTATGCATGTGGCAGCCGACATGTTAGACAATTTTGATTATATAAAGAAACACACAGTTTACAGAGCATCTTAAAATATGGTCATTTCAGCAAACTTGCTATTAATAACAGTGTTCCTTCTGAAAAGTAAGTAAATTCTTTGGTAATACCTGTGATGATCACCTTAGATGCACCCATTGCTTTTGCTGCAACAAGTGTGACAAGCCCAATAGGACCAGCTCCCGTTATCAGAACAACAGATCCCAGTGTTACTTCTGCCTTAAAACATGCCTGAACACCAACTGAAAGAGGCTGAATGAGGGCACCTTCCTCCATGGACACATTATCAGGCAACCTGAAGATATTTTCTAGATTAATTTCTACATTGTGTGTGTAATGGTCTTGTATGTGTCTGTCCATATTTGAGAGGTTCTTGAAATAATGTTGTATCTGCATAATGAAAATGTTCTCCAACATAAATATACATTTAAATACACTATCTTTTCAAAAGTATCCGGACACCTATTAGTTCTGTACCCTTTTGGAAGCACTTTCAATGAAGTGTCTGGAATGTCTGTGGAGGAATGGAAGCCCATTCTTCCTCAAGAGCTGAAACCAGAGAAGTTAATGATATTGGACACTTCGGCCTGGAATGAAGTTGATGTTCTAACTCATCCCAAAGTTGTTCTCTTGAGTTCAGGTCAGGACTCTGGGCAGATGAGTCCATCTGAGGAATGTTGTTGTCCACAGACCATTGCTTCACAGGTGCTGCTTTATGACAGGGCATATCATTAAGCTGATATAAACAGTCATCATCTCTGAACTGTTCCTCTCCTGTATGCAGTACATAATGCTGTAAAATACATTCATATCCTCCTATATTTAGTGTTTTTTTTAAGCACAATAAGGAACCATACCCTAACCACAAAAAATGCACCCTTACTGTAACAACCCTTCCTCTGTATTTCACCATTGGCATGACACACAATGGCAGATAACACTCTCCAGGCGTTCACCAAACCCACATTCTTCCATCAGACTGACACAAGTACAACATGATTCATCACTTGTTTTGTCATCCACTGTCCAGAGTCATTGCTCTTTACACCACTTCAAGTGTTGCATAGTGTCAACTACAGAAATGTGTGGCTTATGAGGAGCCAATTGACCATTCTTCCCCATTTTAATGCCAACACATAGTCATTGTGATAGATGTATGCAGGTAGCAATTTTTTTAGACCCACACTCTACAATGCTCAACAGTGCCTGTCCATCAGAACATGCAGCCTGTCTCACCTTGGTTTAGCTGTGGTGTCCCTTCACTTTTCCAGTTCACAATCACATCACCAACAGTCAACTTGGGCAGTTTTAGAAAGTTTGAAATGTTCCTGATTCCTGACCAATCCATTCTGATGTTACTGCTTCTGTGCTGGCAACACAAAACTCCCTGCCTGCTTTTTACTGGCAGGTCCACCTCTTATCACATCTAGTGATCAGTTCTGTATTACTTAGGGTGTCCGGATACTTTTGACCATAGTTTAATGATAAAAATTTTGCACTTACAAATCAGTAACATGGATATACAACAACATCACTAGCTTTCATAATAACTGATAAAAGAGAAGAATGCACAGGAGAAAACAATACTATTCAAGGATGAATCATAGAAGCCACACTCAAGAGGAGATATGCAGTGGTGCAGAATAACAGAGAAAACAACAAGCTACAGGATGAGATCTGAAGACCTGAGAGATCAGAAGTGACAGGAAGTCCAACTGACAAAACAGTGAAGATAAGAATGTACTGAGAACAGAACTGCATATGAGGCAAAAAAGGACAGTAACTGACTAAAAGAGAGAAACAGCAGCCAAACAAGCAAAGATACAAGATGCTACCAGATGTAAAAGAAGCGGAACATTCCAGTGTCAGTCCATAAGTTCTGTCAAATTTGTCACTTTGTTACAGTGCTGAAAATAAATATCAACCAAAGACATATATAAAAATGATTTCTAATACAACAGAGAACTGTTTGAAGTATTTCTGTGAGTATTATAAAAATGAAGTGAACCTAAAACTACCTACTACTGGAAAATCATGTAAGTAAATTGCAGATCTGAGTCAGATTTACAGAAAAGTGACAAAGAGGATATCTAATATTGAACTTGAAGAATAAAAGATAATACAGCGTAAAAGAAATAAATGGATAAAGACAGAGATGGGGTACATGTATGGATGAAAGACATCAGTTGAAGTGACACATTTGTTACTTTCCTGTTCAGTCTCCTTTCCACATTTTTCTAATTACTGCTAAAAGAGTCCCCTGTGTTCTGAAGAGTGAAGCTTAGCACCTCTTCTACATCTACATCCATACTCTGCAAGCCACCTGACAGTGTGTGGCGGAGGGTACTTTGAGTACCTCTATCGGTTCTCCCTTCTATTCTAGTCTCATATAGGTCGTGGAAAGAAAGATTGTCAGTATGCCTCTTTGTGGGTTCTAATCTCTCTGATTTTATCCTCAAGGTCTCTTTGTGAGATATACGTAGGAGGGAGCAATATACTGCTTCACTCCTTGGTGAAGGTATGTTCTCGAAACTTCAACGAAAGCTTATACTGAGCTACTGAGCATCTCTCCTGCAGAGTCTTCCACTGGAGTTTATCTGTCATCTCTGTAACACTTTCGCAATTACTAAATGATCCTGTAATGAAGTGTGCTGCTCTCCGTTGGATCTTCTCTATCTCTTCTATCAACCCTATCTGGTACGGATCCCACACTGGTGAGAAACATTTAAGCAGTGGACGAACAAGTGTACTGTAACCTACTTCCTTTGTTTTCGGGTTGCATTTCCTTAGGATTCTTCCAATGAATCTCAGTCTGGCATCTGCTTTACCGATGATCAACTTTATATGATCATTCCATTTAAATCACTCCTAATGCCTACTCCCAGATAATTTATGGAATTAACTGCTTCCAGTTGCCGACCTGCTATATTGTAGCTAAATGATAAAGGATCTTTCTTTCTATTCATAGCACATTACACTTGTCTACATTGAGATTCAATTGCCATTCCCTGCACCATGTGTCAATTCGCTGCAGATCCTCCTGCATTTCAGTACAATTTTCCATTGTTACAACCTCTCGATATACTACAGCATCATCCACAAAAAGCCTCAGTGAACTTATGATGTTACCCACAAGGTCATTTGTGTATATTGTGAATAGCAACAGTCCTACGACACTCCCCTGCAGCACACCTGAAATCACTCTTACTTCGGAAGACTTCTCTCCATTGAGAATGACATGCTGTTATTTAGGAACTCTTCAATCCAATCACACAATTAGTCTGATAGTCCATATGCTCTTACTTTGTTCATCAAATGACTGTGGGGAACTGTATAGAATGCCTTGCAGAAGTCAAAAAACATGCCATCTACCTGGGAACCCATGTCTATGGCCCTCTTGAGTCATGGGATGAATAGCGCGAGCTGGGTTTCACACAATCGCCTTTTTTGAAACCCATGCTGATTCCTACAGAGTAGATTTCTAGTCTCCAGAACAGTCATTATACTTGAACATAACACATGTTCCAAAATTCTACAACTGATTGACGTTAGGGATATAGGTCTATAGTTCTGCACACCAGTTCGATGTCCCTTCTTGAAAACGGGGATCACCTGTGCTCTTTTCCCATTCTTTGGAACGCTACACTCTTCTAGAGACCTATGGTACACCGCTGCAAGAAGGGGGGCAAGTTCCATCACGTACTCTGTGTAAAATCGAACTGGTATCCCATCAGGTCCAGCAGTCTTTCCTCTTTTGAGCGATTTTAATTGTTTTTCTATCCCTCTGTCATCTATTTTGATATCTACCATTTTGTCATCTGTGTGGCAATCTAGAGAAGGAACTACAGTGCAGTCTTCCTCTGTGAAACAGCTTTGGAAAAAGACATTTAGTATTTCAGCCTTTAGTCTGTCATCCTCTGTTTCAGTACCATTTTGGTCACAGAGTGTCTGGATATTTAGTTTTGATCCATCTACTGCTCTGACATAAGACCAAAATTTCTTAGGATTTTCTGCTAAGTCAGTACATAGAACTTTACTTTCGAATTCACTGAACGCCTCTCACATAGCCCTCCTCACACTACATTTCGCTTCGTGTAATTTTTCTTTGTCTGCAAGGCTTTGGCTATGTTTATGTTTGCTGAGAAGTTCCCTTTGCTTACGCAGCAGTTTTCTATCTCAGTTGTTGTACCACAGTGACTCTTTTCCATCTCTTACGATCTTGCTTGGCACATACTCATCTAATGCATATTGTACGATGGTACTGAGTTAAAATCACTTTGTCTGTAAATGAAAATAAGTTTGCATGAAAGCCTTACATACACTGAGGTGTAAAAAGTCATGGTATACCTCCTAATATCATGTTTGACCTCCTTTTGATTGACGTAATGCAGAACTTTACATGGTAGGGATTCAACAACTCATTTTAAGTCCCTTGCAGAAATATTGAGCCATGCTGCTGCTATAGTCATCCTAATTGCAAATGTGTTTCTGGTGCAGGATTTTGTGCATTAACTGACCTCTTGATTATGTCCCATAAATGTCCAATGAAATTCATGTTGAGCAATCTGGGTGACCAAATCATTCACTTGAATTTTCCAGAATGTTCTTCAAACCAATTCTGTAGTGACATGGCTCACTGCTATCCATAAAAATTCCATTGTAATTAGAGAGTATGAAGTCCATGAATAGCTGAAAATGGTCGTCAAGTAGCTGAACATTACTGTTTCCAGTCAATAATCAGTTCACTTCCATGAAAACACAACCAACACCATTGTGGAGCTGCTACCAGCTTGTGCAGTGTCTTGTTGACAACTTGGATCCATGGCTCTAGGGGCCTGCACCGTACTCGAACCCTACCATCAGTTCTTCTCAGCTGAAATTGGGACTCATCTGACCAGGTCATGGTTTTCCAGTCATCTGGGGTCCAATTGATATGGTCACGAGCCCCAGGAGAGGCACTGCAGGTTATATTGTGCTGTTAGCAAAGGCACTCATGTTGGTTGTCTGCTGCCATAGCCCACTAACACCAAATTTCATTTCACTGTCCTAGTGGATACATTTGTTGTTATGTCTCACATTGATTTCTGCAGTTATTTTATGCAGTGTTGACGACTCTACACAAACACCACTTTTCTCAGTTGTTAAGTGAAGGCTGTTGGCCACTGTGTCATCTGTAGTGAGAGGTAATGCCTGACATTTAGTATTCTGAGCACTCTTGAAACTGTGGATCTTTGAATACTGAATTCCCTGATGATTTCTGAAATGGCATGTCCCATGCATCTAGCTCTGTCTAATATTCTGCATTCAAGGTCTATTAATTCATATTGTGCTGGCATAATTATGTTGAAAACCTTTTCAAATGAATCACCTGAGCACAAATGACAGCTCCACCAATCAATTGCCCTTTTATACCTTGTGTATGTAATACTGCCACCATCTGTGCATGTGAATACCACTATCACATGACTTCTGTCACCTCCATGTATATTCCTCAACTTTATTTTTGTAAGTAGACCTAAGTGTACTTTTTTTCCAAATTAACAGAAAATGACTGGTATCATTATGAAATCAGAAAGGTGTGCAAAAAACAGTAATGTTTGTTGAAATGTGTAGTGTGAATGTGTACAATCTACATATATATTGTAGAAACCTCCTGGTCTGTGCATTTTCAAATAAAATCATAGCTTCTAAATCTTAGCAAACAAGTCCACTGTAATGCAGTAGCACATTTGGCAAATGTAAGCCATGCCCCTGGAAAGTCATTAGACACACAGTAAAATATGTACAGATACAGAAGGGGAAGCAATAAATATTAGACTTGAAGACCTACCATTGCAAAACAGTTTGTAACCTTATCAACAAGCATTTTGTGTCCCCAGCTGGCACCATACTGCCAGACATAGATCTAAATAGCAAAACAATACACTAATGTGCAACAGATGAAGGCTTTGAATTGGAGGAAATAAAAGAGCAAGATATAAATAAAAATGGTACATTCTAGTGGTTGAGATTATCTTTTCAGCACATTATTAAATATGTCATCATCACACTAATTACAATCTCATCAGTTGTGGCATCAAAGATTGCACATTTTTAGGACACTGAAAAGGAGTGCAATAAGACCAGTACATAAAAAATAATATAATGAGGAAGCACTGAATTACAGACATTTTTAATTGATTTACACTTTTTTTAAACTCCTCGTTAAGAGTGCTGATAGCTTAGTGCTGTCTTCCCAAGTAACCATCTTCTAGCAGTGACCTAATTTGTATTTCAAAAAGATCACAATGTTGTGACGGCTCTTGTGGAAGTTTGGCTTGATGTCTGTAACTATCTAGAATAAGAGAAAAATACCTGCACATATTTTTAGGTCTCGCAAGTGACTGATATTTCACTAACCAGGACTCAAAAGTCAATACCACAGAATCACAGTTACTGAAGTTCAGTGCAGACAGCTGATGTTGTAAATGTATAAATAATATTTCTGAAATTTTTTGTACAAAAAATGAAAACTGTAGAATCATTGGCCAGCACTGGAAGAAAATACTCAAAGGAAAAACTATGTATATTTTGTGTGTGGAAATTTTTGTTAGTGAACATATAACAGTTAAAAGATACTTTTTCCTGAACACCTCATTATAGTAAGTTTAGTAATGATCCAAGTTAGTTAAGCATAAAGTTATTGGAGTATGTCAGACTCCAAATGCAGATGTAATATGCTTTATGGATAGATGCCCTGATGACTGGCCCTAATGGCCTTACTATATTTGGTAACTTCAACATATATGCAATTTCTAATAGTACAGTACACTTGAAGCTCGCTGATGTATTAAGCTTGTATAATTTTGCCAGTACAATTAGCTCTAATACTAGAGTAATAGACACATGGTCCACTATAATAGATTGTGCTGTAATCAGCAGATATATTATAGATAAGGTAAATTACAGTGGTCTAGATATTCATTAGTCTGAGCACTTTTGTCAAGTAATATACATGCAAATTCAGCTGCGCCAAAAATAAAAAAGGTTGTTCTTCAGAAACCAACTCTCAATAAATCAAATATTAATGCCTTTAAATATAAACTAGTAAAGGAGAAATGGGATTCTATATATGAGGTAAAGGAATCTGTTGACAAATGGAATGAATTCTATTGAATACTGTGGAGACATTATGACAATAGTCATAAGGTAGCTAAACATTGTCAAAATGAAAATAATCCTAGGCTCAAGTGCCCACCAAGTCTGATAAGGCTCAGGCAGAATATACATGATCAAAACGGTTTTATAAAGCTACAACTCTACAAATTTTAATGGAAATTACTAACCTTAGGAAGCAGATTAAAAGCAAAACAATAGAGCACTCTTATAACACAAGTAAAGCATTGTGGGAGTTAACTGGCAAATTCTGTAAAGGTTCCAAGATGATGAACATGGAACCATTCAGCATAAGATATGATGGTAACATTGTGAAAAATGAAATTACTATAAGTAGTATTTTTTTATAAATATTTCACTGCTCCTATTGACCAACCAACTGCTATTATAGATGCACAAGTTGAGACCCTTTGCCACCCCACTCAATGTACCAGGTTTGGAGTTATAGAGGTGAATGAGCAGGAAGTTGACAAGTTAATATCCATTCTTACAAAAAAGTTTTCATCTGGATGGGGTGGGACATCTAGTGCAATTACTAAAATGTTCTTAAAAGTAATCCCATAACCTCTTACCTATGTGACTAATTGCAGCTTTAGAGAAAACATGTATCCAGTATGAGATTTTCACTCTGCAGCGGAGTGTGCGCTGATATGAAACTTCCTTGAAGATTAAAACTGTGTGCTGGACTGAGACTTGAACTCGGGACCTTTGCCTTTCACAGGCAAGTGTTCTACCATCTGAGCTATCCAAGCACGACTCATGACCTGTCCTCACAGCTTCAATTCTGCCAGTACCTCATCTTCTACTCTCCAAACTTCACAGAAGCTATTCTGCAAACCTTGCAGAACTAGCTCTCCTGGAAGAAAGGATATCACAGAGACACGGCTTAGCCACAGCCTGGGGGATGTTTGCAGAATGAGATTTTAATTCTGCAGTGGAGTGTATGCTGTTATGAAACTTCCTGGCAGATTAAAACTTGTGCCCAACCGAGACTCGAACTCAGGACCTTTGCCTTTCATGGGAAAGTGCTCTACCATCTGAGCTACCCAAGCACGACTCGCGACCTGTCCTCACAGTTTCACTTGTCTGCGAAAGGCAAAGGTCCCAAGTTCGAGTCTTGGTCTGGCACACAGTTTTAATCTTCCAGGAAGTTTCATGTATCCAGTAGTTCTAAAAATGAGTCTTAGAAAACCAGTGTATAAAAAGGGAAGTAAGGAAGGTATCTAACTACAGACAATATCACTAACTCCTATCTTTACAAGATACTCAAAAGTGTTGTCTTGTCCCAGCTTATGCCTTTTCCACAAAAGACAAACTGTTTATAGATTCTCAGCATAGCCTTACAAATGGGCTAAGCATGACTGCAGCAGCTACACAGTTCTTCCATGAAGTGTACTGTCTGTTAGACTAGAGGATGCAAACTGCAAGTCTGTTTTTGGACATGACAAAAGCTTTTGATATAGTAAACAATAGCTTACTTCTTAAAAAACTGAAGACAAGTCATGGAGTGGATCTGTCCACACATCTTATAACAACATACATGTTGAATCATAAGCTATGCACTGAACTGACATACAAATTAGATGATAAAATTTTAAATCTTCACTCTATCAGTTGATGCTAGGCAGTGGGGCTAGGTGTACTCAGGGCTCAATTCCTTATTCTCTTTCCCTTCCTCTTCCTCATGTATCTTAACAACATTGTACGAACTATTAACTCCCATGTTATAATCCATGCTAATGATACCTCAGACTTATTTTATGGCAGAGAACATAAGGAATTAGAATATTTTGCTTCTAGTGGTACAAAAGAATTAACAAAATACTTCAATGAACAGGGACTCAAGATGAATGCTACGAATTCTCAATTACTGACAGTTAAAAGAGGCAGTTTGCACCACACCAATGTAAATAATGCATGCAACATCAAGGCAACACAAATGGGAAGTTGTAAATTTCTAGGTGTACATATTGACAAAAATCTGTGGTGGACAAATCACGTTAATTTTGTACATGGAAAAGTTTGTCGTGGCTTGTATCTCCTTATCCAACTCACCAAGACAGTTCCTAGTCAAAGACCAAAAATAGTTTACTGTGGAATAATTTGCCCCTTTCTTAACTATTGGAATGAATTAGGAGTCTGCCCTGCTGATGTCCACTTAAAAAAAAATATTAAGCAATGGAAAGTTATAGTTGGAATATCAACAACATTATGAAAAGGTGCCACACTGAGTTGCAGACAGGCACAATGAAAAGACTGTTACACATTTGAGCTTTTGGCCAAAGCCTTCTTCAGAAAAGAGAACATATACATATTCACACAAGCTAGCACACCCCACGCACACATGACTGCTATTTCCAGCTGCTCTGGCCAGAATGAAATGATGTCCCATTGAATATGAGCAATAATCTGGAATGGGGCTGGGAAGTGTGGTATGGGCTTGGGAAGAGGAGTCAGTGTAGCCTGGTGGAGCATGCAGGGACTAGATGGTAGCTGGACTAGACTGCCGGGAACACCATTGGTATGCTGTAGGGGAGAAGTGGAGAGTGGCAAAGGTGAGGTGCAGAGAAGGGGATAAGCTTAGTGGGTGTGTTGACAGGCAGTGGAGCATAATGAGAATGAGGGTATGTAAACTGGGAGAAGTGACAGGACAGAGGGGGCAGGAACTGTTGGGTACAGCACATGGTGACAATAGGTTACCATACTGTAACTTCCCTGTTTCAGCCCCTTCCATCCTCTACAGCATCACAACACTGTGCATGGTAGCCTTGTCCAGCTACCACCTAGTCCCAGCATCACCCCCCCCCCCCCCCCCCCCGCTCCCTCCCTCGCCAGGTAGTACTGACTCCTCTTCCTCTTCCCCCACTCACACCCTGCTACCCATCCCCCTTCCCCATCCCAGTCTGGATTGCTGTTGGCATTCTATGCAACACCATTGTGTTCTGACCAGAGCAGCCAGAGATACCAGTCACGTGTACTTGCTTGTGTAAATGTGTGCGTGTTCTCTTTTCTAAAGAAGCCTTTGTCCAAAAGCTCAATGTGTAACAGTCTTTTCATTGTGCCTTTTTGCAACTCAGTTTTTCATCCTTATTGTGAGTAGCAATTTATCCTATTCATAATACTGTTAAAAAATATTGCTGTTACAGAAACCAGCAGTAGGACTTATACATGAGATAGGTCACAGATAATCATGCTGTGAAGTATTTGTGCAGCACAAATACTGAACAATATATTCTTTATACTTACAGGGTGATAATTATTGAACTATATGAAATAAAACTCCTGAACAGTTTGAATTAGGACATTCAAACTGCATGGTTGGTTGTGGGGCATGATGTGAACTGTATGGTTTGGTTTAGCAACAAAGCCCACTCTCATTTGGATGGGTTTGTCAATAAGCAAAATTGGCACATTTGGGTGACTGAGAATCTAAATTTCACAACTGAGAAGTCTCTTCACTCTCAACAGGTGACTGTGTGGTGTGCAATGGCCACTCACGGAATAACAGGTGTGATATTCCTTGATGGCACAGTGACTACTGAATGGTACATGATGGTTTTGGAAGATGACTTCATCCCCATTACCCAAAGTGACCTAGATTTCGACAAGATGTGGTTCATGCAAGATGAAGCTCGACCCCATTGAAGCAGGAGAGTGATGCCGTGCAGGAACACTTTGGGGACCACCACTGGCATGGCATTCTCCATATCTGAACACATGTGACTTCTTTTTGGGGGGCTATATTGAAGACAAAGTGTTCAGCAATAACCCCAAAACCATTTCTGACATGAAAACAGCCATTCAGGAGGTCATTGAACAGCATCAATGTTCTAACATTTCAGTGGATCAACCAGAATTTCACTAATCATGATGGCAGGCATATCAAACATGTCATAACATAAATCTTAATGTCTGTAGTGACATTTACATTTGAATAAAGTGTGTGCATGCCTTAGTTTACAACTTGTTTACTTTTTATCATATAGTTCAATAATTGTGACCCTTTATATTTTTTTATGCATCAATCAACTGAAGTTTTCAAGTGCAGTGATGTGCAAGATTATGACACCAGAACTAAATAGAACTGTTTTAGGAAAAGAACAAAATTAAAACTGACATAAGAGCCCATACATCAGTGGTTTGATTTGGCTTAACAAGCTATCAAACTATTTAAGTACGTGTAAGAGGATTGATTTTACCAATAAATTGAAATCCTTACTAATAGAAAAATCTTCAGGAAGAAATTTCTTCATGAAGATTTCACTCTAAGTTGCTGCTCCAGCTATGTATAAATTTTAAGTTAATTGAAAAATGTTTACATTTGTTAAACAAATTCTAAGACACTATTTGTGGTATGAACCAGTAGCATATCAGCTGTAACGAAATTAATGTGTAAAATTTTGTAAATATAATTTTTGTCATATTATTATCTCCTACATCTGCAAAGGCCATCATTGAGCTACCGGTATGAAAGGGAATGTAAATAAATATATAAATAAATGTAGGAAAATAAACAGTGCGCTGTATTACCCAGCTGTCCAAAACTGTATCAAACTAAAATACTGAAAACAGTGTACTGTAGAAAACTTTTCCATTTATAAATTATGGAATAGGCCTGTGGGATTATGTCATTGGTGTGCTGTGAAAGACAGCTGTTACACAGCTTGCAAGTGATTACAAACTTGTTTAATAATGAAGTTAAAAATCTACTATGTTGTTAGACTGCATCATATTTCTTCTGAACGATCAACATTTTGATCCCTCTGCTGTGATCTTCTTCAGTAATCCTTAATTCGAAATATTAGCTTATTTTCAAATATAGAAATGTTTTCCAAACTATCTAATTCCTTAAAACTGTTGTGCTGTAGTAAATTGCCCTGGTGATTGAATGTTGCTCCACCTTGTCCTTCTATCTAAAGCTGGCACTAACACATTGGTCAGCAATATGAGAGCAGCATGTAATCAGCATACATCAATTTTGTAAAACCAGAACCATCACTTTTCCTTCAGGTAGCTTCTCAGTTATGATCACAACGCATTCCTATTCTAGGCTTCCCATAAAACTACATTCTTTAACAGTAGCTTGGGTTCAATATGGTGCTCCAAGCAATAGGCCCTACTAAACCAGGGTGCTTATTATGCAACAGAGTACAAAACAGTTTAGAAAATATAAAAGCAGTACCAGTTTTCAAAACAAAATGATGAGATTCCTTAAAAAACTATATGTCTGTACAGTGTTATGAGATATTTTGAGGCTAATCCAGAAAAATTAGAAAGAATTTGCAGTACTACAGTAATATCCTGAGAACTGTGCTACATATGAGGTGCAACAATAAAGTAATGAGACTGATGTGAAAAAAAATGTTGCTTACCATTTTAGTTAAGTTTAGTGTTTTCTCCTTCAAAGTAGTTCCCTTATGATTGCACACACTTTTTCCAGCGCTTCTGCCATTGATGGTAACATTTCTGGAACTCATCTTCTGTAATATCCTCCAAGACCCTCGTCACAGCTTTTTGGACATCTTGTGACCGTTTTGACTCTTGGAAATAGAAAAAAGTTGCACAGAGCGATATCTGGTGGATGAGGTGGCTGTGGTAGTACTGGAATTTGTTTTGAGGTTAAAAATTGCTGTACTGACAGAGCAGTATGGGATGGTGCATTATCATGATGCAGAATCCAATTATCAGCAATATTGGCACAGACACAAAGAACTCTTTTATGAAGTCTTTCTAAAATTTCTTTGTAGTAATATTGGTTAAGTGCTTGTCCAGGAGGCACCCACTCTTTATATGAACAATTCCCTTGGAATCAAAGAAGCACACAAGCATGCATTTCACTTTTGACTTTGACATGCGAGTTTTTTTGGTCTGAGTGATCCCTTTGAGCATTTCATCTCTGGATCGTACTGAAAAAACCAACTTTCATCACCAGTGATAACACAGCTCAACAATTATGGATTGATTTCTGTTTGCTTTAACAGATCGGCTGCCACATTTTTCTGTGTTTCTCGCTGTTATGGTGTGAGATTTTAGGGGATCAGTTTTGCACAAATGTTTCTCATACCAAGATCTTCAGTTATTATTAGATGAACCATTTCTCGATTGATATTCAGTTCTTCTGCAATCATTTTCATGGATAATCTTTGATCAGATTGTATGAGTTCATGCACCCTGGCCAAGTTGAGGTTGATGGTCATCCACTGTGGTATTCATCTTCAACATTCTTTCTGCCTACACTAAACATCTTATGCCATTGAGAAATTTGAGCTCTTGACATAACCTCGTCTCAAAAAGCCTTCTGAACCTTACCATAAGTTGTCACTACGTTTTCACCCAATTTAATGCAAAATGAAATGGCATCCATTGCGCAATATTATGCGGTTCCATTTCCGTGATGAGGACACAAACACGTGTTAACTTATTGCAGCACAACTCATGACGGAGTAGTTGCATCAACGTGCCGCTTGGACTAGAACTAGCTTATAGACCTAGGTCAAAGATATTGTGCCTATGAAGCCTGCAGGGTTGCCACATCTTGCAAAGAAAATCAGTCCCATTACTTTATTGTCACTCCTTGTATACATCGTCAATGAAAATGGATCATGAAAATTTTCTTAATTTTATCAATATACTAGCACCACAGCAGAAACTAAAATTAGCTGCCTTTTTTATAAGAGGGGCGTTTGAGAAGTCTGTGCAAAAATAAAAACTGCTTATCTGTTTGAGCTAAACCATTTTTATTTTTCGACATAGTCTCCTTCTGGACTTATACACTTCGTCCAATGCTGTTATAATTTGTTGATCCCTTCTGAATAATAGGAATTGTCCAAATCTGCAAAATAGTTATTAGTTGCTCACCTCCTTGTTTGAGTAAAATCTTTGTCCCGCCAGCCATTTCTTCAATTGAAGGATCAGAGTCACAGTAATGTTTATCAAGCTTCTCTTTAGTCTCCTGAGGCATTTTGCCTTTCATAAAGTAATCTTTAATCACCACACGACATTTTTTTTGTCCATTTTTTGACAATGACTTGACTTCCTTGATACACACGAATGCCAAACACAAAGAAATAGACTAATACGGTTGAAACTTGGTGGGTGTTCTTTCCAAAGATGCTACTAACTAAACATGACCTCAATACGCGCCGGTGGTGCCATCTCTCGGACTTTGTATGGACTTTTCAAATTCCCCTCGTAGTAAATTAATTAGTAGTAAATTTTTTTGTGTTGCCCATGTTTTCATTATTATATATGTATAAATCTATTGTAATATAATAATATACATGCTCAAATTTAAATTACCCCAATATTGTAATTGTAGATTATACTGACTATCCAATATCACTCTAAACAGTGACCAAAGAATGAATAAATAAATAAACAGACATGATTGCTTGCTAGAATCACAATTCACTGATGATCTGAGTTAAAAGAGTTGCCTCATTTAATTCCTAGGAATGGGAAAGGGATGGAAGCAATAAAGCACAATTTCTTGCAAAATAAAATTGTGCTTATTAATCACCAAACATATTAATGCTACCATTTCATATTAGATACTTAATAAATAACAATGTTCTGAATGGAGAGAGTATTAGTTTGCTTGCAGTTCGTACATACTTTTCATAAATTTCAGAATTTCAGATACATGTGAATACTTCTTTTATTCCCATTTTTGGTAGTTTTGACACCGGGTTGTAACACTAGAAGAAACATAAAAATTGGAGGTAAACTGATTTAGGAGCATTTGGAACAGAAAAGGGAATTTTTATCTGAAAGGAGAATAGTGACAAACAAGAAAATAGTTTTGAGATTTCACAACAGATGGCTTTGGTTACACTTTCTTTTACTCAATATCCATTACATGTTACGTCTTTTTCAAACTAACAAAGAATCTGATGTGTTTGTCTGCATGGTGGGACAGGTTATAGTACTAATAATAATGAAAAAATTGTGCTTCTTACCCGCCGACTACTAATCTATACCCAAACTCCACAGTGCATAAATATTTGTAATAAAAGGCAAAAATGTAAATATGATTGAGAGTAGTTTTCTGAAGAGAAAATTCTATAGTATGCTAGTCCAAAAGTGCTTTTACTTACTAGAGGATTTCTTGATTGATAATATTGTTATTTGAGCAAGATGTTGCAAAAGAAACAGTAATAGGTAAACCTATAAATAAATTCTTTTAACTAATGACTTGATATCTGTGTAGTGTATGAAATTAAATGACATATTATAATTGTATTGTACAATATTAAAATGTCCTAAAACTAGACTATGGTGTAGTACGGTATAATGTAGATGTATCTCCAATACAATAAATCACTGATGTAGCTCGTATGTTACAAGACAATAGTTTCTGCTTCTGTAAATATTTCTGTAGTGTTTTTGATGTGTCATTTGCTATTGCACAGAATGTCCATAGTATAAGTACTGTTAAATATATAAAAATAAATATGATATAATCTTTTCTAAATGGTGCACAAGTGTTGTCTAACAAATACAAACAATTGAACCAAAAAATAAACCATACATACTTAAAACAGAAATCAGCTGGATGCTTATAATAATAACTAAGGCTGCCATCATGAGGTGGTGCTCCACAGTAAGAGACATCTGTGCATAAGTTGTATCTCCCAAGTTTACAGTAGTTGCATTTTCTGCATGGACTGTTTGGCTCAATAGCTACACGGTCACCTGCAGACAGCAGTATTCACATGAAAATGTTAGGCAAAAAGGAAGAAAGGAGCTATTTTGTCTTTTATCAAAAACACATTTGACAATGTTGATGTAAACCATCCTTATGTATATCTATTACAAAATGTTAAGAAGACAGCTCAACACAAGACTAAAATTTGAAATACTTTAGTTACAAGCAAAAAGTCATTTCTGTGTAACATATTGACATACAAAATAGTGTTCTGGTGAATTTAGAGTCTCCGAACTCTGTACAGCAGTACCTATAGATTGATAACCAGTCTGCCTCTGGAGACTCTGCTATCATTAACATCTTCATAGGTAAAACTCTGCATTAATTTAAAAGCATTACTTGCTCCATGCCAATCACTGGGGATTCTACAAGCATCAGTTATATGAAACTGAACTTATGCTTTTCTCACATGTCAAGGATCACAATGATAAGGTGGATGCAATGTTTCTTGACTTCTAAAAAGCATTTGACTCAGTGTCACACTAGTGCTTATTAATAATCATATGGGGCATCAAACAACATTTGCTACTGAATTGAGAATTTCTTAGTAGAGAGAATGCAGCATGTTACCTTGGATTGAGGGTCATCAACAGATGAAGGAGTAACTTCAAGTTTCATTAGGGTAGTGTGTTGGAAGCCTTACTGTTTGTGTTGTGAATTAATGGCCCACAGTAATCTCAGAAATACTGTATCTGATGCAGTTATTTATAATGAAAAAATTATTGAAAAAACTGCTCAAACTTTCAATCAGGTCATGATAAGATTTCAAAGTGGTGCAAAGCTTGACATTTCTCTTTAAATGTCCAGAAATGTGAAATAGTTAACAGTCACTTCATACTACTGCAATATCTGTGTGAAATGCATTGATCACATAGCTTCAACTGTAGGTAAAGCAGGTGAACCACACTGTAGTTAACTTATGGAATACTGGGAAGAAGTAGGCAATCTACAAAGGAGACTGCTTACAAAATGCTTGCTTGACCTGTCCCAGAATACTACTCAAGTATATGGGACCCATACCAAATAATACTTACAGGGGATATTGGATGTATGCAAATTTGAGCAGCACAAGTAGTCACAAGTTTGTTTGACCCATGGCATAGTGTGACAGAAGCCCTGAAATAATTGAACATAATACAGCTCCCTGTGTGTCACTCCCATAGTCATTTTTTCTGCAATCCATACTGGAATGAAACATGAAGAAATCCTTGAGTATGGTACAACAGGAAGTGCCCTTTACCAAGCAGTTCACAGCAATCTGCAGAGTATGAATGTAGATGCAGGCAGTACAAAGCATGTGAAATGTGACAAGTTTATCACTGAACATATCTGTTTGATGGTAATTATACTATTCAATAAGTGTACCATCAGTGGGGTTAACAATGGCCCTTTGCATGCAACATTGTCCCAGAGAAAAACAAAGATTCCATGTCTCGCTGCTCATATGTACATCAACGAATATCCATTTTTATAGTCTTAAACAATAGGTGGCAGCATCAGCTAACTGCTTGTTCACTGTTTTTGTAGTTAATGAATTTGATGCTGCAGCAGCACTTGTTCTGTTATGGTCTGCAACTCGTGGAAAATTAGTGTTATTCCAACTTTCATTTGGTTATCAGTTACGGAAGTGATTTAATTTTCGGTAAGTAGTTTTTATTATCGCTTCATTTGTCTAGATTAAGATTTAAAACAGAAAGATGTCAATTTCTCCATATAAGTATGAAATAAATATTGCATTTCACCATAGGGTAACATTGTCCCTCGTTTTGGGTTACTTTGGCCCAAATGATGTTAAGCTTACAGGTTGTTTATTTCATTATCTACCAGTAATTATTTTAAAGATTCAGTACTCTTTTGAGCAGAATTATTTCCAGTGAGGCTACAAAATGTTTTTCTTCTTATTTTATAGACAATGCCACAAATACATAAGAAGAAACTTGGTTGAAGATCATACGCAAATTACTCACTGGAGAAGTTGGAAGAATGTTTAAAAGCAATTCGTGCACGTCAAATGATGCAACATGAAGCAGAACAAAGGTTTTGGATACCCAGACTGACCATAAAAAACAAGCTTGCTGGCAAGCATTCAAAAAATGTAGGTCAATCTCGACTGTTTGCAGATGAGGAAGACCTTTCCTTTCAACACCATCTCATAAAGTTGTGTGATTTTGGATTTCCAATTGATGAACTGGACTTTCATATGGCTGTCAAAAGTAGTTTAGATAAAAAGGGAGACAATATTCCTGTGTTCAAGAATAATTTTCCTGGTTATGAGTGGACTAAATACTTTTTGCAACGCCACAATGAACTCTCTGTTAGAATGAGCTCAAACATCAAAACGGTCAGAGCTCAGATCAGTGAAGTAGACTTGAACAGTTATATGGATAACTTAAGTGAAGCTGTGAAAGATGTTCCACTATCCTGAATCTGGAATTATGACGAAATGAACCTCTGTGATGACTCAGGAAGTAAGAAGGTGATTTGCAAACAAGATGCAAAATATGTAGAAAACATTTACAACTTTAGTAAGAGCTCAACTTCAATAATGTTCTGTTCCTCATCTGATGCTAAGAAAAGAAGAAAGATGATAGACGTGCCTGCTGGGAAAAGCATCTAGGTTAATGATCCGAAACTGCTTGCTGCCGAGATACCTGCCTCTTCTCCATTTTCCCAGCAAAATAAGCAAAGACAGAAGAGAATCAAACTGTCAGGTTGCTCAGGTGATGATGATCTTGATGATGTATCATTGGAAGAATCAAGTGAAAAAAGTGAAAGATTTTCAGTGCCTGAGGAGTGTTCATCAAACTGTAATGAGGATTATGTTAAAATTACTTTGTAACTGTCCTTTTCAATGGGGGAAAAGTATCCAGGATAAATAAGACAGATTAATGAGATGGGCTGTGTTGTTGAATGCATGGATAAGAAACTTAAGTGTTGGAGGTGGCCTGAAAGATGAGATTCGATGTTATATTGATTGATTGATTTCTTTATTAATCCATGTAACAATTTACATTGTGTGGATTTCGTCGGCAAAGTCATATACAATACAATATACCTACAATTTATACACATAAAATTAATATTTACACACATTTTTAAAGTATCTTACATTAGTTTTATATCCTTATGTAATTTTCGTATAGTACTGTACAATTCTGGATTTCATATTATAATTATTTCCTCATGTATTACAATGCAGGCTACTTTAATTATGCTTCATGTTTTAATTCAGATAGTCCATTACTGCATAATAACTTTTATTTAATAATTTTTTTTTTTAGTTTTGTTTTGAACTGTCCAATTGTGTCAATATCTTTTATATTTTGGGGTAATTTATTATATAATTTAACGACATTGTACAACAAGCTCGGCTGAGTTTTAACTTTATTTTTCCTCTCCAGATGCAGGTTGTATTGGTTTCTAGTTTCATAGCTGTGTACTAAAGAATTTTTAACGTAGCAGTCAATTTTTTTTTTTTACATACATAATACTTTGAAAAATGTATTCACAGGGTACAGTTAGGATTTCCAGTTTTTGGAAATGTTCAAGGCAGTGAGCCCACTGCCACTCCTAGTTATTGTATGAATTGCTCTTTTCTGTAATTTGAATATTTTAACTGTTGACTCCACAAAATATTATTCCATAGGTAATAACAGCATGGATATAAGAAAAATATACAGATCTGACACATGTAGTATCACACACTGCAGAAAGAGCATAGCATGCTGTAGCGATTCTGTTAGTAAGTATTTTAATATGTTCTTCCCACTTTAACTGACTGTCAACATGCATACCAAGAAATTTTGTGTAGTCTACACATTCTATAGTTTCATTGTTTAACTTAAAGTTGTTATAGTGTGGTTTTTTGCAGACATTGAAGTTAACAGCATTTGTTTTTTTTAAATTTAGTGTTAGTTTATTATTGGATGCCCACTCACGTACACTGTTTAAGTGTTTGTTCGGCTTTTTCTATCAGTGCGTCTGGTGATTTGTCACTGATTATAACATTTGAGCCATCTGCAAACAATATTGTTTGTCCATGCTTGATGCTCTGTGGGAAGTCATTTATGTAAATGAGGAATAGTATTGGGCCAAGGACACTACCCTGTGGGACACCTATATTTACATAATTTGGATCTGAAGTATACTTTACAATATAGTTTGAGCAACTTGAAATATGTGAGATTTCAGTTATCTGTCTTCTATTTTTTAGATATGACTGGAACCACTTTTTCAAAAGTCCCCTTATTCACAGTTCATCTAACTTATTTGACAATATTCTTGGAAAGATGTGTTCTTCAAAATAAAAGAACCCAAAAAGGTATCTAAAAGGAACCAATTTTCAGTTCCTGAATTGGACAACTTTATTTAATCAATTTCTGCAATATTGAAACTGTTCTGAGCTTTTATAATAAATAATAAAACAAAAGTAAACTAGTCGGTATTTCCTTTTTCATTCTCTCTCTTTAAATGTTAGTTATCTAACTCAATTTTGGGATTTAAATGACTTATTGAAGTTCAGTAACATTCTATAATTATATGATCCTTGTTGGTTGGTTGAACATTGGCTTATTGTGTTTTTTAGTTTTTTGTAGACAGATTTGAACATGCGGGACAAAGTTACCCCAAGTAAAGGTAACATTGTCCCAGTTTTTTAAAAGAATATTATGGTCATAAACAGTTTCTGAAATTTGGTAACACTAGACTGATTTTGTCACACATGGTTATATAGATGCTTTAAAAAATATTTTATTACAGTTTACCAGTATTGTGTCAGCTACCAAGAGCTTAACATGTTATATATTGTGGAAATGTGGGCCAATGTTACCCCTGCTGATGGTAAATATATTTTCTCTTCATTAGCAGATTTTCAACTGATTTGATGCAATCTCCATCTTTTCCCATTACATGTTTATCTTTGTATACCTAGTCCCCACAATTAAATTTCTTGATAACCTGTTTTGCATCTGGTATCACAAACCTCTCTTACCCTTAAAATATTTTGACTCTATAGCTCCTTCCTATACCACATTAGTTATTCCTGGATGCAGCAGCAGCAGTCATCACTCTAAACTGTCCCTGTTTCTGGTGAAGGTTTGTCACAAACATCTTTCCTCACTCACTCCTAAAGTATCATCAACTTCTTTCAAATTAAAGGTTTGTTGCAGATTCATTCTGAAGTCAAGGTCAAAACTGCCCTCAGTGTTGTTTATGGACTCATTCCAAGTCAGGTCACCATTTTGGTGTATATGTAAATGCATGAAGTAATAAAATAACACTGGATACTTTGATTAGGAATTGAAGCCAGTTCTGTTGGTTGAAGAAATCAGTGCACCTCTTAACACTGGACTTTATTTATACTCTTCCTTTTTAACACCATTCTACAACACCAAATGTGTACTTCTTTCAGCTACCTCTTTCCTCTTTTTCTAATGGGACATGTTTTACTTCCACACAATGCCGTGCTCTAGACATACACCTTGAGGAACACCTCTATTCTATATCAATCCACAGTACCAGCAAAGCTCTTCTGACAAAGTTTTTTTCTCATCTGGCAAACTATGTCTGATAATCTTTTTGATGATAAGCGAGTTGATGCTGTCTTAATAACCTTTGTTTTAGTGTTGCTTAACCTTAAACTATGTTCTATGTAAATTAAACTCTCCATGCCATTAGAAAAATCTTCTATGCCCTTCTTACTTTTGGTGTTTTTTTTTTTATCTGTGCTGGATCTTGTTGAAGTTTTTGTTATTATTCAATTAAGGATTGTTGATAGAAAATGGAACCAGCCACAAATACTGAGTCATTGTACGTGCATTTCCATGCTCACTGATCACTGTAGAGATAATTATCAAGGGGTGATCCACCAGCCTGCCTGCATAATGGAATTCACACAGTTCACCATATTGGTAGCAGTGGCTTTGAAAAGGGCATTCGGAACTTGACAGACTGAAGCTCAGTTTCTGCACATCTTGGTACTTTAACTCTCTTTATCCATCACTCAACAGCACTATCAACTCAATAATTACCACTTACTGCACATAGGTGTTTGTAGATGACCACCATGGTTTCTTTATCTCAATTGAAGAAATCCATTACAGTGTGTTGCTTGTAATGAGTGTCTCTAACAGAGGCCATTTTGATGGTTCACTAGATCTCTGCCATCAGTCAGAATTATTCAAAACTTTGTACAAGTGTAGAAGAAACATAAAATTTGAAGCACCTACCAGGATGTTTTCATACATTAATGGCTGTTAAAAGAATTGGGAGTCTTTTTTTACCGAACAACCCTTGTCTTATCTTTCCAAATTTAAAGATGTATATAAATGTATGTATTCTGTTCTGTATCTGCTCTTTCTTCTGTATGTAACATAGGTTTCCCATGTGTGCCTTTTAGGTAAAATTTTTTGCTTTTTATTTCTCCAAAATTGTGTATACTCTTTATTGTTGCCATGCCAACAACGCCCTGTGACAATCCCCTTTCACATTCATGTAAAAGTCTCTTTCTCGTTTTCTCATTTATCCTCTTTGCATGTTCTGCTGTCTAACCACGTATAATGTGTCTGTACTGCCTACTTGCCTCACTCTCTGGA
The DNA here is from genome assembly GCF_023864275.1 of Schistocerca cancellata. Lineage (NCBI taxonomy): Eukaryota > Metazoa > Arthropoda > Insecta > Orthoptera > Acrididae > Schistocerca > Schistocerca cancellata. Next base: position 281,157,679 of record NC_064633.1, read on the forward strand.
TTATCAGCCTTCTTCCTTCCATCAGTAAGCTGGCACAATTCATGAGTTGTGTATGTTTTTGTCATTGCTTTCACTGTGCCTGCAGTTGCCAACTCTGCCTAGACCATTCCATTCTTTATTACATTCCATCCATCTTGCTCTGATTAGTTCCTAATTGTAATCTATGCCACTGGGCACTGCCTTGAAGAATTTCTACTTTATTGTATTGTGTCTACTTCCTAATTTGCTACTTTTATGACATTCTTTCAAATTTCTGTTACTATTGATTACTGCTATGTTCTGATTTTGATCTATTCAGAATCTCTATTTTTATTTGGTCCTGAAGGAGAGAGAAAGAAAGTGAGAGAGAGAGAGAGAGAGAGAGAGAGAGAGAGAGAGAGTGTGTGTGTGTGTGTGTGTCAAAGGTGTGGGCCCCTATAAACTTCAGCAACCCTGGAGGGACTGAAGATGGTAGTGCAGAGCTATGGCATGACAGCATGACATCTCCACTAGAGATAGGCCATGAATACTTGTGTCAGCCCACAAAAGCAACTCGATGGCAGCAGCCTTTACTGTGCCTAGCGGATACAACGGCAAGTTGACAGTGTGCCGAACACCATCAGTGCAGTTCTCAGAAAGCTGAAGGTAGAAGTCCTCAAAACTTCTCAGTAATAGATGAGATGTTGGCAGCTCACAGTAACCAGGTCTGGCAGACCAAGCAGGCATAAATCTCCAAGGTAGAAGCCATCTGGCGAATGATAGGTAGCATGTTACAGGGTCTGCATCTTAGCTGGCCCACTGTAACTGAATAGAATGTAAGCTTGGAAATCTAAGTATTCATCATTGTCCATCTCAGCCAGTCAAGTTATGTCTTGCTGAGGTTGACCTCATGTGTCCTCATTTTCTGGGATCATCAGTATTCTTTGCCACACTTTGGAGTCTGAGCTTCTGCTTGATGCTTTTTTGCCATGTCCAGTGGGCTGTAGGCATTCTTGTGGAACATCTACTTATTCTTGAAGCATTGTGCATCAGAATGACATTATGATCCCTCCCCAGTGATGTTATGTTGCTGAATTAACAATTCAGACTGCTCGCTGGAGTGATGTGAAGCAGTAGCTTTCATAGTATGTGATATTATTTCTCATTGCTACATGGCACTGGCTGGTTTGATTTGGCTTAGTACTGGATGTAGAAAAGTTTAAGGAAATTTTTCATTTGACCATGATATCTTTCTATGGCTTTAAAGTTTCAAACCACTGCAGAAATAACACTACTGGTCAGTATGACAGCAAATTGCAATGGGATATTATCAGAGAAGGGGGAAAATGTTTGGCAAAAGAAAAATAAATAGTTACAAAATGTAGCAGTAGATGGGACTGTAAGCATCAGAATTTAATAGTGGTCAACTACAAATGACAAATGAATCATACAACAATGCCTAATGTGTACGTTTGGCATTAAACAAACTTACTACTCAGTGTGCATGGGTGTACAGATGTGATACTGTTAGTTACGTAAGCCCATCCTTCATGGCAAGGTCATATCACATTGGATGTGAAATATCGGTTTTTAATTGTTCTAAGTCCAAAAACCACATAAAAAGCGTAACTTACATCGGTTTTTGACTGTCCTGCGACCAAAAACAACATAAAAAGCTCCAGTCACATTGGATTTTAATCGTGTTGAGGACAAAAACTGCATAAAAAGCATCAATCACAATCAAATCAGATTATTCATTTCCATGTGACTGGTGCAAAACATGTTCAATATGCTGTCCACCGTTTTGTGCAATGAGTGGAAATTGAGAAATAGCTTGTTCCATAACTGATCTAAGTGTTTCCAGGTCATGTTCAGAGTGTGCTGCTCAATGTGTGCCTCCAGTGCATCTAAGTTTGCAATCAGAACACTGAACACAACATCGTTTAGATAGCCAACAGCCAGAAGTCACACAAATTAAGATCAAGTAATCGGGACTGTCAGGCTGTAGGGAAATGGCGGCTGATAATTCTAGCATTTCCAAAATGGAGTTTCAGCAGCTGCTTAACTGGATTTGCAAAGTGCAGAGATGCACCAGCTTGCATAAAAATAATCCCATCCACACATCCATGCTGTTGGAGAGCTGGAATGATGTAGTTGCAGAAAAGGCACTCATAGCGCTTACCAGTGACAGTGATGGTAAAGGGAGCAGGACCAGAAGCACCTATCTCCTTGAAAAAATATGGCCCCATGATAAATGATGCCGTAAACCTGCACCACACAGTGACCTTTTCAGGATGAAGAGGTACTGGTTGATTTGCGTGTGGATTTTCCGTTACCCGTGTTCAACAATTCTATGTATTGACATATCCTGTCAGATGGAAGCAGGCTTCATCCGTCTACAAAATCGTCCACAGCCAATCATTGCTCACTTCCATGCAAACAAGAAATTCTAACGCAAAGATCTCTCTTGCTGGCAGTTCAACAGGAAGTGACTCATGCACATGGGTAATTTTGAATGGATAGCAAAGAAGGATATTTTGTAGAATTTTACGCACTGGGTATGTCCAATGTTTGGGCAATTCTCCATGAATTGCATGTTTCCACACCACCACTCATCTCCTCCTGCTTTGCTTTGGCCACTGCTTCAAAGGATGTTGAATCAATTTGTTTCCTCCCTCTACCAGGTTGAACACCAAAAGAACCCATCTTTTCAGATTTCTGCATCGTTTTCTCCAGACCCACAGCAGTCATTGGACCAATGCCTTTCTTCAAACCCTTCAGTGTCCAGAACTTCTGCAGAGTGATGTGTGCACAGTCATTATTCTTGTAATACAGCTTTAGAAGCAGAGCGTGATTGTGCATTGAGACATTCATGGTGAACGTCGCAAATGCGAAAGGAGGAGAAGCCGTGTACCAGCATGTTTATACCAATTTCAGTGGGTCACGCACATGACAGGTGTTTTCATTTACATATTTTGATGCAGACTGCACCATCTATTGATCAATTTTCACACTATTTTTTTTTCTTCTGCATACATTTTTCCCCCTTCTCCGATAATATTCCGTTGCAATTTGCCATCATTCTGACCAGTGGTGTTATTTCTACAGTTTTTTGAAAGTTTAACTTTAATTATAATCACCCTGTATATTACATGGGTAATTACACACTGTACAACGTTTTGTCATTTGAATGTTCATAAAAGCTTATTCACAATGTCTTTGTTTTGTTTCTGAACCCTTTAACTGCTGTGGACGTGTTAACGCATGCGCCTTTGTACCTGCCCCTATGTGCTCTGAACGTGTTTATGCATGCCACCAGTCCTTCTACCTGGTACTCTGAACGTGTCTGCACCTAGACATGTTCAGAGTACTGGGTAGAAGGACTGGTGGTGCACATAAACACGTTCAGAGCACACAGGGACAGCTACAAAGGCGTGCGCGGTAACACATCCAGCGCAGTAAAAGGGTTTTAGTCTCTTAACAGGTATTTGTTGTATGAGTGGGGGGGGGGGGGGGGTTATGAGTGGTTTTATGTCTCAAGTATATTAAGAGTACACAATTGGTTAGCAGAACCCTGGCAGCACTGTAGTAGTGATGTTCTCCCATTGCCTACTACTACTACTACTACTACTACTACTACTACTACTACTACCACTACTGCTTGTTCTACTACTACTTTGTGATCAATAAAGCATTCTTCACCTGCTGTATGCCTTTTTGTGTGACCTAGCCAGCTTAATTACAGATCTACACAAATTTACTAGAATGGTTGCTAGCCTACTACATGACTTTATATCACACCTTATTATATCTTCTGGATATACTTCTCACTAGTGATATCTGCTTCTTAGGTCCACCATTGGAAAATAGTTTCCTTAGCCTAGATTTTCCAGTGTCTCTGTAATATTCTGGACAGGATACACATCAGTAACAGTTTTTGTGTTTGAATACTGGCTATCAAAACAGAATTTGTACTTCCTTATTTCATCAGTGACATTCTTAGAGTGATGGTGATGTTTACCGTCCAATAATATCTTTGTTGTATTATTCCTTGTGCCAGTCATTGATCAATGAATTCCTTCATGAATGGTAGGAGATGCTTTGGTATATGATATAACTTCCTATAAACTGGAGCATTGTTACCCCTGGGTATATGGTGTTGTGTAACAACTGTCACTGGCAACAGACTATTTGTGTTCAACAAATCCATGAATCACAGTTATAAAGCTTCCATCACTTGTGGATCACTTCTTTACAGATGATTCCATTTTTTACATAGTGCAGATGCACTGAGGTTTCTTGTGGCTCTGGTCATCACGTCATCACATGACCTATCAATGTCCTTCATGTCCAGAACATTTAAAGTGGAAAGCCCTTTGACAGGCTGACCTCATCTATGCCAAAATTATCCAGCTTAAAAGGAACCATGAACTCTCCATTTATATTGTGAAAGTGCACCACATTTCTGCACACAGAACCACTAAAACCAATTCTTCATTACTTTTCAGTGGTTCTACCTTACACAATACTTTTTGTGGCCATCAGTAGCAACAGCAATCCAAACCAGCTTCCATGTACCTGGTGTTACACTACCATGGGAACCAATCTTTGGTGTACATGTTTGCATTTCAGTTGGCAACACTTTAGATTGGTGTCCCTTTCGGCTGCCTAGCCCGCAATTGTTGTTCTCAGTTGAAACAAACTTTCACTGAATTAAGTTGTATACTGCAAAAGATTAATTTTAGTATGATGATTATCAGGGAAGTCTAGTCTGAAAATCTGAGAACTTCAGAATGATATTTACAAACATGTGGCAATACTTACATGTACGCATGAAAATTCTTAGCTCCAATGCTACATTTGAGTAGTGTCATCCCTAATGACTTCACATCAATGTCAAGGCCTCACATCTCTGTACCATGGAGATCGTAGTCTCTTCCTGCCTAAGAGGTCTGTACTAAAGACTGACGTGCGTGCAACTGTGTCTACTAAAATCTTGTATTTCTTGCCTTGTACTATGCCTAACAAGTAGCATACTGTTACAACATATGTATGTGCAGTATTCCATTCTAGTGGGAAAGCTTTTCAATGGTTGATGTATTCCCATTTGTAATTTAATGGACACTTTTTAAGGTGCTGTTTCCCTTGTTTCTTGCTCCTGCACTCTGGTGCCTTATGACTGACTCAATCTCAGTCATAGCACAGCAGTTCACTTCAATGGTGAACACCCTTATGCCCTTTCATAACAATACTGATTTCCTCTAACTGTGTGGTACTCCTAATAGCTGCAGCCAGGTGAGATGGATTCTACATTCTGACTCTGTGTAACATGTTGTTGGCGATAACCCATAAGAAGACATTGAAAGTCTTATTCTCAAATTCTAGCAACACAACTGCAGCAGCCTCTGCACTTCACACCATGCCAGACATTTTGCATAAACCTTCCAGATTCTACCCAAGAAGGATTCAACTGACTCCCTGGAATTCTGCGCTGAACTACTCAGTTTTCCTCCCAAAAATCTTACACTATTCCTTTTCAGGTAGCGCTGGTGCAGCCATCAACTAGCTCCTGGGCAATTTCTGCCTTACTATGTGCCATGTGATACATTATGTATGTTTTAGCTTCACCCACTAACCATAAATTAGTCATACTTATGCATGTTTCACCCATCCAACTGCACAATTCGGAGGTAGCAAGTATGTCTTTAATGAATACAGTCACATCCTCCATTGTCCTTCTGGAAAAAGAAATTTTTCAAGTACACTGCTGATGGATCAAGAGTAGGGGAGACAGTTGCACCTGCTATAAAGTTTCAACATGCCTATGTTGTTCTTCATTTTTTGTACTCATACTGTTGAATGTTGAACTCACTCTTCTAAAGTGGTAACAGTTTCACCCATAGTAGTAGCATGTGTTTCCACTATCTTGCATATTCTGCAACTACTATTATAGTAACAGAGATATGGGAAAAACTATATGTATGTAGCATATAACAATAAAATAAATTAGTTTCTATACAGGCTCAAGACTAAGTGTGATTCAGAACAGTTCTATGCTAAATGACGAAACCATCTACAAAGATCAGATGTAGCTGGTTCTAACTTAGCACATGGCAACCCATGCCCTAATAAATTACAAAATTGGTACCTCACCACCATTAAATACACTTCTGTGGTATTTCCCCTAAATAATGACAAGTTTGCAAGTTCCTGCAGTTTAACAAATGACACTTTGAGAGTGACATTAATATCCCTATGATCTGACATGACCACACAGAATAAACACAACCAGAAAGGCCAACAGAAAAATTCCCCCTCACTGCACTGCATCACCTTGGGATGGAAGTCCAGACAGCAATGAGGATGGTGCTGCAGATTTGGTTCCACTACAGTGATGGCAGCCAATGTAAACACTTCTGACACCAATTTGTAATGGCCTGGGCTGAGACCTTTATGGCAGGAGAATAGTGATATCTGGAGTACAATAATGAAGGCCAAACGGTGCTCTTTGCACAAATAAAATAGAATTAGAATTACATACATTTATTGGCTATAAGAGTTATGATTGAATCATCTTCTCTGTGCCCATGGTGAGGGCATTAGATGCAGCACACAGGCTTTGAATACACTGACTTGTCCGTCTCAGCAGATTATCAAGCTTGTTTTCTGTGTCCCAGTTGTTCAAATAACACTGCAATGCTGTGCAGGCTAGTGTGTGGCAGGCATAACTTGCACAATGGTATTCACCAACAGCTTTTTACTCGGGCTCTCTTTAGCACATTGAAGGTGTGTGACTGAGTAAACTCCAACAGCTCTGCATGCAGTGTGGATGGTAGTGCAGATTTATGGCACAACATCTCCCCAGAGGTAGGCCACGGATGCTGGTGTCTGCACACAGAAGAAAGTTGGGGCAGCAGCCTTCAGCATACCTCACAAATACAGCGACAGGTTGATAATGCACAAAAAACCATCAGTTCAGCTCTCAGAAATTCAGAGGTAGAAATCCCCAAAACTTCACATACTCAATTGTTATGTGGGCGGATCAAAGTGATCAGGTTTGGCAGAGCAGGCAGGCAGCAATTCTCAAAGGTGTCATGTGGCAAATGATAGGCAGCATGCTACAGGGTCTGCATCATGGCTGGTTCACTGTACCTGAATGGAATGTGGGTTTGGAAGCCAGTATTTATTGCTGTTGATCTGAGGGAATGAAGTTATGTCTTGCTAAGGATGACCACATGTGTCATCATTCTGGACTCATGAGCATTCTCTGCTGCATCTCTGTGCACAACAATCACTTTCAGTGCATCTGCTTGTTCCTTTTCTGTCATGTCAGCTGGCTGATACATGTCCTTGTGGAACATCTACTCACTCTTGGAGAATCGTGCTGCGCTGTCAGAATGATGTTCCGATCCCTGCTCAGTGAGGTCATGTTTTTGAACTCCAGTGAGGCAAAGCAATAGCTTCTGGGGTATGCCATATTATTTGCACTATTAACTCTCTGCCTGTTTGTCATTCTGTTTGCTTTATGGTGCACTGGCTTGGATTAGTGCTGGCTATAGAAAAATTTAGGAAAACTTTGCATTTGCCACCATATCTGTCTGTAGTACAACACATCCAACAATTTATTGGAATAATAGAAGGAAACATTCCACGAAGGAAAAATATATACCTAAAAACAAAGATGATGTGACTTACCAAATGAAAGTGCTGGCAGGTCGACAGACACACAAACTAACACAAACATACACACAAAATTCATGCTTTCGCAACAAACTGTTGCCTCATCAGGAAAGAGGGAAGGAGAGGGAAAGACGAAAGGATGTGGGTTTTAAGGGAGAGGGTAAGGAGTCATTCCAGTCCCGGGAGCGGAAAGACTTACCTTATGGGGAAAAAAGGACAGGTATACACTCGCACACACACACATATCCATCCACACATATACAGACACAAGCAGACATATTTAAAGACCAAGACTTCTGATACAGATAAAGCTATTTACACTTACAGTGAGAATGTACATATTGACTCTCTAGCAACTAAGTCGTCAAAAAATAATCAGTACTATTAGCAAGTTCTGTAGAGACACCGTAGTCCTAAAGACTGCATACCATGCTCTTGTCTCCTCTCACTTGAACTACGGTATTGAAATTTGGGGGGCAACAACCAAAGCTAATCTAGATAAGCTACTCATTCTTCAAAAAAGGGATGTGAGAATAATCTGTGGAGCAAAATATAGGGAATCTTGTCGCAACTTGTTTCCAAAAACAGAGGTGTTAACTGTTATAAACACATACATTCTAAAAGCCATATTGCTTGTGAAAAGACTGCACCCAAACACTTATTCAGATTTCCACCAATACAATACTAGAAATAAAGAAAGATTTTACATTGGCAGCCACAGAACAGCACTTTACAAAAAGGGGCCTCAGTATGCAGGTATAAAATTAGCTAATGCACTGCCTAGAGCAGTCATGGCTCTTCCTACAATTAAACTGAAACATCAGCTTAAGAAATTTTTAGTAAAACACCCTTTCTACACATTAGAAGAGTACCACACTTATATGAAGAACAACAAATGCTTTGTGAAATTATGTGAATAGAAATAAGTAAACACCTTATTGCAATTTTGTTGTAAATTAATGATGTATTCAGAAGAATGTGTCTTGTGTATTGTACAAATAACTTTCATCATTACTATTTCTTGTACATGTGCAGTGTACCATTCGATGTTGAATAAAGCTATTATTATTATTATTATTATTATTATTATTATTATTATTATTATTATTACTTAAATCATTAGATAGTAAGTTACAGGCTACTGGCATTTTCTGTGACACGTCAAAAGACTTCCACTACTGGTATGTGAACCACAGCATTCTCCTAAGTAAATTGGAGTATTATGGTGTCACTGGCAATGCTGCAAAATGGTCTGAGTCTTACCTATCTAACAGGAAACAAAGGGTGTCATTGCAAAATACCTGCGCAGTAAGCAGTCAGTCTTCATCGGACTGGGAATTAATTACATGTGGTGTTCCTCAAGATTCCATTTTGAGTCCACTGCTTTTTCTTGTGTATATTAATGACCTCTCATCTGTTACATTGCCAGATGCTAAGTTTGTTTTGTTTGCAGATGATACAAACATTGCAATAAGTAGCAAGTCATGTTCAGATTTAGAAATAGCTGCTAATCAAATTTTCACTGAAATTAATAAGTGCTTTAAAGCTAATTCTTTGTTATTAAACTTTGAGAAGACCCACTATATAACCTGTAAGAGATTTCTTTCCAGCATGAGTATGATGTACAAAGATGTGCAGTTCAAAGAGGTTGACAGTGTTAAATTTCTGGGATTACAACTTGATAATAAATTCAGTTGGGAAGGTCATACCACAGAATTGCTTAAGCATCTAAATAAGTCTGTATTTGCCATGAGAATGATGTCAGATGTAGGAGATATAAATATAAAAAAAACTTGCATACTTTGCTTACTTTCATTCTATTATGTTATGTGTGATCATATTATGGGGCAACTCATCAAACCGAGCAAAAGTTTTTAGGGTGCAAAAGCGTGTGATAAGAATCATTTGTGGTGTAAATTCCAGAACATCTTGTAGAAACCTGTTCAAGGAACTTTGTATTCTGACCACTGCTTCTCAGTACATTTATTCCTTAATGAAATTTGTTGCAAGTAATACATCTCTATTTCCAACCAATAGCTCAGTACACAGTATCAATACTAGGAATAAGAAGAATCTACATAAAGGCCTAAAATCACTTACCTTGGTCAAAAAGGGGTCCAATATTCAGTAACACACATTTTTAATAAATAGCCAGCAACCATTAAAAACTTGGTTTCAAAAGACTTTTTGATAGGCAACTCCTCCTACTCCATAGATGAATATCTCAACAGAGACTGTTAAGTCAGCTTAAATAAAAATATCTGTTAGATTTCAGTTTTGACAACACTTGGTCACAACAGTCAAGATTAGATATTTTGCGTATGATACATTAATTAATAGTGCATAACAGTGTTTCATTCTGACAATGTGTGAATTCTGTAAATATCAGCTGTCCTAGTTTACTGCATTGTATTAACTTATTTTCGACTACCTCCTGACAAATGATCAGGGTAGCAAGTATTATATTCAAAAGTTTTGTGTTTTTATGTCATACTTTCTGACATGTTCCACTCCCACGAGAATCATCTCAATTTTTGGGTCTATGGAACAAAAACTGAATCTAATGTAATCTAATCCAATCTTTGCACTTGTGTCTATATTTCATTACTTGAGCTTCATACTGCTACAGTAGAAACCCACTAATCTGGTACCTTCAGGACCTTGATGGTGCCAAATGACCAAAAATGCCAGATAACCGAGCTTCATCTGAAATAGCTGTGAACAGAATGTGAGATGAGCAGTAAGCAATAGGCAACCAGCGTTTGATTGTTTGTTGTACATTCTTCACTTTCAACAAAGTGTAAAAATGTATAACACTGTATAAGCAACATAATACTGTAATAAAAACATTTTAGAGAAGAAATAAAAATTATTGCATAAATCTTGTAATGTAATTTTAAGATTTGATGTAAAGTTCAGGAAAATACAGTATTATACTATGACACAGTACTGTTTATGTTATATACTACAGTGCATACAGTATTTCTGTATATTTTATTCACTTGAAATAAGACCTAATGTCCTTTTGTTCACAAATTTAGAAGGTCTGCAGTGCTGCAGGATTTGCTTTCAGCAAATCTTATAAATATATTAATAATGGCAGCTGCTTCATTCCAGGTAGGTGGAGGTGTTGTTTTTTTTTTTTTTTTTTTTTTTGCATCAGCCCCCTCTTCTTCATTGGATTCAACATCTGGTGGTTGAAGTTCTTGTTGTGGTTCTATCACACTTTCTAATATCAGTTCATCTGATTGTCTTCAATGAAAGATTCTTTACTGTCATTGTCTATGCAGTCTAAAACTTCATCAAACAAAAAACTCTTATTTCATTTTGAGCAACACCTAACAGTTCAACAACATCATCATTTTCAATTGGAATAGCTGAGTCTATTTCTTCTTCATAGGGTTTGGCCAGAGTTTTTGCCAAGACTTTAAAAGGATAGTAGGCTTAACTTTATTCCATGCCAAAGCAGCTCCAAAAATATGATATTTAATGTTAGATATTTTTTGAAAATCCACACACTCAACAGTCTGAATTGATAAGCTCTTGAAGAAAAGAAGCCCTGTAAGAACATGTGAAATTCTGAATTCCTCCCTGGTACACTGGCTGAATCAGGGAAGTAATGTTTGCTGGAAGATATGTGGTGAATGTATTCCCTGAGATAAATTCAGACACAGAAGGCTGGACTCTTATCTAGCAACAGTACAACCTTGCTCTGTTCAGGCAAACCAAGATTTTTTTAAATGTCTCTCACAGAAGGTGTGAAATTATGGGAAAACCAGTCTTAAACAATTCTGAAGTCATCCACGAATTGTAATTAGCTCCATAAATTACAGGAAAATTTAAAATACCATTAAAAGCTCTTTGCTCTTCATATTTGCCAATAAAATTAGGTGTCATCAGCATGTGGTTGCCTGAAGCATTTGCACACAATAAAACTATGAACTGACTCTTGGTAAATAAAAAAAAGAGAGACTTTGGTGCACTTTTGATCCTTAACTTTCAAAGAGGAACTTTGTGTTCTGCAGCTGCATTTTGATCTGTCGATCATGACTCCCCACCCACTTCAAGCTTCCAAATTCCATGGTGAGTGTTATTAGTATAGCTTAACCATAAGAAAATACACATTCAGTTTCTGATAGCCTGAAATTGTCATGGAACTGTTTACCTTTTCCAACCCCAGTTACAGGTTTTCCATCAGACCTTTTAGCACAGAACCACTTATACAAAATTTCATCCCTCTGATCTACTTAGGGCTTTTTCAAAGTTTTTTGTGATTCAGTGTCCTTCATTGCAACTGCCTGTGAGCAAACTTTTGGAGTTTGCCTGTTTTTAAATATCATAGACTGTTGATGAACCAAATTTATATTATTCTATAATCTTATTTCTATTCTCACATTTCTCAGTCTAGTTAATATGTATCATAAGCATAATATGTTTGTGTTTCACTTCCACCTTGTTTTGAGAGGTGCTTGGTTGAGAAGACATTGGTGCATGACAGAAGTTGTCTGACAGGTGACTGAAACAACTGTTGCCACTACATGACTCAGAATTCTTGACTACTGCTGAGCGTGACTGAATTCTGCTGAATGGGTCCAAAATATTCAGTATGTATGAAAAGATGCTGGATTATTGTGCCAGACTATCAGTTGCCAGACTGATGGGCTTTTACTGTGCTTGCAGTGTTTTTAATCCTTAGGGCAAAGTTGATTTCCTCCATTCTTATGTTAGTGAATATCTTATCTAAGTTATATTTCCAAAAATCATTCATTTTATGAAGAGTTTGATCTATGGGAAAAGTTTTTCAGGTTTTTGAATAACTAACCATTATTTATTTCCTTTTTATATTGACATGGAGTTTATTCTACACCTTCATTCCAAACATAGAACCTCCGTTATGTACTTTCATGAGAGTTGCAGATTCTTGCTGAAAATTTTTGTCTATCATCTCTCATGACTGTGAATGTCACAATTTATCTGAAATATTTTCCTATGGTTGCCTATGAATTTCATCAGTGAGCACATAAATTCATGTGTAAGTGTAAATATTCTCAGACATATGAAGAGATCCCTGCAGGATATCCTTTTTAGTAACACCAAATATTAACCTTACTGCCCATTTTTGGTTTAAAATTTTTCTCATTTCTCCATAAGATTATACCATAGGAGAGTATAAAAAGAAAATATGCAAAATATGACAATAGTATTATTTGTCCATCCACAAAGAGACAAATGGCTTTCAGTGCAAAACATGCTGAGCTAAGTTTTTGAGCAGCTAATCGATATGCAACTGATTGTCCATCCCAGTTCCTAACTGTTTTGTATGTGGTTTTTTATTATTTTCCTGATTGTTTGTATTTGTTTCACAAACTTGAAGTTTTTATTTATTGTATGAAACTGCATTATATTAGTTTAAAAAAAAATGTTATGTTCTTTGCTGTGAACCATATGTATACTTGGTTAGTAACTGTCTTGGTTGTAATCTGCACTGTGGATTTGGATATTCACCAAAATCAGTTAAAACTCATTGCAAAAGTCTAGAAACATATCTCCCTTCTGATTTCTTTCTCACAACTCAGAATTCCTGGATGATTCTTCCTTCCTTCCTCTTTCCCACTACAACATTCCAGCACCAAAAGCAATCAAATTTTCATTGCCCTTTATATATTTTACATATTACTCAGTTTCATCATCATCAATTTTTTTACATAGTCATGTAAAACAGCACAGTCATGGATTTTTGTGGCTTTACTGCAATAATCTATTTTCCTATTCATCACAGAACCAACACCTCGTACACCATTTGCTGAAGCTACTGTTTTTGCTCCACTATCATTGTAGCTCTGAGACTGCTATTGATAATACATTTGTAGACAAATCTAGCAAAAATAGTCATCACACAAAACCAATGGTAAATGAGGTATCTGATCATGACCTGCAGCATCTTGTGTTAAATGTTGAAACTTGTCAGGATAAAAAATCTATTAAATCTGAATACAGGAGGGTAATAAATCAGTAAAAAATTGAGGCTTTTAGGAGGATGCTCAAAGACACGAACTGGATAGATGTTTACAATACTTCTAATGCAAATGGAAAATACAAAGCATTCATTGATAAAGTTGCTTCCTCTTTTGAAAATTGTTTTCTCCTAAAGGTAACTCAAATCAGACAGAAGTTTAAAAATAAACCATGGTTTACACAAGGAATAAAGATATCATGTGGGACAAAAAGGAGACTGCATCTAATATCTAGGAACAGCTCTGATGTTAGCATTGTAATGCATTAAGAAGAATACTGCAAAATTTTGAAGCAAGTAATCCAGAAATCTAAGCAGTTTTATTATGAGAAGAAGATAATTACATCAGACAAATAATAATTATTATTTTTCTTCTTATTATTATTATTATGTGGCTTATATTGAAGACAGAGACTGGTAGGGCCAAAAAGGGAGAGGAACAGATAGCTCTAAAAATAAATGAGATGATGGTGGCAAGTGCATTTAATATTGCAAAGCTCTTGAACAAGTATTTTGTTTCTGTTACTGACAGCTTGGGGTTATCAGCTTTGGTAAATTGTGCAATGGAGTATCTGAAACCAGTCTTTGCAAATAACTTCAGTAAAATACACAAATCGAAAAAAGTTTTGCATGAGCCTGGTTCCAAAAACTCCTGAAGATAGATGTTGACTGTGGATATTGTATCGCAGACACAGACCCTTTGACTGTTCAGAGATGTCACTAAACCTGCCCAAAGATGTAAACAACCACGTATCAGCAGTGCCTATTAGATGGAGGGGGTCTGACAGCCTATCAGTTCCAGTCATTCCACCATGAAGGAGGTACACGGCTCGTGTCGTCTGTAGTTCAACCATGCCTAGATGGTCAATACTGTGGTTTGATCGCATCTGCATTGTTACTTTGTGCCAGGATGGGCTCTCAACAAGGGAAATTTCCAGGCATCTCAGAGTGAACCAAAGTGATGTTGTTCAGACATGGATGAGATACAGAGAGACAGGAACTGTTGACGACATGCCTCACTAAGGCCGCCCGAGGGCTACTACTGCAGTGGATGACCGATACCTACAGATTATGGCTTGCAGGAACCATGACAGCAACACCACTGTGTTGAATAATGCTTTTTTTGCAGCCACAAGATGTCATGTTATGACTCAAACTGTGCGCAATAGGCTGTGTGATGTGCAACTTCACTCCTGACATCCATGACGAGGTCCATCTTTGCAACCACGACACCATGCAGCACAGTACGGATGGGACAACAAGATGCCGAATAGACTGCTCAGGATTGGCATGACATTCTCCTCACCAATGAGTGTCGTGTATGCCTTCAATCAGACATTTGTCAGAGATGTGTTTGGAGGCAACCTGGTCAGGCTGAACACCTTAGACACACTGTCCAGCGAGTTTAGCAGGATGGAGGTTTGCTGATGATTTCTGGTGGCATTATGTGCGGTTGACTTACACTGCTGGTGGTCATGGAAGGCACCGTAATGGCTGTACTATAGTGCATACCATCCTCCGAACAATAGTGCAACCATATCGGCAGCATATTGGCGAGACATTCATCTTCATGGATGACAATTCGCACCCCTATTGAGCACATCTTGTGAATGACTTCCTTCAGGATAACGACATTACTCAACTAGAGTGGCAGCATGTTCTCCAGACATGAACCCTGTCCAACATGCCTGGGAGAGATTAAAAGGGCTATTTGTGGATGACGTGACCCACCAACCACTCTGAGGGATCTATGCCAATAACTGTTGAGGAATGGGACAATCTGGACTAACTGTGCCTTGATGAACTTGTGAATAGTGTGCCACAGTGAATACAGGCATGCACCAATGCAAGAGGATATAATACTTGCTTTTACAGGTATCAGTGTGCATGGCAATCTGGACCACCACCTCTGAAGGTCTCGCTGTATGGTGGTACAACACACAATGTGTGGTTTTCATGAGCAGTAAAAAGGGTGGAAATGATGTTTATGTTGATCTCTATTCCAATTTTCTGTGCAGTTTTTGGAACTCTCAGAACTGAGGTGATGCGAAACTTTTTTTGAGATGAGTAGAAATTACACTCATGTCTCTGAAAGAAGTAGCACCCATCATGAAATCTTTAGAATCTAAGTAATCTAGTGGTTATGATAACATGTTAATGTAGTTAATCAAAGAATGCTGATGTGAGTTGAGTTCCATCTTAAGTTATTTGTGTAATCAATCTTTGTATCAGTGGGACATTTCCAGTCTGGCTAAAATATGCTGATGTTAAGCCTCTTTGCAAGAAGGCGGATAAAGGATACTATCAAACTATCAATCAGTTTCACATTTGCTGGTTGTTTTAAAATATTTGAAAAGGCTATGTAAAGCATCTCCTTAAGCATTTGACTGCAAATAATAAATTGTCCATGTCACAGTTTTGATTTCTTAAGCATTCTGATATAGAGAAAGCTATTTATATGTACAGTGAGAATGTACTTAATTCATTAGAATACAAATTAGAGGCTACTGGCATTTTTTGTGTCCTGTCATAGGCATTTGACTGTGTGAATCACAGCATTCTCTTAAGTAAATTAGAACATTATGGTGTCACCAGCAGTGCTGCAGAATGGTTTGAATCTTGTGAAATGTAAAATTTTCCCAGTTTGAATCTTATCCAACTAACAGGAAACAAAGGGTGTCACTGCAAAATGTCTATGTGGTAAGCAGTCGGTCTTCACCTGACTGGAGTCAAATACATATGGCATTCCTCAAGATCCCATCTTGGGTCACTTGCTTTTTCTTGTGCACATTGATGACCTTTCATCCATTACATTGCCAGATATAAACTTTGTTTTGTTTTCAGATGATACATACATTGCAATAAATAGTAAGTCAAGTGCAGATTTAGAAATGGCTGCTAATCAAATTTCACTGACATTAATAGATGATTTGAATCTAATTCACTGTCATTAAACTCATTATATGGGACACTCATTATATGCAGTTCAGAACATGTAAGAGATTTCCTTACAGCATGTGTATAACATGTGAAGACCTGCAGATTGAAGAGGTTAACAGTGTTAAATTCATGGTATTACGTCTCAATAATAAATTCTGTTGGGAAGGGCATACCACAGAATTGCTGAAGTGCCTGAGCAAGCTTATATTTGCAGTGAGAATGATACTGTGCAAAAATGTGTAATAAGACGCATTTGTGGCATGAATGCAAAAACATAATGTAGAAATGTTTTCAAGAAACTTTGTATTCTAACCACTGCTTCTCAGTATATTTATTCCTTAATGAAATTTTTTGAAAGTAACATATCTCTATTGCCACCTAATAGCTCAATACATAGTATCATTACTAAGAACGAGAACAATCTATATAAGGGCTTAAAATGACTTACCTTGAGTTAAAAAGGGCTCCAATATTCAGGAAGATACAATTTCAATAAATTGCCAGCAACCATTAAAAACTTGATTTCTTTTTAAACAGAGTTTTTGATAGGTAACTCTTTCTACTCTATAGATTAATAACAGGGACTGTTAGACCAGCTTCGGAGCAAAAATATCTGTTAACTTCAGTTTTGACAGCACTTGGTCACACCAGAGAAGATTAGGTATTTTGTGGATGATAAATTTATTAAAAGTGCATAACTATGTGTCATTCTGACAGTGTGTTTATTCTGTAAATATTAGCAGTTCCAGTTTATTGTAATGTATTCACCTATTTTGACAATGTCCTGACAAATGATCAGGGTAGTTAGTATTATATTCAAATGTTTTATTTTCTTACAGTATACTTTCTGGCTTTTTCTATGCCCACAAGAATCATCTCATTTTTGAGTCTATGGAATGAAAACTGAATCTAATGTGATCTAATCTAAACTAGAAATCCCTGTCCTCTTTTCATTTGACTTCACTAAAATGAATTACATACAACCTAATATAATATGCACAGGTAAAACACTCTTCACCTAGGGGTGGCAGGATAAAACACGTCAGAGATGTAGTCACACACGATGTCTTGAGGCCAGTAGCACTGTCTTGTGGCATAAGAACTGAATGGAAATAAAGCATGATGAAGAAAAAGAAGTGGTGCAATTTTTGCTCCCATCATGTTCTGTTATATCCCATATTATTTAATGTTATTTTAAATACAAGTTGGAACCCAGCTAACTAATGAAAGTGCAATGTGATGTAGTTAAATTCTTGTCATCTTGCACAGGCTTTCTTGTAACATATTAATTTGTAAGAATTTATTTGTAAAAATGCATACTTGACTTGTATAATAGCATATGCATGAATTGTACAATATTATGATTTGTTGGATCGGTCAAATAAATATAATACAATACAATTTGGGTTTCTTGGTGGCAAGAGATATGAAACAGCATGTTACTGTACTGTTTAGTTAGCAATTTCTTGCAACCTACAGATATTTACTGAAGAATAACTTTGCTTTTTAAGAAGAAGAAATAGGTAATAAGCAGTGAGAGACGTGATGAATTACAGAAAGGTGATGTATACCAAGACAATAATCTGATGTTCTGTTCACTACACATTGAAATTAATGAGTTTATGAATTCATAAAATATGAAATCTATGGAAGGCAGTACCTACATTATTTAATATACTAAATAAGTCCCCATAAATGTAGTGGAGGAGAAAACTATCACATAGGTGAGACAATAAATTGACAAAACAATAAAACTGTCTCCTGACCCGACTGATTATGCTATTGTTACTACATTGAAACCACCAACATCAGAATTTTTCAACACATTCATCTATTGAAGAAAAAGTAATTATATTAAA
This sequence comes from Schistocerca cancellata, assembly GCF_023864275.1. Classification (NCBI taxonomy): domain Eukaryota; kingdom Metazoa; phylum Arthropoda; class Insecta; order Orthoptera; family Acrididae; genus Schistocerca; species Schistocerca cancellata. The sequence continues at coordinate 281,176,129 of NC_064633.1, forward strand.
CAAATATTCATGAATTGTAAAGTAGAGTGAAGTGCAACAATGAGCAAATCTTCTGATTCTGTACAAAACCATTGCATTTAAAAGAAGAGAGCAACAGAAATATATGCTTCTTATGGCTGAAATACTGTATTTATATTCTTTTTCTTTTATAAGGCTGAGCTGCAATTATATTAATTTTTGAGAATATTTCTTCATGAAGATATTGTAGTTTATGCCATTTCAAGCATGAGTTTTGGGTCTGTTTACATTTATTTCACAGTTATTTAGGTCTCTTGATACCATACTTTCTAATGCTTGTACTCAAACTAAGCATTTTTGTAAACTAAGTGGGTAAAGGGTTAGAAACACATATTAATGTTATGGCACATGTGACATTAAGTGAGGAATGGCTTTCTAACTACTGTATTAGGGGCATCAGCATGTGTTCATCCGTCAGACAGTAACAACTTTTTCAGCAGTGAGTGTCACAGCTGTACATGTTAGATTGTGGTACCAGTTTCAGCTACCATTTGAATAACTAGGTTTCACCTGTCTTCATTAGCAATTTAGTAATGATAATTTAATATGATTTTTAGAAATTTGCCATGATAACTATTTCTCTCTTGGCTCATCCTACAACCTAAAGGTTTCCTCATGGTAGTGGTAGCTAATTGATAATATGAACTACTTACTGAGTTTGTTTCTATTTCTGTTTCCTTGTAACATATGAAATTCCAGACAGAAGTCACTTGTTTACTTACACACTTTATACAGCAAATGATATCTCATTTAATCTGAACTTTCAAACACAAAACTTTATTTTAACCATTGGGTGCACTCCTTCCCAAATGCATATACTTACCTATTTTGAGATTCTTGACTCCTGGTCCAAGCTTTGTAATGATTCCAGCTCCTTCATGACCAAGAACCATAGGTTTTTTTACAACACTTCTTCCAGTATAACCGTACTGCACATAATGAACATCAGAACCACATATGCCTACACATGACATACGTATCTGGACCTCTGGAACAGAATAGGTTAAAGGTTTCATAAGGAGCTGTAGGCAAATGCTTTATCTTTAATTGTAGTAAGATAAATATTTATCTTATGCTAAAAGGGCTAATAAAAGTAATGATAGGAATACCAATGCAATCAGCTACCAAACTTTTATTTTGAGAACTAAATATATTTCCAACGTCCTTTACTTACATTCTGTAAACAATACCTTTTATGTTAAAAAAGTCCTTAGATCTGTTTTCAGAAAATGGGGAGATGTACAGACATGACACACAAACCGAGGCAAACATTCATCAGGTGAACCAAAGATTAAGCAGAAGTCATGGTGGGATAAGAATTATTACTTTTTAACAAACTATCTGTCTTCATTAGAAACAAAAACAATACTTTCATGAATAATTTAAAATATACTAACACACCACACTTTTTATCCCACTTACTTTGTACCTGAAGGCAAATATGTATTGATTTTATAACTTGAATCTTAAGAAAAATATTTTTTGGGAACACTAAGTGCATGGTGGTAACTATATCCTAGTGTCTTATATACTGGGTGTTTTAAAATGGATATAGAGTTTTCAGGCTTTGTAGCAGTTTTACATTCAACTTACAATTATAAACAACAACATCAAATGAAATAGCAACTCAGACAGTTTTTATTACAAGTGTTCAGAGTGAGCACCATTCATCACACAGCACTCAAGTCAATAGGCAAGTTCTTCCGATACCTTGTTTAGTGTGTCTGGAGTAATTTTTACAACAACTGCTTCAATCCTGTTTCTTAATTCTGCTAGATCAGCTGGTAATGGATGCAAAGGCAAGTGATCCTTTATGATCCTCCAAAGGTAAAAATCACTTTGTGTCAGACTGGGTGAATCTGGAGGCCATTGAAACAATATAGATAATGAAAGCCATGATGAAGGGTGTGAGTCAGCTGTTCGAGTCCAGAGTGGTATTGGGTTATTAAGGGTGTGCTTCTTTGTAGCTGACTGTTGGGGGTGGTGGGTTGATTGATGTTGTGTGGGGATATGGCAAGAGAAATTTGTTTACAGACTAGGTTTGCAGGTTCTGTGAAGGCCTTTGTGAGACATTCAGCATACTGTGTAATGGAGTTCTTGCTACTGCAGATATGCTATCCCTGGATGCTCAGGCTGCATGGAAGGGATATTTTTGGTGTTGACGGGATGTCAGCTATCAAAATGCAGGCACTGTTGGTGGTCGGTGGGTTTAATGTAGACAGACATGTGGATGGAGCCATCAGAGAGAAGGAGGTCAATGTCCAAGAAGGTGGAATGCTTGGTTGCAGGGCACCTGGTGATGTGGATGGGAGAGAAGGTGTTGAGGTTGTGGAATGAGAATGAGAATAGGATGTCTTGGCCCTGAGTCCATATCATGAAGATATCATCAATGAACATGGACCAGGCCAGGGATTTGGGGTTTTGGGAGGGTAGAATGGTTTCCTCTAGATGGTGCATAAACTGGTTGATATAGGAGGGTGGCATGCTGGAGCCTATGACTGTGCCTCAGATTTGTATTTAAAGCCTCCCTTCAAAGGTGAAGTAGTTTTGTGTTTGGATAAAGGAAGTAAGATGTCTGAAGAATGAGGTAGTGGGTTTACATATATCTTACACCATACACCTTAAACACATCTTACTAACTTTGTCCTAACACACAGCTACTTCTCCTTTGAAGGGAAGTTATACAAATGTATCTGTGGCACTGCCACTATTCCAGCCTGTTTATGGACAATCTAGAATAAACCTTACTAAACCCCCTAAAACTCCAAACCCCTAGTCTGGTTCAGGATAATTGATGATATCTTCATGATCTGAACTCAGGGCCAAGACACCCTGTCTTCATTCCTTCTCAATCTCAACCTTGTCTCCCCTCCACTTCACATGGTCCTTCTCAAACCAATGTGTGATCTTTGTGAAGGTGGACCTCCTCTTCTCTGATGGCTCCATCCATACCTCTCTCACATTAAATCTACCAACCATCTGCATTACTTACATTTTGACAGCTACCATTTCTTTCACACCAAATAATCTAAAATAATCCCTCCCATAATGCCTTGTCACCTGGGGATGATGTATTAGTGGTGACAAGAACTCCCTTGCCCAGTATGCTGAAGGTCACAGATAGCCACAATGCCTCAGACCTAGTCTGGAAACAGATTTCCCATGCCATATCATCACATGCTCTCAATTTTCCCACCACCCACAAGAACCAGCTACAAAGGAGTGCCCCCTTCATCACCAAATACCACCTCAGACTGGAACCCTGAATGACATATTTCATCATGGCTTTGATTAACTACCATCATGCTCAGAAATGAGGAACATCATATCCGAGTTCCTTTCCATTGCCCCTCAAACCTCCATAACACACTAGTCCATCCATACACAACAGGGATATGATCCCTGTGGAACATCCAGGTGCATGACTTATCCAATGCATCCACCCAGCACGTACTATTCCAGTTATCACAAGGTTATCCCACCCCAGCAGAGGCCAGTTCACCTATGAAAGCAGCCATGTCATATATAAGCTCTGCTACAGTCATTGCACAGCTTTTTACATTGCTATGACTACTAGCCAGTTGTTCACTAGGATGAATGGCCACACCAAACTGTGGCAAGAGCAAAGTGGATCACCCTGTGGCACAACATGCAGGTGAACACAACATGCATGATTTCATATGCTGCTTCACATCTCAACCATCTGAATCCTCCCCTCAATCACTAGCTTTCCTGAACTGTACACATGAAAGCTATTTGTTGCGACAAGTATGAAATAAACTTTGACGCAACATTTACCATCTGACATGTTCACACAATGCAATCTGACTTTAATCTAAAAGTGTCAAAATTCAACAATGGCATAAATATATAAACCAAAGAAGAAACACAAAGCCAAAGATATTACTTCTAAATGTAATCACTGTACAACTTGTGCACTTCACTTCTGCACCTTAATGCACCCCGTTCCCCCACCAATTGTTAATAATGTCCGTAATTAAACTTGACCTGGCATCCAAACTGTGTGACAAATATTCTTGTGGAGTCATCAGTTGTAGAACTCAATGTCTGTGGTGGGTTATCAGCAGTACATGACGGGACAGTGGATGGTTCAGGCATGTCCATAAGTCATGTGGTAGGTGATTTGTGTGTGCCAATATCAGCAGCACTAAAGGCAGGTTTTAGGCAATCAATGGAATCTGTTGTTGGCATACCCATGATGTCAACTCTAGATGTTGTATCCTCCCTGCAAAGTATGGTATATAACCCTTCATATGGTGGTTGGTTTATGTACTGCTGAATGAACTCTTGTTTGCAGCTCAACAAATCAACAAAGATGAATGGGCAACAAGTCACTTGCTCACTTGCTACAATAGGCCAGAGTTGTTGCATCTTTGTGCGTAACTTGCTAACAAAATCTGATGCGGTGATGATAGTGTCCAACGTGGTGCACAGGAAGTCACCTAGTAGTCTAACTGGTTGCCTATAGACCAGCTCAGCCGTGGTTGTCTTCAGGTTATCTTTAATGGCCGTGCAGAGGCACAGGAGCAAGATCAGTAGTGTCAGTCCAATGCTTTGACTTGTGACACGGAAGAGATACTTTGAGCTGATTGTGTAAGCATTCTATCAAACCATTCGCTGTCAGGTGGTAAACAGTTGCCCAGATGTGTTTCATACCTAACAGAGTGGCAATTGCCTGGAATAGATAAGATTTGAATTGCCTGCCCTGGTCAGTAGTGATGTGTTATGATATGCCAAAATTGGTAATCTATCACCAAAGAAACATAGTGTCGACAGTCTCGGTGGTGATATTGGACATGAGGAATAGCTCCGTCCAGTGAGTGAATCAGTCTACAACAGTCAGACAGTAAGCACATCCCCCTGATGGCGGCAGTGGCCCAATTATCTCAATGTGGACATGTTCGAACTATTGATTAGGTGGGATTAGGTGGAACACACATGCCGAGGGGAGTACTAACATGAAGAGTGATCTTGTTACATGGGTGAATAAAGGACTTACAGTCCCCGTCAATGTTAGGCCACTCAAAAGTTCTTTTCGTTAAATGTGCTGTAGTGTGAACACCAGGGTGAGACAGGTTGTGTAGTGATGCAATTGCTTGCTGTCAAAAACCTCGAGTCACGTACGGTCATGTCTTCGATGCATAGCCATTGCAATACAAACAGACATTTAATGGAGGTACTTTAATGCAAAGTAGCTGAAGGCTAGAAGGCCAGGTCAAGACATCTTGCAGCTCCTCACCAGACTTTTGTGCTACAGCTAGCACCTCATAATCGATTGCCTTTGAGATCATCTCAGTGCACAAGAGAGTATCTGTTGGGACATTAATTTGTCTCTCCACGTGGGTAGTGTTGATTGTAAACTGTTCTATGAAGTTCAAATATTGAGGCTGGTGTGGCAATGCTTTGTCTGGGAATTAACAAAATGCAAATGTCATTGATTTGTGGTCCATGATGAGCACTGATCGTATACCTACAGCTACAGCATTGCCCATATTGGTGTTGCTGGTGCATCAACCATTAAGGTGAGTGACACTTGCAGGACAGGGTGTGCCAATAGAGTGGTCTCAGTGATAGCAGACTTTACATTGTTGAAAGCTTTCTTGGCTTCACTATTCCACAACAGTCTGTCCCCTGGCCTATGCCAACACATAGGGGATCATTCAGTGGGGTGGCTACAATGCATGGTTCTGCACACAATGATAATACAAGTTGATGATGCCTACAAAATGACACAATTCACACACTGGTCATGGATAATTAACTACACTCCTGGAAATGGAAAAAAGAACACATTGACACCGGTGTGTCAGACCCACCATACTTGCTCCGGACACTGCGAGAGGGCTGTACAAGCAATGATCACACGCACGGCACAGTGGACACACCAGGAACCGCGGTGTTGGCCGTCGAATGGCGCTAGCTGCGCAGCATTTGTGCACCGCCGCCGTCAGTGTCAGACAGTTTGCCGTGGCATACGGAGCTCCATCGCAGTCTTTAACACTGGTAGCATGCCGCGACAGCGTGGACGTGAACCGTATGTGCAGTTGACGGACTTTGAGCGAGGGCGTATAGTGGGCATGCGGGAGGCCGGGTGGACGTACCGCCCAATTGCTCAACACGTGGGGCGTGAGGTCTCCACAGTACATCGATGTTGTCACCAGTGGTTGGCGGAAGGTGCACGTGCCCGTCGACCTGGGACCAGACCGCAGCGACGCACAGATGCACGCCAAGACCGTAGGATCCTACACAGTGCCGTAGGGGACCACACCGCCACTTCCCAGCAAATTAGGGACACTGTTGCTCCTGGGGTATCGGCGAGGACCATTCGCAACTGTCTCCATGAAGCTGGGCTACGGTCCCGCACACCGTTAGGCCGTCTTCCGCTCACGCCCCAACATCGTGCAGCCCGCCTCCAGTGGTGTCGCAACAGGCGTGAATGGAGGGACAAATGGAGACGTGTCGTCTTCAGCGATGAGAGTCGCTTCTGCCTTGGTGCCAATGATGGTCGTATGCGTGTTTGGCGCTGTGCAGGTGAGCGCCACAATCAGGACTGCATACAACTGAGGCACACAGGGCCAACACCCGGCATCATGGTGTGGGGAGCGATCTCCTACACTGGCCGTACACCACTGGTGATCGTCGAGGGGACACTGAATAGTGCACGGTACATCCAAACCGTCATCGAACCCATCGTTCTACCATTCCTAGACCGGCAAGGGAACTTGCTGTTCCAACAGGACAATGCACGTCCGCATGTATCCCGTGCCACCCAACGTGCTCTAGAAGGTGTAAGTCAACTACCCTGGCCAGCAAGATCTCCGGATCTGTCCCCCATTGAGCATGTTTGGGACTGGATGAAGCGTCGTCTCACGCGGTCTGCACGTCCAGCACGAATGCTGGTCCAACTGAGGCGCCAGGTGGAAATGGCATGGCAAGCCGTTCCACAGGACTACATCCAGCATCTCTACGATCGTCTCCATGGGAGAATAGCAGCCTGCATTGCTGCAAAAGGTGGATATACACTGTACTAGTGCCGACATTGTGCATGCTCTGTTGCCTGTGTCTATGTGCCTGTGGTTCTGTCAGTGTGATCATGTGATGTATCTGACCCCAGGAATGTGTCAATAAAGTTTCCCCTTCCTGGGACAATGAATTCACGGTGTTCTTATTTCAATTTCCAGGAGTGTATTATGTCTTCCCTTTCTTGTAGTTGCAGTGGAGAGGTGGGATTAGTTAGGTTTAAGTAGTTCTAAGTTCTGGGGGACTGATGACCTCAGAAGTCAAGTCCCATAGTGCTCAGAGCCATTTTTTTGTTTCATTACTAACCTTTCCCTTAGGATGCTCCAGATGGTAGATTGTGGAATCTGCATCTCTCTGATAGCTCAGTGGGTGGATTTTCCTAGATTACAAGCAAATGCTTTCTGAATGTGGTCAACATTTTTTTCACTCATGTGTTACTGTCCTGAATTTTCCCCTGTGTACAAACACCTTTCTTCATGAATTGTTTATGCCAACATGCAATGCAACACATATCAGGAGATTGAACACCATATTTGGCTCAAAATGCATGCTGAACAACCATTGTTGATTCACTTCTGTCATACTCGATAACACAAAGAGCTTTTTGTTGAGCATTTGCCATCATTGCAATCATTGCACTGACAACAGAAATGAAGGTTATGTGACCTACAGTGCTCCTAGTGACCAAATGAGCAATCAAGTGAAACTTCAGAGCTTCCTTCCATTGATCGCAGAACGACTGTAACTCTCCTTTTATTCTTTGCAGAATTCTTGATTTTCAGGGTTGTGGTATTCTTTTTGAATCATCCTGAATATTAATGACTTGCCACTCTGTATTTGTGAAGATGCAAAGCTTTTTGTTTGTACTGATGAAACAAATGCAGCAATCACATCCAACAAACAGGAATTAGCTGAGGAAGTTTGTAATAATGTCTTTCAGAAAATTATTAAGAGGTTGTCTGCAAATGGAGTCTTACTAAATTTTGAGAAAACACAGTATATACAGGTCTGTTCAGTAAATGGCATAAAGCCATTTATAAATATAGGCTCTGAACAGGGTCTGATGCTAAGGCAGAATTTCTGGGTGGGTACATCGATGAGAAATTGATAATCTGCTGAAATGGTTAGGTTCTGCTATGTATGCTATTACAGTTAATGCTAAATTTTGTGATAAACATATCAGTGAATTAGTATACTGTGCCTATTTTCATTCACTGCTTTCATGTGACATATTTTGGGGTAATTCATCATTAAGAGAAAATGTAGTCATTGCATAAAAATGATGCAGTCAGAATAATAGCTAAAACCCACCCAAGATCACTTTGTAGTCATTTGTTTAAGGAACTCGGGATATTCACAGTACCTTTCAAATACATATATTCACTTAAGAAATTTGTTATTAATAGCCCACCCCAAGTTAAAAATAATAGCAAAGTGCATAGCTACAACACTAGAAGAAAGGATGATCTTCACTATTCTGGGTTATATCTGTCTTTGGCACCAAAAGGGGTGAATTCTGTTGCCACAGAAATCATTGGTCATTTATCAAATAGCTTTAAAAGTCTGACAGATAGCCAACCAGCATTTAAAAACAAATTAAAAGAGTTTTTGAATGACAACTCCTACTCAGTAGATGGATTTTTAGATATGAAGTAGTAATCAGAAAAAAAGACACATTCCACATCATTACAAAATGTTGACTTCATAATCTATGGAACAAATTTTAATGGAATGTAATAAGAGGTTTCCCTTTGGTACAGGCCTAAAATATGACAACAAGCAGATGGAAGAAGTTGATAGTGTTGAATTCTTGAGATTACAACTTGGTAATAAGTTCAGTTGCAAATAATGGACCATCAAACTGCTGAAACACATTAAAAAATCTTCATTTGCCCATATTACATAACATGAGTGTTGCATAAAATCTGACTTGTGCATATTTTCAGTGCAGTGATGTGATCAATGTGTGGGAATTGAGATGTTATGTACAGTAATATTGAACCCAACATTAAGTATTTGCTCATTTATAATGAATTAAACTTATTTTGATCATGTCGGTACAAACACATCCACTCGAATACAAAGTTCGGAACACACTGAGATAAACAGTTTTCAAAGAAGTTCATTCTCAAAGATGAGGCGGTCGACTCTTGCAGTTGATAACCAACACAGAGCCCCCACTGGTAGTGCAGAGCACGTTAAGGATGATGAGAGGCATGTGTGAACCCGGCTGGCTTATGGCGCAGGTACACGTGACCGATCGTGTTGTGGCAGGCACTAGTGCGAGGCACGATCGGACCATTTCTCGATGTCTTGGTAGGCACGACCAGTGAAGGAAGGAGGCGCAGAAGGCATCCACAGGTTGACCGTGCGATGCTGCTGATGCTGATGGCACGGTGGGAGCAGAAGGTGGCGGCGTGTCGGTGGGGAGAACATTGTCGTGCCGAGGCTGTGTGGTGCAGCGGGGTTTTGATCCGATCAAAGGCGCGGAGTGTGTCGAAGATTCTATGCAATGTAATGCCAAAGTATTTGCAGGTGAGGGCTGCGGTAAGTGCAACGTGTCCTGTAACAGTTTGTTATTGGCCGTATGACATAAAGGAGCAAGCATGCTGTGGCTTAACGGGTTGCGTAAGGGATGCCGGATGAGCAACATTTGTGGTAATGACGGAGTTATAGAGGCACTTGATGTCACAGCAGGGGGGAAAACAGCAAGCTACACATGACTGACCTTGGCGGTGGATGACTTCAGTGTAGACGGAAGTGTCATCTCAGAGCCCGTGGATGGTGAGTGTGTTACAGCGGTAGATGGCAGGATGTTCTAAGTGGAGTTGACAGTGTTGATGTTTTGATGTGTGAAACAGCCATGATCAAAGGTTGGGTGCATGGCCTTAAGCCCTGTGCATGAGGCATGGTGACAGGGAGAGGTGGTGGAAGGTGGACATGGTCGGCGAAACCATGGTAGGAGCAGGAAGGCGATGAGACGTAATGCGAATTTGAAGAAGTCGAATCGGCGGATGAACTACTGGTCTGTTGGCGGAGAGGCAACACAGTTCGATGGAACTGGAGCTGTGTGTTTGCTGTCACTGTTGGCACTGTGGTCGAGTCGTAAGGCTGAGAGCTGCTCATGAGAAAATGCTGCACGGTCGTGTGTTGGAGTGGAAAGATGCTCTCTCGTCGAAGCAGAAATGGCAGATGTTTTGGTCGTACATTGTGAAGGTAGTGAACAGGGCGGCAAAGCAAGCGGCACTGGAAAGTGGCTGGTTATGCTGTGGTACAGAGACAAAGTGTCTGGAACTACCAAAGAAAGGTGGCAGTGGCGTAAATAAGTTGCTTGTATCACATCAGTAACATAGAATTGCCACTTGAGGCAGCGTGATGATGGTAGTTGTGACATCTGGGACTAGATCCATGTAGCGTGATCGTAAGGGTATTAGTAGCTGGTAGTAACAGCAAAGGATCGTCAGCAGTCGGAGGTGGAACAGTGACAGGAGCATCTCGTTGCATGTCGTGCTCGGTCGGTGTCGGCTGCAGCATGTGTAACTGACCTTGTACCAACAAGTTGTATGTCGCAATTTTCTCACGTAGCTGTCTCAGTTGTTCAGGTGAAAATGTATGTCATGAAGCAGTCTGCTGTGTATCACTGAGTAAGATGGTGTCAAAATCAGAATCTGTCTCTATCAAAGGGTAACCTGTCGTACAAGACAAGGTCGGCGGCACAGTATTGACGTAACAGTTTAAGTAGAAGAGATTGTGTGTGTGATCGCGAATGTGAAACTCAGTACTCAGTGGCGGCGGAGTGAGAACACGTTCACTGCTGTATGAAGCATTGATAGGGCTGAAATCATCTTCTGGGGTGGGTGAACAAGTTGCGGGCGCGATCGAGTAGTGAACGGCTGGGCGGTAAGCGTGCGTAGTGTCGGCGAGTTGTTGACAAGATGTGGGTGCGGTAGATGTGGTGGGATCGTATGTTGTGCAGCTGTTTGTTTTGAATAGGTCAAGGTCAGTGAGCCAGCAGGCGGCGGCCGTGATGTCGCTGTTGGTGGCGGTCGAGCAGAGTCGGTGCGGCTAGGCTGCTGTGTATAGGGAGGCGTGGCACATCCAGAAACAGCTGGCATTGTCGTCGGTGTAATTGGTGCATTGTCATTGATCAGTAGGATGTCCTTGATGAAATTGTTCCTGTGATGTTGGTGACAGGCGCTGAATTAAAGCAGCTTTCACTCTGGTGTACTTGTCACTCCAATTGTCACAGATAATGTCCATAATTATATAAAGATAGTCCTTTAGGTGCCTGAAGAGTACGAGGTATTTTTCACTTTCATCGGTGATGCCATAAGAGGAGAGTATATACTCTGTGGCCATGAATCACATTGGAAGTTGGTCCGAGAGAAATGTTGGTAGTTGAATGCTGCAAATGAGGGACAAGCACGGAGAAGTGGTGGAAAAGTTGGCGCAAACATTCAAACTCTGGAAGACGGGCTGTGTGGAAACTGGGTTGAACGAATTTGCATGTGGTGTGGAAGACACGGTAGCCATGACGGGCATTTGTGAATTCGATCAGGCAAGCGATTTAGACATAGTTCGGAGTTCGTGTGAACTGGGATTTGCAATGTAGTCCTCATTTGTTGCAGTCCATTGTTTGGCATGACTGTCTGGTTTTGAAGCACTGCACAAAGTTCATTCATTACACAAAAGCAAGTCAAAATTGTGCAAATTAATCAGTGAAGGAGCACTGCACTGTCCGGAAGTGAAATTACCGACACGCTGAGCGGGTTTCAACGGACGACGTGTACGCCTCGGTCACATTGACGATGTGTGAGAAGGTGACAAAAGTTACCAAAAAGCACGATTCACACAAGAGTCAGGAATTTACACACTAATTACACTTCCTGTACACTGCATCCAGATGCGGCGTTATGCGAAGTTGATGGACGTAGAAATCCAACAAAGGATTGCTGCACTGTGTGTCAATGGCGATGTTCCAATTCACATTTCTGGCATTGTAAGCAGCGTTCGTGAGCATCGAGTTCCCCAGTGTGGGGGTCGAGATGTTACATACGGTAATATTGAACCCAACATTACATATTCGCTCGTTTATAATGAATTAACTTTATTTTGATCATGTAGGTACAAACACATCCGCTTGAATACAGAGTTCAGAACACACTGAGATCAACAGTTTTCAAAGACGTTCGTTCTCAAAGATGAGATGGTCAACTCTTGCAGTCGATAATCACCACAAATGTAAGTGGGTGTTGTAAAATAAATTTTCCTTTGATGACACTTAGCAAGAACAGCCTAAGAATTAAGATAAGCACTTCAGTTTATTGCATTATTTATATGTTTTGTTACAAAGTTGTTTATAAACTCTTAAATGAAAATATGTTTAAATTTTTTGAGTTATTTCACACATAGGAGCACCATTACATTTGCATATGTTGTTGGCACATTAGCATACCTTTTTCTAAAATATGTGTTGTGTGTTCTTGTTTTATGATGTTTTTTATATATTGCTGATCTCTTCACTGTGGACCAAAAAGTTCATCTAAACTTATCTGTACATTGTAAGATTCACATAAATGGTAATTTACATTACAAAAAGTCTTGAACTGCTGAACTCAAATTAGAATTTTACTAGACATAAATAAAGATTTTGAGAATTAACTCAGTTGTAAGAAGGGCTTGGTTGACTTGTTTAACAAGAAAATTACCAATAGAATCTGATGGAATGGAACTTGAGAATGAGACTTTGTTTATTGTGGACAAATGTTCTACCAACTTATCTACTTAAGCACAACTTATAGCCTGCCCTCACAGTTTTACTTCAATCAGTACCACTTTTCTTACCCACCAAACTTCATTAAACCTATGAGGTCAGTCATTAAAGCTATGAGTTGAGCTTGGATAGTTCAGTCAGTAGAGCATCTGCCAGGAAGGTCTAAATCAATGCATAATCTGCTACACAGTAAAAATTATTTCTAGAAACCTTTGATCACTACAGATATCATTGAATTTTCAAAATGAAAAACCAAACTCAAGTAATTATCTAGAAGCACTACCTTATTGTTGATGTTATTTTGATATTCAGTCAGATGACTGGTTTGGTACAGCTTGTAATACCACAACCCCTTTTTGGGATCCTATATCCTATTCCAGTCTCATCCCCACTCTCCAGAAGAGGTCATATATGTAATATTAGTAATTTACACCAATTTAAACTGTTCCTTTGACTTCGTTTTTTCTGGTTGTCTGGATTTGAATATAAGGAAGATTTTTCATGCAGAAAGTTAGAAATTCACACTAATTTAAGCTATTGTTTTGACATTGTTTGTGATGTGCCTCACCAGTATATAGAATGAAGGAAGCATGTTGGATTAAAGCCTAAAGTACATTCACAATTTGCACACAGTACAAACTACAGGAATGTGGTAGAAATAAAATTGCTGTTGTAATTATGGAGTAATTTACAATTAAAGTTCTGATATTTCTAGTCATTGATAGACAGCTATTTTTATGCTTTGATAAATCAGAAATTATTTGTATCCCTAACAGATATATTACATGATGATTTTTCAGTCAGGATCAACCATGGTCATGTTCTAATTGGAGTTAGTTAACTGTAATTATGACCATATAAAAAATGTAACATTTTGCTCATACAAAATTTAATTAATTGAATCTAGGCCTTTCATGCAATAAAAGTAATCGCTCTGTTCACCTGTAAATGATAGGATAATGCTCCTTTTAGTTAATAAAATAATATAAACAAATTAATGAAATACATTGTTTCAATGGTAAAACATGTAATTTATAGTCTTAATTGAAACAGATCCTTTCCTGTCTTTGTATGAAATTATTCAATGTTATTTTCAATGAAATTTGGGAAGATGTATGTAAAACTTTAATTGTTAAATATGCAAATTTAATATGTAACAATAACAGTAACTGTTTAAAATCTCTTACATAGAGGCAATTTGTATGCCACCATAGGCCAGTCTTAGGTCAGCCTTATGTTGGTCCTAAGTCAGTCTTGGACTGAATTTTATTTCAACAGCATGTAGGCAAACTTGGTACATTTGCCACCAAACTTTCAGTATGTGAAATAAAATTCTCTGTGAACAAGAAGTACTGAAACTTATTTCTGCCATTGCATGATTCCTGTGCAGTAACATCAAGATGAACCTATAGCAGCATCAAGAAGCAGCACCCTGGATTGCACAAGATACATATTATTTTATTGTTGGAGGATATCTGTAGTAGCCAAGGTATATTTATCATTATTTTTCTTGTGTTAAGCAATGATACACATCCCAAACTTCACTTACAAAAACATTTTTGCCACACTATGTTACAAGCTCTCCCTGTTACTCTATCCTGTGCAAACTTCTTCATCTCCATGTAACTACTGTAACCTACATCCATCTGAATCTGCTTACTGTACTCATCTCTTGATCTCCCTTTATGATTTTCACTCCTCATATGTCCTTCTAGAGCTAAATTGGTGATCCATTGATGTCTTGCCATGTGTCCTATCAACTGGTCACTTCTTTTAGCCAATTTGTCCCACAAATTTCTTGCCTCCCAATTGTACTAGTACCTCTTCATTAGCTACATGATCTACCCATCTAATCTTCAACACTCTACTGTAACACTACATATCAACACCCTCAGTTCACTTCTTGTCTGAACTGTTTATCATCCATGGTTCACTTTCATAAATGGCTACACTTCAGACAAATATCTCCAGAAAAGACTTCCTAACATTTGTATTTGATGTTAAAACATTTCTCTTTTTCAGAAATGTTTTTCTTGTCATTGCCAGTCTACATTTTATATCCTCCCTAATTTGGCCATCATCAGTTATATTGCTTCCCAGGTAGCAAGACTCTTCTGCTACTTTTACTCTCTTATTTGTTAATCTGATTACCTCAGCATCAACTGATTTAATTCAACTATATTCCATTAGCCTTGTTTTTCCTTACATTGATCTTATATCCTCCTTTCAAGATGCTGTCCATTCCATTTAACTGCTCTTCCAAGTCCTTTGCTGTCTTTCACAGAATTACAATGCCATTGACGAACATCAAAGTTTTTATTTCTTCCTCCTGAACTTCAATCCTTTTTCCATATTTTTCTTTGTTTTCCTTTACTGCTTGCTCAATGTACAGCTTGAATAACATCAGGGTCAGGCTACAACCTGATCTCAGTCCCTTTTCAGCCACTGCTTCCCTTTCATGTTCCTTGACTCTTATAACTGCTGCCTGCTTTCTGTACAAGTTATAAATAGTCTTTTTCTCCCTGTATTTTATTGCTGCTACCTTCAGAACTTCAAAGATGGTATTCCAGTCAACATAGTCAAAAGCTTTCTCCAAGTCTAAAAATGTAATAAATGCAGGTTTGCTTTTCCTTACCCTTTCTTCCAAGATAAGTCAAGTTCAGTGTTGCCTTTCATGTGCCTACATTTCTGTGGAACTCTGTTTGGTCTTCCCTAAGGTTTGCCTCTACAAGCATTTCCATTGTCCTGCAAATGATTCATGCCACTATTTAGAAAGCATCTCTTACTAAACTGTGTTCAGCAATGTTCATGCCTGTGAGCACCTGCTTTCTTTGGAACTGGAATTGTTACATTCTTTTTGAAATCTGATGATATTTCTCTTCTCTCATATATCTTGCACACAAGGTGGAATAGTTTCATCATGGCTGGCTCTCCCAAGGATATCAGCCATTCCAAAGGAATGTTGTCTACTCCAGAAGCCTTGTTTCAACTTAGGTCTCTCAGTGTTCTGTCAAATTCTTCTCACAATATATTACCTCCCATGTCATATTTATTTACATTCTCTTTCTTTTGTAATATTTCCTTAAAGTTCATCATCCTTGTATAGGCCCTCTATATACTCCTTTCACCTGTCACCTTTGCCTTCTTTGCTTGGCACTGGTTTTCCATCTGAGCTCTTGATGGTCACACAGCTGCTTCTCTTTCTTCCAGAGTCCATTTTAATTTTCCTGTAGGTGGTATCTGTCTTTCCCCTAGTGAAATATGTTTCTGAGTCTTACATTTGTTCTCTAACCATTCCTGCTTTGCCATTTTGCACCTCCTGTCTATCTCATTTTTAGATAGTTGTATTTCCTTTTGCCTGTTTCATTTGCTGCATTTTTGTATTTCCACCTTTCATCAATTACATTTAAAGTCTCCTGTGATATCCAAGGATTTCTTCCAGGCCTTGTTTTTTTTACCTATTTGATTCTCTGTTGCCATCACTATTTCATCTCTCAAAGCTACCCGATTATGTTTTACTGTGTTTCATTTCCCTTGCTCTAGTCAATTGTTGCATAATGCTCCATCTGAAACTCTCAGTAAGCTTTTATTCTTTCAACTTATCCAGATCCAGTCTCCTTAATTTCCTACCTTTCTTGCAATTTCTTCAGTTTTAATCTACATTTCATAATCAGTAAATTGTAGTTAGAGTGCCACTGGAAATGTCCTATTACTTAAAATAAAGTCCCAAAATCTTTATTTAACTTTAATTGTGATGGGGGACTTGAATCTGATAGTTGGAAAAGAAAGAGAAGGAAAATTAGTAAGTGCATGTGGACTGGGGGGAAGGAATGAAAGAGTAAGCCAGCAAATAGAATTTTGTATAGAACATAATTTAATCATTGTTAACACTTGATTAAGAATAATGTAGGAACATTACATACGTGGAAGAGACGTGGAGATACCAAAAGGTTTCACATAGGTTACACAATGGTAGTTACCATTATCTCCAAGTCTCTTCCACGTATGCAATGTTCCTACATGATTCTTAAATCAAGTGTTAACAATGATTAAATTATGTTCTATACAAAATTCTATTTGCTGGCTTCCTCTTTCATTCCTTTCCCCCAGTCCACATGCACTTACTAATTTTCCTTCTCTTTCTTTTCCAACTATCAGATTCAAGTCCCCCATCACTATTAAAGTTTTTATTCACTTAACTATCTGAATAATTTCTTTTATCTCATCATACAGTTCTTCTATCTCTTTACCTTCTATGGAGCTAGTTGTCATATAAACTTGAATTCTTGTGTTGGGTGTGGTCTTAGTATCTACCTTGGCTATGATAATGTGTGCACTGTGCTGTTCATAGTAGCTCACCCCTTGTGTTGGGAGTGGTCTTAGTATCTACATAGGCTATGATAATGTGTTCACTGTGCTGTTCATAGTAGCTCACCCATATTCCTATTTTCTTATTCACTATTAAATCTACTCCAGCATTACCCCTATTTGGTTTTGTGTTTATAACCCTATATTCACGTGACCAGAAGTCCTCTTCCTCCTGTCACTAAACTTCAATAATTCCCACCGTATCTAATATCATCCTGCCCATTTCCCTTTTTAAATTTTGTAGCCTATCTGCCTGATTAAGGCTTACTTTTCTTTTCTTTTCTTTCTTTCTTTCTTTCTTTTTTTTTTTTTTTTTTTTTTTTTTTTTTTTTTTTTTTTTAGGCGTTTCACACTCTGATCTGTAGAATGATGGTATTGTTTCTCCTGATGACAATTTCCTACTGACTTGTTTATTATAAACAGTAATATCACACATTCAGAAAAATCTTCAAAAAACAAATATGAATCACCCCTTTCATAGAGCTCTGTAGATGGTGTAGAACTGGTGCAAGGCAGGTACATGACCCTCCACTATTGAGACACATAACAAGAGTGAAATAGTTTGTATGTGCCACTCAGTTGAATGGAATCAGAAAACTTGACAGCAGTTGCTGTCATTAATGAATGGAGATGCATCTCAAGTCCTGCTTTCAAAATGTACTGAGAGTCTCACTGATGCCATCATTCTCCCAACCTTGTACAACAACAGATGTGTTATGCCTTCTATCTCTAGTCACCCACCACCTCCCAAAATCTCGCCATCTGGCCACAGTGCAACATTGACCTTGTGACTCATTACCACTAAGGACTAGAGCAAATAAATTACATTCTTTGCCAGTGTTTGGACTGCCTCTCATCATGCCCTGAAATGAGAAATGCCCTACCTACTATCCTTCCCACCCCTCTCAAGGTGGCATGCCACCACCCACTGAACCTACATAATATCCTCATCCATTCCTTCTCAACCCCTGCTCCCAACCCTTTGCCTCATGGCTCATATCCCTGTAATAGATGTAGATGGAAGACATGTCACAGACATACCCCCACTGTCTATTCCAATCCAGTTACAAGTGTCACCTATCCCATAAAAAGCAGGTCTACCTGCGAAAACAGTCACGTGATCTACAAGCTAAGCTGCAACCACTGTACTGCATTCTGTGCAGGCCTGACAACTGTCCATATGAATGGCCACTGACAAACTGTGGCCAAGAAACAGGTGGACTACCCAGTTGCTAAGCATGCTATCAAACATGACCTTCATTTCAATGACTGCTTTACAGTGTGTGCCATTTGGATTCTTCCTACCAACATCAGATTTCCTGATATGCATAGCTGGGATGGGACCTTGCTCTCCCAGCAATATATCCTATGTTCCCATAACCCCCCTGGCCTCAACCTTCATCAGTCATTGTCCTTATCCATCTAGCGCTTTCCCTGTTCCCATTCCAGCACTACACAGGCCTCTATTCCACCAAGGCACCCACAATCTTTTCACTTCTCTCCTTTTCTGCTACCCCCCCCTCCCCCCCCACTCAATGTCTAACCTCCCGACTGCACCAAGGTGCCTTACCCTCTCTCCACATTTTCCATGTTTTTGTATGTCCATGCTTTTAGCAGGACATCTCTAGGACGACACCAATTTACTATTGTGACAAAAAATAAAAACACCTACAGCTGTCCTTAAGATTTTATTTTATTTTGTTGCTACCAGTTTCGACGATTCATTGTGTCATATTCAGGTGGTTTTGATGTGGTACAGGTTGATACGATCCCCATGCATAACCCATCAGTTGCCAGCATTACTGGATTCGCAGATAATGTGTCAGCACTCCAATCATCAATTGTCAACTGTGAGTTGACAATTGATGGTGTATGGACGTGTCCGTATCTCACCACTTACTTCTAGTATCAACCGCAAGCAATTGACGTCAACAAGTGTATGGGCCTGAAGATGACATTGTTACAACATTGAAACTAGTTGTCAAAATAAAATCAACACCTTAAATACAGCTGGAGGAATTTCTTAATTTTCAATATAAATTTATACCAGCTGATGTCCCACTGCCCTCCATTTCAACTATAGATGTACGAAGATACTTTTTGATAGTCTTTTTGTTGTGCCTATCTACGACTCAGCATCTCTGCTGTATGGTGAGTAGCAACTACTCTTTTCCTAATACGGTCATATTCTATCCTGGATTTTCCATAGTTAGATTTCAAGTGAATGTTGACATGGGGACTGCATGCAGTGGAATTTGGAGTTAATGTTTTGTGAAAGGCCACTGCACACAGCAGAACATAGAGTTGCATGTCTTCAATGGATTTAACAACACAGAAACTGAACAGTAGTTGACTGCAGAGATTTAATCACCCCATAAGTCACAATTTTGCTTATTTTCAAATTACATGAGGGGCTGGGTGTACCAATGGCCCAAAGAGGTGTTTAACCAGCAGTGTATGGAGGTAGTTCAGACCAGAGATGGTTCTTTGAAGTTTCGAGGTTGTCTTTTGTACTGCTGCTTCGGCTCATTCATTCACTTTCCTGTTAATGTGAATCAGGATGTTTCGTATTTTCTTCTACATCTTCATCAAGTGTTCACTGTGGAGTCTCCTGTCT
Source organism: Schistocerca cancellata (assembly GCF_023864275.1). Taxonomy (NCBI): domain Eukaryota; kingdom Metazoa; phylum Arthropoda; class Insecta; order Orthoptera; family Acrididae; genus Schistocerca; species Schistocerca cancellata. The sequence continues at coordinate 281,195,946 of NC_064633.1, forward strand.
TCCAGGATAACAACCAGCCTTGTTTAAAGCGCTGCAAGCATTTTGTTCCTGGTTTGTTAAACATTCAAGCACTATATCCACCTAAATTGGGCCACTAAATCAACCACTGTTAATTCAATAGAAATATCTACGACAATATGAATTAGTAGAAAAAATGTTGCACTCAATATTCTGGTAGTTTGATAGCTCTACAGGATCTAATCAACAATGAGTGGCTGGATATGGCATACCTGAAGAAACTGTGAACTCTCTTCCTCACTGGACTGAGGCCATTATCAAGGCTAGAAATGGTGTTGCACAGTATTAACATGATGTCTCCTGGAGGAGGGAGAAGCAGTATTAATTCTTTTGTCTATCATTCTTACATACCTTGTCCGAAACTGGCAATTCCTAAAATCAAAATGAATCATATGTGTAACATTTTGGACTGAGAAACAAGGAAGTAAGCCAGAGAGTGGGCTGTTTCAGCTCAAGTGGCTGCTGCTGTGTACAGCTAGATGCCCACAGGCAATGGTGGGCAGGGTTCATCGAACAGCTGAAGTGCAGGCAGTTGGGCAGTCAGGCACTTGGGCAGTAGCATAGATGTTTGTACAGCACCAGGCATGAGTGGCATAGTGACTCACCCATGCACGGAATGTATGCAGTAGGGCCTCCTCATGGGTAGCCTTATCAGCTGTGCCTGCCCAAGGGGAGCTGAGTTGTACCTGCCTTTTATTGAGCAGTATTGAAACAGTCTGTCATAGAAATATTCTATTAATGTGAGTAGGACCATTGTAAAGAACAGTCTCTGTGTAGAAAATATTTTAAGGGTCATATTTTAAAGGTAGATGAGAAAGTTTCTGCAAGTAATTTAGAAATGAAAGGGAAATGATACTGTGAAGATAAGATACAGAGGAAATGTAGTGATATCAATATGTTTCTCATGTCTTCATCCGAAGATTAAAGGTTCTTATGGGGAATGATACTTACAATATGACATTAATTGGTGTGGCTTCTTTGAAATTTAATGTTCTTACTTTATAATGCAGAATTGAAACTGACTATTTTACAAGACAGAGTAAAATGTGCCATTGCTATGCATTTCTATATGAAAGTAAATCCACACATAACAATTACTATCAGACAGTGTCTCTCCTCAGATCTTGTTGATAAGAAATGAGCAGTTAATGTAGTCACCTAATTGTGGCATAATGGTGTACTTTGACAGTCACGTTCTGGATTTCAAAAAGGTTATTCTATTGGGACAGCTATTTATACTCTCAATGAGTGCATAATAAAAACTGTAAAAGGTAAAATAATATTAGTTTGAATCATCTGTGACTGTTGCAGGAATTTGATGACATCAGTCATAATTATTATAGAATATCTGGTTTATCATATTTCTTATTTAGCTGATAGACAAAAATCAAACAATGGAAACTCTGGTAGGAATATCAACAATGTGGGAAAAGACAAAATTCTACTTACCATAAAGAAGACATGACAAATTGCAGACAGGCACAATTGAAAGACAGTTACATATAGATTTTGGGCACAGCCTTCATCAGTAGAAGGGACCAACACATGATTCACACACACATGCAAGCACACCTCTTGCACACATGACCGTCAACACCAATGTCTCGGGCCGGAATGACAAGATGCTTTAGTTGCTGGAGTTGGTGGTCATGTGTACAAGAGGTGTGCTTGCTTGTGTGTATGTGAATAATGTGTGTGTTTCTTTTACTGATGAAGGCTGTGGGCAAAAGCTATATGTGTTTTTCAATTGTACCTGTCTACACTTGTCATGTCTTCTTTACAGTAAGTATCAATCTGTCTCTTCCAACACTGTTGCTCTCATTTTTGCTGATATTTGAGAAAAAGGTTGCAGAAAGTTTTGCTAGGGTGCACAAGTGATTCAGGAAAGGCTACCACAAGATTTGCTTAAAGAAAAATTACAATCAAATTCTGCAGAGTTCAGTCATGGGCCTTTGAGTGCTCTTAGGATACATCAGTGACCAACTATTGTACTTGAATCAGGACGAAAATTATTCCTCCTTGCTGATACCAGAATTTTTGTTAAAAGGAGTAAAGAAACATTAACAGAGAAAATACAGTAATAATTTTTTTTTTATTAGTGCTTAAATGGTTTAGCGTAAATTGAGTAGCTTCTTTTTAAAAAAAAAAAGAAAAAAAAGAACACACACATCTCCTCCTGTTTGGTATTGTTAAGAATACTCCACCTCTCATTAATACAATGCGCCAATAATTCTCCTCAAGTTTTAGGAAAATAATTTGCATACCAGGAAAAATAAAACTGTCAAGACTCAGTCAAAACAACACCTTTTTCTCTTCAAAACTTACCATTTTCTCCAGGTTCTGGAATTGGTCTCTTTTCCTGCAAAAAATGGAAATGATTCTTTTGTAAATAAGTAATGACCATGATGGGATGATGAAAACAAAATCAGTTATCCAGCTACAACAAAAATAAACACACTGAAAAAAATAAATTGTCATTTAATGAATATTTTACTTTTAATTCTATATTATTATTATTATTATTATTATTGTGATGGTTTTGGAATTATCAGATGTTTATAGGCAGTCTACTGAATGTTTCAATTTTTTCCTCAAAGCAACTGAACACTGGGTTACACAGAATATGTTGGCATTAAGGAAATATGATTTAGACACATTTATAATAATAGTGTTCTGCTGATACAATTTATATACAGCTGAAAGTCAAAAATTATAATTACATATTCATTACTAAAAGTATCAATCATAGCACTCAGTATTGGTAGAATCAGTGAGCTATGTTATGTTGAATTATATAGAATGTTGATTAAACCGTTGCACCAGAGTGAATAAAATTGTAGGAGTAAAACTGTTATAGTTGAGTGGCATAGTTGATCCCTGACAATTGCTGTGGGCTGGGCACAGTAGCTTCATGGACCAATAAAGTAGTGAGATTTTGTAAATGTCTCTATGGTAATGCTTCAACATTGCTACAGCTTGGTAGGTGGCTATTGCATTGGCATGGAGCTGTTAGCACTTCAGCGTTGAAAACTGGTGACAACTTTGCCACCTGTCAGAGATCTTGACTATAGGAAGAAATTCCTAAACTGAAGTGGTGAAAGTCCCTAATTTGCATAGAATTTTTATCTGTTGTTACCATAAATCAATTATTTGGAAGAGTTATAGTATCTGAATGAGAGAGTTTTGTTCTTGTGGTATGTTCTGGTATAAGTTTACATTGAAACAGTAAATATGTAGTTACTTGTGAGCAATGAAAACTAGCCTCTATTCTAACAACATGTAGATCACAATTGCCATTTGATAATTACCCTCACATAAATATTATGCATGCAGCAAATACATAACTGAAGAAACTTTAACTATTTTAAATTAGTAACTTTCTTGCTAACTTTATTGTACTGCATTGTTACACTGGTTGAAAAATTGGGGGGGGGGGGGGGGGGGGAGGGGGGGAGTTCAACACTGACTACAGTAAATGATGTAGCCGACAGTTCCACAATTGCATTTCCCTGTTATTTACTTTCCCTGTTCACAATCCCCCACCCCCTTCCCCAATATTACACAATTATATGGCCACTCATTAATGGATTACAGGCAACATCAGCATACTAACACAGCAGTTTGCTGTTCAACGCCCATGAACAGTAAAAACCTAACCACACAGTTCACAGTTCTTGCAGAAAAATACAGTACATGTGACACTATTTTTCAAATAAATTAAACAGACATTGTCATTAATTGCTCTAACACTTGGCCTATTTGTGTTGCACTTATTCCACTGTTAAGTTGATACATTGTTGTTAATCTGACCAACACATGTTTCATGTCTGAAAATTGGCCGTGGACAGACTGTCTCGGGACCAAAAATTGGTCCTTTATATATCCTCACAATAATAGGCACTGAAACTATACATTGTACAATGTTGAAGTTACAGAAATTACAATTAAAACATAACCCATTCAATTAACTGAACACATAGAAAAATTCCTTTTTTTAAATAGTTCCTTCTACCACAAAGGTTAGGCAAATTATTTGTTTAAATGATGAAATTAACAGATGTAGTTATAAAAATAATACTTTTGAAAAATCTGGTAATTATTTTGGAATTGATTAATGACTGGCTTTGCCAATATTTTTTTGAATGGTGCCAAATAAATACTTTAATAATCCTAGTAGTTCTTCTTCCAAATGTTTACAATTAGTACAGAATTTTTTTTTTTTTTTATAAGTCAACAATAGAATCTAAATCATGAAACAATTACTGATTTCATCCTATAATAATCTGTAGCAAAAGATATTAACTAGAAATGGTCAAAATAAATTAGGAAATTAAGTTCATACACAAAACTATGCACAAAATTAGACCTGGTGCTATATTCCTTAAGACTGAGGGCCAACCTTTCTTTTTCATGGAAATGCAGATTATACTCTTGCATGTTAATGGTAATTACACAAAAATGAAAATAAAATGAATTTAAGGAGGCAGACAGCAAAACAAGAGAGGAAGTAAAGTGATCCCAGCTTGCTTTGTCATAGTGTCTAATGTCAGTGACTCAAATTTTAGTCACTTTTATTCCAAGTTCTTTGGCGGTACAGCAAATCCAACTGGAAATAAAGATTACAGCTAAGAATGTTTAGTCAACAGCTAGTTTAAAGGAGTGAAGATAATAAAATCTTGAAAAATTTATTTTATCATTCTAAAACAACATTGTTTCTATAATAAGACATACATACTACATTGCACCAAATGTATTTCACGTAACTCTCTACTAAAAGTGAAACACAGGGCATTTTTCCTTCTTTTCTAAAAATATTTTTGACCTTTTAAATTCAGAATTGCACAGTCAAATGCAGTTTTATACATCTACATTTATACTCTGCAAACAACTCTGATGTGAATGGCAGTTGGTACATTACATTGAACCATTTATTAGAGTTTTTTGCCGTTCCATTCACATATGAAGCACAGAAAGAATGACTCTTTAGCTGCCCCCATGCATGCTGTAATTAATGTAATCTTACCCTCATGATCTCTATGGAAGTGGTACATAGGGGTGTGTAGTATATTCCTAGAGTAAGCATTTCAAGCTGGTTTTTGGAACTTTATAAGTAGGCTTTCTCAGGATAGGTTGCATCTATCTTCAAGACTCTGCCAGTTCAGTTTCTTCAGCATCTCTAAGACATTCTCTTGTGGGTTAAACAAAACTGAAATTCATGTTGCCCATCTCTGTATATGTTCAATATCCTCCTGTTAGCCCCATCTGGTATAGCTCCTACACAGTTGAACAATATTCTAGGACAGCCAACTTAAGTGATTTCTAAACAGTCTCCTTTGTAGACTGATTGCATTTCTCCAGTATTATACCAATAAACTTAAAGTCTGCCACCTGCTTGAACTATGGCCGTGATTATGTGATCTTTCCATTTGATATTTCTTCAAAGGGTTACACTCAGGTATTTGTATGAGTTCACTGATTCCAACTGTGACACACTGTCTCTCTCAATTTCTTTTCATATCCCATAGAACTTGCTGATTTTTCTAAGCACACAGACTTTCACACCAAACTGATTTCTATATGTGCTTACTATGCCACAAAATTAACTGTTTGTGCTACAAGAAAGAAATCATAATAATAGAAATTTCTGGCTTGGACAAAAGCAATATGTTTATTTTACACAACTGCCTAGTTTGTAGAAAAATTAAACCTAAGTAGTAGACAGCCCCATAAACAACCCTCCTACAAATTTCAAAAAACAGTTATGTTTGTGTGTGACACAAAAAAAGCACTAAGTCTCAACCTTACCGAACACAACTCAGATGATAACTGAACCAAACTACTACTGCTACACAACAAAAACATTCAAAGTCTTAATCTGACAAGGACTCATATTATGCCATTTGAAACAAATAAAAAGGATCTGTTAGCACCAGAAATAAAAGTTAATGGTCATACACAAAATGGAGCCCTGAATGTAAAATTCCTTAAGGTCCAAATGCTTTACTAACTAAAGTGGAGTCAACATTAAAATCAGTGCAGCGTGTTTTCCTCTTAAAAGTAACTTTCATTTGTTGGCCTGCAGACATGGGCAATGGGGTCAATTTGTATGATTTCACTCCCTGTTGCTGTATGGAACGATTTTCTGGGAAATGTGCCTAAAGTAAACAAAATATTCATTCAGGCAACATGACGAAAAAGAATACTTTGTAAAGAGTATAGCTTCAAATCTCGCAGGCATATTCTCAAAGATCATCAAATTCTTACACTCATTTCCCAGTATATTTACTCATTGGCAGTGTTTGTTGCTGATTATAAACATCATTTAGGAATCAATTGTGATTTATGCAACTATAATACAAGATGTGAAAATAATACCATGTAGACTTTGTCTTTTCTGTTGATTAAGATAAATTGGTGGACAGTGCAGTGCATTGTATTGAGAATGCTCTTGTGATGATTGGAAAAGTGGCAGAAGAAAGAGGATATATGAAGAAGGAAATGAAGAACGACTTACTAGAGGTGGTGAGAGAAATAAGAAAATGCTTATAATCTTTGAAAAATGAAACAAAAGCAAAGAAAGAGGAGAATAGGAATCCTACAAGAGAGGTTAGGAACATCCAACAAGAGGAGACGAGTGGGGGAGAAGACAGCTGCACTGCTGGACAACTAGTGACATCTATTGGAGAAATGCAGAAAACAGCACATAGCGGACAGTGGCCTGCTGGGCACCTAGCGACATCTGTTGGCGAAACTCAGGAAACAGCACATAGTGGACAGAGACAGATGGAAGAGACACCTACAGGATCTGAGATGAACTTCAAATGAGACATCAGTGTGGGTAGCTTTCTAGAAAAAGCAAAAAAAAAAAGATGGAAATAAGACAGAAATGGGAGAACTGAGGCATAAAGTGGAGGAGATAACTGATTTCCTAAAAAAAACAACTAGGGATATTAATACAGGAGCAAAAAAAAAAAAAACTCTAGAAAAAGAAAGTCACCTAGACCCAGAGAAAACCAAAACTGATGGAAACAACATACAAACTAAATACAACAACAAAGTTAAACCAGGGGGGAATGACAATATACAGAAATCCTCTGCTCCAGCAACAAAATCAGCTACAAGTCCAAATAAATGCACATGAGCAACATAATAAAACCCAAAATCAGGTTAATGAACTAGGGGAACCAACTTGGAGTACTGTGGTAGGGAGGAGCTAGTACAGAAGAAACCAGAGTAATAATAAAGCCATAATGGGTACAAAAAAAGACGAAGAAATGCAAGCAGCAGAAACAACAGCGTGGCTATATATCTGTAATGTAAAGAGAACCACCACAAGTGCTACAGTAGTGAAATACCTTAACAAGAATGAAATACTGGGACAACTAGAATGTGAAGAACTGTGCACACTGGGCGACAAAAAAGCTTTCAAAGTAGGCATTCCGTTTGAAAAGCTACAAATCACACAAGAACCAGAATTATGGCCAGAAAACATAAAAGTACGCTGATTTTGTTTCCCAAGATGATCAATGGAATAGGGAGCAGAGCTCAATTAAACTAAGAAGAAAACCAGAAGGGCAAGAAATAAAAGCAGTCTTGTGGAATACAAAGGGAGTAAAAAGTGCTCTTAACCTAACACCAACAGACATTCTGCAAAACTCGGATCTTGCAATTCTAACAGAAACCTCCCTGATAGACAGCTGGCAACATAAAGATTTGTACAATTATCACCTAATGGCAAAGAAGGGAGAAAGAGGATGCCCCATGGGAGGAATTTTTATCCTACTGAAACCCTGGATGGTGCCCACCAAAAAAATAGTAAAACAAGAAAATAGTATGCTAGTATAAGCAACAAACATAAATATAATTGCAGCCTATTTTAAACCGCACCCAAATGCTGTAGAAATAATCGACAAAATAGTCACACTCGTCAAACAATGCAACAGAAAACCCAACATTATTGCAGGTGATCTCAACTACAGAATAGACACAGAAAACTATAAAACAAAACTAGTCATTGAAACCCTAGAAGAAGATGGTTTCATCCTACTTAATGATACACGGATACCAACATACATACGCCACAATGGGAAAAGCACCATTGATATTGCATTAACAAGAGGAGAAATAGAAGTAAGTATTCAACCAATATGGCATGACTCCGTTACTCCTATATGAAAGCACATTCCAATGAAGATAAAAATAAATATCGTCATGTCACCACCAGCAAGAAAGGCCCACCAAATCACACAAAGAAAAACTGATATAGAAAAATTAACAAACCAGTAAAAACAATTAACACAAATAGAAACTTTAATAGAGGAAGGAGACCTCGAAAAAGCAACAGACCAAATAGAAGACCTCCTAAAAAATTCAGTGATATGAACAAACCCAAAAATAAGGATGGCAAAAAGATGGTTTGATGCTGAATGCTACAGCAAAAGGAACACTGTTCTAAGAATGCTCCACAGATTAAGAAACCAGCACGATGAGGAAACATACAAACTGTACACAGAAGAGAGGAGAATCTACAAAAAACTAATAGAAGAGAAGAAAAAAGAATACATAGAAAGAGAGGTAAAAGAGAAGTGGATGAAGCAGAGAAAGACCCATACATAGCAGCAAGACCAAGCAAAATGGCTCATACACCAAATATAGACATGAAGGAATGGGAAGACCACTTCAGTAAGATACTGAATAAACAAGGAATCAAAACACCCCCAAAGAAAGAGAAACAACATCAAACTAAGGAAAAAGACAATATATTGGAACCTCTAAATGAAGAAGATGCGAAAGAAGTAATAAAAATACTGAAGAACAAGAAAGCATCAGGACCCGATAATATATATAATGAACATATAAAAGATGCAAAAGAGGCCCTTCAACACGTATGGAACAAACTATTTAACAAATGCCTGGAACTTGGAAGAACTCCAATACAATGGAGACACTCGACAATAAAAGTTCTCTACAAAGGTAGAGGAGACCCAACGGACCCAAACAAGTACAGAGGGATAGCTCTGGAAAATACTCAATTCAAGATGTTTTCAAAGATAATTACACAAAAAATCAAAGCCTCTGTGGACTGTCATCTCCCAGAATGACAAATGGGTTTCAGATCTGGAAGATCAACACTTACGGCACTCAGGCTTCTTCTAAACAACATTGATGAAGTGCTACAAAAGAAACAAATGTTCTACACAGTGTTCATAGACTTTACCAAAGCCTTTGACCTACTGGAAAGAGATCTCATAGTATGAAAACTAGGAAACACAATGGGAGAAGATAGCATATGGGCAAGAATAATCAAGTCAATCTTCGAATACAACCTAATCACAATATCAGACAACCTCTCTTTTTCGAACCCCATTGTGCAATCAAACGGAGTCCTACAGGGTGACCCAATGAGCCCTTTGCTGTACATTCTTGCCACTGAAGAAGTACTTCGAATTGGAGAAAATGAAGAAGATGTATCTGTATATGCATATGCTGATGACATAGCTGTCATTCTTGGATAGCTCAGCTCATCGAGTACTTGCCCACCACTACAGATAAAGGTCTGAGGTTCAAGTCCCGGTCTGGGGCACAGTTTCAATCCATCAGGAAACTTTCAAATTGGCACACACTGAGCTACAGAATGTAAATTTTCCCCCATGCTGTGGCTAAGCCATATGTCCAAAGTATCCTTTCTTCCAAGAGTACTAGCCCCAATATGTATGCTGGAGGACTTCTGTAAAGTTCGGAAGGTTAGAGTTGAGGTACTGGTAGAAGCAAAGCTGTGAGGGCAAGTTGTAAGTTGTGCATGGCTAGCTTAGTTGGTAGAGCACTCGCACATGAAATGCAGAGCCCTAGTCTGGTGCACAGTTTTAATGTGGTAGGAAGATTCACTGAAATAGTGCATTAGTGTTGTTTATGTTTAGTGTTGTTAACAAGTCTGTAGACAGCATCAGATGGTCTCTTAGGTTTTATTGACATGATTGTGTAATGGTATGCTTTTGTGTGTTCTGATGAGTTATTGTTCACATCAGATGTTGAGTGATCACAGTGAATAACATGGGAATGTCATGTATTCATGTGAGGCACCATTTCATCATCAGATAGGGATTTAAAGAGGTCTCATATGGGTCACCATTCAGCTGGTTGGTGCATTCATGCAGTATCAAGATTTGTGGGACACGCAGATGTGACAGAGTACCAGTATTGGACTTCATTGGAATGTGAGGGCAGGCATACTCTTTCTCAAGGTCCCAGTCAGAAATGTCTGACCACCACAAAGGAGGATCAATGTACTGTACACCAAGCACATCTGTGTCTAATATCCAAGAACAAGTAATGGATTTCTTGCAACATTATACATCATCCTGCCCCATTGGTTAGGGATGAGTAGCAGCCAGACTAAGAAATTACCATCCCATGCACAGGCTGCTGTTAACACCACAACAGAAATGGCTGCCTTGACCAGAGAGCATCACTGTTCTGCACTACCCTGGATGAAGAATGCTGGCAGGTGTGGCATTAACCTAGGGTGAAATCTCATTCTTCCTGTGTTTGGAGAGGAATAGTAGTGTTACTCTGGGTGTCATATTTTTGGGGAGCCATCATGCATAACTTCATGCCATGGCTGGTAGTGACTGGAGGAACTCTGACAGCACAATGGCACATCACAGACATCTTGCGTCCTCGTGTTGTACATCTTATGTGACAGTATTGTGGTGCCATTTTCAACAAGGCAATGCTTATCCACCATGATATATGTCTCCATGAACGTCTGCACAATGTGGAGATGTTCCAGTGACCAGTAAGATTCCCATATTGGTCCCCAATACAACATTTTTGGTCCAGCTTGGGTGTCAACTCCAGCCTAGTATCAGTGTTTGTGATATCAAGTACCAGTTTCAACAGTTACTAGTCAGATTGTCCCAAGAGTGGATACAATGGCTTTGTTCCACTCTTCCCAACTGAAACAGTGCATGTATCCATGCAAGAGGGTGTGCAATGTTACAGTGAAAAGGGAGCTCATACTGCCAAGTTCTTTCTAAATTTTACTTGATTTTATCACTAAAATAACATCACATGACCTTGCAACCCATGAGGTTTAATTTTGTTTTCTCCTCTCCTTCTGGGTGCTTCACATTTTTGTCAGGCAGTGTGTACATAATTTGTTTCTGTTTAATAAGGGTGATATATCCTAAATTTAGTGTGTATATAAATGAGTGAGAGTGGCTTTTAAGAGAGAGAGAGAGAGAGAGAGAGAGAGAGAGTGGAGTGTGTGTGTGTGTGTGTGTGTGTGTGTGTGTGAGAGAGAGAGAGAGAGAGAGAGAGAGAGAGAGAGAGAGAGAGAGAGAGATGTGGTACCTGATTATGAATGAATACATTCCCTGGTTTATCTGATATTGTTTTTGTGGTGGCAAGAGGGGCTGTTATTTATTTACTACATGTTTTATTATTTTAAGTAATGTTTGTTTAGTCATTTAGTATGTATTTATTTTCTGTGATTGACTTTGAATTTTGAAGTTTTCTTGTGGTGTTAGGAGATGCGTTTCATTACCAAATATGATTTTTGTAATGTTTCTATTGCGGTAGGAGATGGTTTTCTTGTTGAGTTAGTTCTGCAAGTCTTGAATGGATGGTGCTATATTTTCATTCTGATATGGTAAAGTTGGTAAATGACAATTTTTTAATGTGTCCCATGTCAGTATCATCCTCCTCCATTAATCATTTCAGTATGGAGTTATTTCTTTGGTAATATAGTTTCACTTCTTGTTTCTTTATGATTTTTTGTGTGTCACTTTGTTTTTATTTGTGAGGAGTGTATCAGCTATGAGCAAACAAACATTAGTAACCAAACATTACTTAAACTAATAAAAAGTAGAGTAGATAAACAACAGACCTTCTGGCCCCCACAAAAATGGTATCACATAAACCAAGGAACTTGCCCACTAATGCCACCTACCACAGTGTTTAATAAAGTAGTTTTAACAAAGTAATGATTTGTGCACAACAGAAGTTAGGACATACTATCTCCACACACACACACACACACACACACACACACACACACACACACACATGCACACACATGTATAAGAATCACAGATGTTGCCACAGCCACAAAAACAAAACAAAACATGATCACATTCTGCAACATCAAAACAAAGTACACAAGGTGTAAGTGGATAAGAACAAATGAAAACAAAATTAAAATCCATCTCAGTGATACACTTTGTACAAAAATCAAACAACTGTATGTAGAAGAACATTAGGAGTGGGGAAAAACACAATGCAAGCAATGATTTAACACTGTTTAATAGCACTAGTTTAAAATGTGATAACTGTTTTAATCTTGTTAAACAGATGTATAAGGAAAACCATACCATTACAGTGACCACTGAAGATGCTTTAAAAAATTTGAAACAGATCTTGTCTAAATAAGACTTTTATTACAGTTGCAAAAGATGGTATGCATCTTATCTTACATTTATAACTATGAGTACAAAAGAGACACTGGAAAACAAAAGAGACAACATGTCTTAAAATTATATTGTTACCTGTATTCAGAAACTGAAGATTCTTGTTTCCTGCTAAATAAGTGACAATACTCATTATAAACAGGCTTATATTCTTAGTGCACAAATAACCATTAATCGACAAAATTATGAATGTGAGGATGAAGTTATTAAGCTAACATCTGGGAATCATAAAGCAACTAACTTTTTATTTATTTACTTTTAAGTTGTAGCATTCTTATTTATTTCCCTGTTTTATAATGTTTTATTTTACTACTTTATAACAGTATAATGATTTTATGACATCTGATTTATTTTGTTAATGCATATCTGTGACTTGAATGTTTTCCTACTTTATCAGACCTTTGGAACACAATGAATGTTCATCTGGAATAACTGTATTGTCCCAGCTCTGTAACCAGATTGTGTTGTATGGGTGGACTGCTCAATTCTCCCACTGTATAATAAGGGGTTTCCTTTAACTACTCCATGATGTATCTTACTGCCTGTAGTTCATGAAACAGAAGCACTAAAGATGATCCATCCTTATCATCAATATGGTCTTTGAGACACATTATTATCAGTATGGTATTTGAGACCATCTGGGATTCAGCAAGGAAACTCAGCCTCCTTCCATGAAACCATACATACAGGTGATGAATGATAGAATATGGTAGAACTCTGAAATTTCACATCCAAGCCTGGTAAAACTGGTACAGCTACCAAACTTTAAGGACTTGGTAGAACTTTTTATCCTCATAAAATGTCCTCTTTCTATGTGTATGTGTATTTGAACTATTTACTTTCATTGTATTATGATGCCAAATCCTATATCACCCTGAGAATCCCCACATCCATTAAAATGGTCACTAAGGTTTTAAAGTTAAAATCTTCTGGAGTGTTTGGCCACCATCATATTTCTTCTAAGCAATCAACATTTAGATCCTTCTGCTGGAATGTTCTTAATGGTCTTGTGGGGTCCATCTACAGTGGACACCACAGGATCCTGCAGGAGATCTCAGCAGAGGGGTCAAAATGTCGATTGTTTAGAAGAAATATGACACAGCCTAACAATCCAGAAGAAGTTAACTTCAGTTACAACAGTCATGGTAGCCTGTAGATTTAGGTTATGGCCTGCCATTTTGTAGATACAAGTTTTTGCTAAGTACAATCCACTGTCCAGTAAAGCAGGTTTAGAGCTTCCAACTGCTGGAGCTTATGCATACTACATTAATAACTGAACTTCTGTTTTAGTATCTGTGTTTTAGTAAAACATGGCAGTTGACTGTGTATGTTTTATTAGGAAATAATATCCTATAAACAAATCACTTGTCAATATTAATGCTTGAATTATAGTTTTTGGTGTTCCTTAGATACTGTATTTAATTTACTAATATACCAAATAAAATTTTCCACAGCCTGTTTTTGAGAGAAATAGATGTCCATTTTAATGGGCACAGGGATTTAGTGCTAACAAAACATGTCTCCATATAATCAAAAACCTCCTCAATTTGCACCACACTACGTGTGTGAAATATTGTAAGCGTTGCAGTTCTTGTTAGTATGTTTACGTAAGGTAAGTAATTTGTTTTATTAAGAAGAAAGGACCTTGCAGATAAAAAGTTAGAAAATTTGCTGATGAATGGAGAATTTTCTGATCTGGATGGCTTTAGCATTGATGAGGAAGATGACCCCATAGACAGTAGTCATTAGCAGCAAGCAGTTGTGGATGAAAAATAGTGAGAGCCACAACATGCAGGTGATTCAAGTGATGACAGTGATGATATGATCATGATGATGATGATGATGATGATGTCACTGGCAGAATAGGTGATGAGATTCTAAATGAAAATATAGGCATTGCTAGGACAAAATTATGGGAAAAATGTGAGAGGTATTTTCTTAGTAGTCCCTCAATACAACTTAAACATGGGCGGCATTCACCTCATCAGCAGAATTATCAGCTACTAATGGGTTAATGCCTGAATAAAGACTGGTGACTGATAGAACTATTTTTCATTTTCTTGTTTTAGAAACTGCAAACAGTTGGGTGCAGTACTGTTTGGACAAGGGTGTAAGGTAACAGGGGATAATATGGAACTCTTTCAAGTAATTTAAAATTTAAAGCACAGCAGCAGAGATAATATGCTGGGCAAAATAGACCAGAAAATACTTGTTTTGTGTTTTGATGGACGTTGTAGTTCCGTTGGATGGTGTTTTGGTTTTCTTTTAATTGCAACGAATTATATAAGTGTGGTGATAATTTGTAAAATTATATAATGTATTTAGATTTAAGTATTTAAATATTATAAAATACTGTAAACGAATTGTGGCCATGTTTAGCAATTATTTTGACTACTGTGGTGTCATGTGACCCGACTCAGGACTGTGGATGTGAGCGGGAAAATCGAGGTCTTTTGTGGTTGGCCGTTGTGGTGGCGAGTTGGGAGCGGCAAACTTCCGCGAGTGCAAGCATGGACGCCAGGGTATGCGATGGAACAAGGTGAAAGTGTGTGGGTATGAGACAAACAGTGTACGAATTGCACCGATTATTATTTGTGAACTTAAAAATGCATGGCCACAACGTTAAAGTGTTTCTTTTGAATAAATAAGTTTCAATCTGAACGTGTATAGTTCAATTCACTGCTCTTCAAAAGCCAGCCAATATCAGACTCAATAATAGGGGCGATAATGCAACCGTTTACTACCAACCCCCTTTACAGATGAGCCACGTGACAAAATAGGTAGTAAACGAGCCCGAGTTCTGTTGCAATTGGGGGCTCAGCCGGGATAGGACTTTCTTCCATATTCCATAGTATTTCGGAATCGAATGTCCTTCTGATGTTAGGCTTTTGAACAGTCAGTGTGGGGGCTCTGAGCTAAATCGGTGCATTAGCAGTACCGGAGTGTTTGTGCTGGACAAGATACGCGCTGCCCCGTGGTTACGCCGATATAAGGCCACCACGATTGTGAAGCAGTCAGTTACACAGTCTGATGAGTCGACCACGTATTTGCCGCGGGTAAAACAGTCGTCCGTGCCGCGATACGTGCTGCCGCGAGAAGAAACCGTCGTCCGTGCCACGTCCATGTGTTGCTACGGGTAAAGCAGTCGAAGCTGTATCCACGTGCTGCCGACGATCAACGCCGTCGTCCGTGCCATCGACCAACACGACTACATGCTGCCAGGGGCCTACGCAACGTGTTCTCGCTCCTGATTGAGTTTGCTGTGTGTCCACGCTGCCGATTAAGATTCATTGCATAGCTGTGCTGCGGAGCTCACTGCAGACGTCGCGTCACACGAGGATTTAAAAGATAAGTACAGCCAGCAGCTACATTGCAAAATTGTGTCCTTTTCATTAGCCATGGCCGATGAGATGCGTGAATCTCAAAGTGAAGGCGAATCAGTGGATGTTAGGAGTACCTGTAGTAGCCCTAGCATGCCAAAAGAAATAGGCTGGATACCAGGAAGTGACCTCAGCACATTTTTTGTGAAACTTACTAGTAAATTAGGAGAAATAGACTCGAAAATAGGGAATATAAAAACTGCGATAGTTGGAGAAATGGATTCGAAAATAGGGGATATGGAATTAAGGCTTAGTGATAAAATAAAGACAGTGAGTGAAAAATTTGATCAGCTAGATCTCAAATTCACTCAAATTACAGATAAAGTTGAAAACACAGTTAAAATTGTTGAGGGAATTATTGAGAGAGTTGATGAGGTTGAAAGAGGCCTAGTAGCCAAGGTGGACACTGTGCAAAGTAATCTTGTGGGGCACATTCAGGTACAGGAACAGAAATGCACATTATTTCAAAGACAAACAGAGGCAGACATTGAATCCATTAAGATAGGAGTGCTGGATTGCCATAAGGGAATTACTGACAATAAGAAGGAATTAAAAGGGGAAATAAATGTCTTGAGGGAAACAGTTAATACTGTGGTAGCAGGGAATGGAAATTTATTGTTGGGATATCCTTTGGGGCATGGATTTCAGTCAAAACCTTTTAATGGGGAGAATAAATACCATGCAGTTGACTTTCTAGCTGCGTGTAAGGATAACTTTGTGACAGGGATGAGTGAGCAGGCAAAAATTAAATATGTTAAGAGGCAGTTGGAAGGGGGAGCTCAAACATGGGCAAACCAAAATGATGATAAATTTTGTGATTTTAAAACCTTCGAAAACCTGTTCTTGAACAAATACTGGGGCCAAGCAAAACAATTAAGATTGCAAAACGATTTTTTGAATGGATCCAGTTACAAGAGTGGAAAGGAAAGTATGAGAGAGTTCTGTGTTAGAGAACTGAATAAATTAAATCATCTGGATAGGCCACTGGGCGTATTAACAGAAATATCTACACTAAAGAGAAGATTACCAGAGCATTTGCAATGGGATTTGATTCGCAGTGCAACAGATTCAGTGGAAGAATTTCTTAATTTTGTGGATAATATGGACAGGGCATTGTGTTACAGACCTAAATACATGGAACATAGGGAGAGTGGAAGGTATCATGAAAGGGGAAACAGTATTAATTATGAATACAGTAATAACCATAACAGGTGGAGAGAAGATAGAAGTGATCAGGATAGAGATTGGAGAAGCAAGCCACAAAGGTATAACAGAAATTTTAGGAGGGAGAAGAGACAATTTTGATCAGATGAGGAGTGATAGAGAAGGTATGAGGGTAGGAATGCCAGATGCAAATGGACAGGGTAGGCAATCAAAAAACTAATTGATGCCTCACTTAAGGTCCGCAGGGGGGCTGGTAATTATGTGAACAGGGCCAGACAAGGACATGATGGGATGAGTAATAAAGTCAGCAAGGAAAATAGGGAAATTGGGATATGTCATATGGATGCTGTCTTAGGAAATGAAAATCTATGGAGGGGTTTTAACAATTATAGAAATACAGATAAAAGGTATAAGAGGAAAAAAGGGAACAAGGCTAATATCAGCAATCAACAGTGGGAGTTTTACATTGATGACATGTTTAAAAGGGAAGAGAAATTACAAGCAGAGGAGGACAATATTGGTTTGTGTGCAGCAAAATTCATTGAAAGACCAGAGACAGAGGTAGTTTCATCAAAAGGGGGAACAGAAGTGGATATGGAATTAAGGGGCAATGTTCACAGTAATAATGGGTGTGATGAATGGGTAGAGATGTCTATTGGAAATAGTATGGAGAATTGTGGAAAAGGTGAGGCAAGGGTTATTCAGTGTGATGAAAAGGCTAATATGAGTGGTGTATTTAACAATGTGGAAAATGCTGGTAAATCACCTACTGATAAGGTTACTGTGCTTGTGGGTGCAGGTGTTAACTGTGGTAGTGATAATGACTTCAGTGTGGATATGGAAATGTGTAATGATATGGAGAACGTTGCTGTAGGTTGCCCAGAAGATAAAATTGAAACCTATGTTTTCTTAACTGATGATGCAAGCCTCAAAGATGTTAATTGTGGATGGTTAGGAAAGGAGGAGGCTGATTATGATTTGAGTGATTGGGTGTCCTATGCAAAATTACATAAAGCTTTGATGCCTGAAGAATGGGGTAAAATAAAATTTAAAATTGCCAGAAAATTGGAAGAATTAAGTGAAGAAGAGAATGTTGAGTTTGCTATTAAGGATCTGTTTGAAGGGGATACTGATGTATGTTTTGGAGAAAGACCTAAAGATATTTGCATTATGCAAGAGGAAAGCAGGAGTGAAGTAGAAAGAGATTTATTACAGGAATCAGGGCTGAGCAGAGTAGAAATAGAGGTGATACAGCCAATAATTGATATCAGTGTGGGAGGAGTTGCAGATATAGCATTATTAGACTCTGGCTCAAGTTTATCTGCAATCTCTGAATCTTTCTGGCAGCAAATTAAAGGTTTAGGATTAATAGAATTACCAGTTACAGGAGTCAAAATTAAGACAGCAACTGGGACATGTAGCAAGCCCATCAGCAGGGAAGTATTACTGGAATTTAATAGTAATGAGTATTGTTTTGATATTAGTTGCTTTGTGGTGAAGGGTTTGGCATTGAATGTAATTTTGGGTATGGACTTCTTGTACAAGTATGACTGTAGCATTTTTGTAAAGAACAGAATGGTAGAATTTGATGCTGGTGGAAATAGACGAAGAATAAAATTTAAAGGGAATTAAAAGGAGGTGAGACTATTACTCATTTACAAAGGATAGAAGAGGTAGGTGATGAGATCTGCACTGAACAGCAGATACATGACAAAGTGAATGAAATGGGACATTTAAATGAGGTACAAATGGTGCAGCTTACAGGTTTGTTGTGTAAGCATAAGCATGTGTTCTCTGACAGACCTGGAAAAGTCGTAGATTTCAGTTATGTTTTGAGGGTATTGCCACATGAAGTGATAAGGGCCAAACCTTATCCTATAGCAATAGCTAATAGAGAGGCTGTAAGGGCAAGGATACAGATGATGTTGAAGTGGGGCATACTGGAAATGGGGAGGAGTGAGTATTGTAATCCAATAGTAGTGGTGAAAAAGAGGGATGGTTCTATAAGAATAGTACTGGATGCAAGAAAGCTAAATAAAATAATAGTCAAAGAAAATGATCAGCCAGAGAACATGGATGAGCTGTTGCAAAAATTTTATAATGTTAAAATTCTGTCAAGTGTTGATTTGACTTCAGGGTTCTGGCAGGTGCAATTGGCTGAAGAGAGCAGAAAGTACACTGCTTTCTTATTTGAGGGCAGGACTTATATGTTTACAGTTGTGCCATTTGGTTTATCAATATCTGTAGCAGTTTTTGTAAGGGCTTTAAGTCATGTGTTGGGTGATGAACTAATGAGAAAATTGACCGTGTACGTAGATGACATTTTGATTACGAGTAGCAATTGGCAAGAGCACTGTCAGCTGTTGGAGGATGTATTAAAGGCTATATCTAAAGGGGGGATGACCCTTAAGTTAAGTAAGTGTGAATTTTTTCAAGCAACATTACTATTTCTCGGTCATCAGTTAACTCCTGATGGCATTCTGCCCAATAAAGAGAAAATCAAGGCTATTGTTGACTGCAAGGTGCCAACGAACAGGAAACAATTGAAATCATTTATAGGACTATGTTCATTCTATAGGAAGTACATAAGTGATTATAGCCTGAATTCACCTAACTTATGTAGACTATTAAAGAAAAGTGTAACCTGGTGCTGGACATCTGACTGTGACCGGGAATTTAAAGCCATCAAGAATAGCTTAAAAAACAGCAAAATTTTGTTCTATCCAGATTTGTCTTTGCCTTTCTGTATTGGGGCAGACAGCTCAGATTATGGGATAGGGGCAGTGCTATTTCAGGAGAGGGTAGTAGATGGGAAGACCGAGCACAGGGCAATAGCTTTTGCAAGCAGAATGCTATCCAAACATGAATTGATGTATGGTATCTCAGAGAAGGAACTTTTAGCCATAGTTTTTGGATTTCAGAAGTTCAGGATATATGTGGAAGGTAGGAAAGTGATTGTTTACACAGACCATAAGGCTCTGAGCTATTTGCAAGAATGTAAGCTGTTAAATAATAGACTCATGAGATGGGCCATGTTTTTGCAGCAGTTTAACTATGAGATAAGATATATTAAGGGCACAGACAACAATGTGGCTGATGCCTTATCAAGATTACCTTTCATTGGAGAAGAACATGAAGCGAATGGAGACGAGAAAGAACTACAGATATTGTATATGAAAGGAGTGGGTGGAGAGAAGGAAATCAGATCCATCTGTAAGGACATGAGGAGACTTCAGAATGGGGACCAAACCTTGAAGTTTATCAAAACAAACTTTGGTAGTAAAGAACATGAAAAAATAGCTAAATATTATAGAATTTATAAAGGTATTTTATTTAGACGAAGAAATTTGGACAAAGAGGAGTGGAAGGTATGTTTTCCAGATGAGCATGTGGAAAAATTAATAAATTACATCCACCTTAGCCATGGGCATTATGGGGCTCAAAAATGTTTGGAAATACTGCAGGACTATGTTACTTTTACCAACATGGCCAGGAGAGTAAAGAGACAGTTGGCTTCTTGTGACAAATGTCAAAAAGTGAAGTATAATACTATTGCAGTACAAGGAGAGATGCAGAATATTGTTCCTAAAAGAAATGGTGAACTGCTGGCTATTGATTTATTTGGGAGGCTGCCAACAGGTCGAGGGGGTGTAAAGTATGTTCTTTTAGCTGTTGATGTATTCTCAAAGTTTGTAAGGCTGTATCCACTGAAAAAGGCCACTAGCCAGAATATAATTAACAAGCTAGAGAAAGATTACTTTGTGAATGTTATAAAACCAGAGAATGTTCTGTCTGATAATGGAGCACAATTTGTATCTAGTGTGTGGGGAAAGTTTATGCAAAGATCTGGGATTAAGCATATAAGGATTTCAGTGTATCACCCTGCGGGAAACCCTGCTGAGAGGTATATGAGGGAGCTGGGTAGGCTATGTAGGACATATTGCAGTAAAAAGCATAGTACTTGGGCAGAATATATAACTGTGTTTGAGGATCTTATGAACACAGTAAAGAGTTGTGCAACAGGATTCTCACCCTATGAGCTCATGAAAGATATCAAGCCTGACAATCTAATAGCAGAACACATAGATTTTCCTCCATCTCAAGACTTGACAAGTCAAGAGAAGATGCAGGTGGCCAGACAGCAAATGTTAAAGAAAGGACATGAGAGACAGAGGAGGCATGGAGAAAGGTATAAGACAACAAAGTTCAAGGAGGGAGATAAGGTGCTGGTGAGGAACAAGAAAAAATCCAGTGACATTGATGGCGAAATCAAAAAGTTATTTGAATTATACCATGGACCCTTTGAGATAACGGGTTGTCCACACCCTAATGCATATAGGTTGGTATATCCAGTGTCCAAAAAGCCATTTGGACTGAGAAATGTAACGGAGTTGAAAAAAATATGTGGTAAAAGAATAAAGGTTAAGGAAGTGAGATTCCCATGTACACTATTGTCGAGTTAAAAAAAAAAAAATTATTGGGGGCTATGTATACGTGTATTTATAATTGGAGTATTATTTGTGTTACTGTGTATGTTGCGATGCCATTGTTGGTGGTCAACAAACTTCATTATACTGTATATATTTGCAATAAGGGAATCTGTTGTCCAATGGATTTGCACAACTGGTGTGGGTGTGATAGAAGCCTTGTTGAAAGTCATACGGGAACTGAAACCTACTGTACATATAGTCTGTTTCTGTATAAATATGTGGAGAATATAGGAGGGAGGAAATCTGCAAATAGTTTGTAAAAAAAAAAAATGAGATTTGATTAAAATTCCTAATGTATCTGTGGCACCTGGAGTTGATACTGGTGCGTGGGGGTAGAAGTGTCGGAGGTCCTGATCTGGGAATATTTGAAGGGTGAAATAGAATATATTTAACTATGCCATGTTTGTGTTTGATTTATGTGCATGTTTGTCATTTGTACAAACCTCAATAAGAACTGATCAGTGAAAACAGGATGTTCCAGGGAGGATTTGGATAGCCTGATTCCTGGGAAATGTGGGTCTGCATGTCTAGCCAAGATTTAAGAGGATTTGATTAAATTTTGATAGGATGGCTTGGCTAATGAGAGGAAGCACAGTGCTGTTGGCTGGCAAGTTTGGAAAGACTGTATTCCAATGCATAAACCTGTGAACAAAAGGATCTGGTTACAACAACTTTGTGCAACTTACAGAAACAACTGTGTAAAAAGTGGAAGTGTTAATGTGCAGTGAGTGTGCAACCTACATATAGACTAACATGGGCATTTATTTTGCCTGCCCAATCAGACTCAATAGGAGACTATCCAATTGTATATTTGAGTTGGATACATTGTTGGATTATGTATGTATGTTTTCTGATGACAGTACTTACACTGATTAACTCACCACTATAACACTGTTCTACATGTTTTGGTGCCATTATAGTTATAATTAAAATGTTTAATATGTAAAGTAATATGGGTTCACTCCATTTGGTGCTACTTCATGTTGCCGTTACTAAGGTAATGTCTCCATGAAGTGGGGGTATGTAAGGTAACAGGGGATAATATGGAACTCTTTCAAGTAATTTAAAATTTAAAGCACAGCAGCAGAGATAATATGCTGGGCAAAATAGACCAGAAAATACTTGTTTTGTGTTTTGATGGACGTTGTAGTTCCGTTGGATGGTGTTTTGGTTTTCTTTTAATTGCAACGAATTATATAAGTGTGGTGATAATTTGTAAAATTATATAATGTATTTAGATTTAAGTATTTAAATATTATAAAATACTGTAAACGAATTGTGGCCATGTTTAGCAATTATTTTGACTACTGTGGTGTCATGTGACCCAACTCAGGACTGTGGATGTGAGCGGGAAAATCGAGGTCTTTTGTGGTTGGCCGTTGTGGTGGCGAGTTGGGAGCGGCAAAGTTCCGCGAGTGCAAGCATGGACGCCAGGGTATGCGATGGAACAAGGTGAAAGTGTGTGGGTATGAGACAAACAGTGTACAAATTGCACCGATTATTATTTGTGAACTTAAAAATGCGTGGCCACAACGTTAAAGTGTTTCTTTTGAATAAATAAGTTTCAATCTGAACGTGTATAGTTCAATTCACTGCTCTTCAAAAGCCAGCCAATATCAGACTCAATAATAGGGGCGATAATGCAACCGTTTACTACCAACCCCCTTTACAGATGAGCCACGTGACAAAATAGGTAGTAAACGAGCCCGAGTTCTGTTGCAAGGGTAAATTAAGTGACAACAGGATGAATGTTCTCCAGTTCATGGCTTTCAAGATAGCTTTGGCAGAGGAATTTTTGGAAAAAGGAGATGGTACTTCCAGTGACACAGACTACAGTGATGAGAATACAAGGAAACAGAAGAGTAATATTTGTTCATTATACTTAGTTCATAAATGTGACATTTCCTTTAAATTTTGTTACTCGTTCCAATCTTTAAGAAAGGAAATAGAAAAGAGTGCAAAAACTATTGGGGGATAACATTGATGAGTCATTGTGCAAAGATTTTTGAGAAAATTTTCGAAGCACAAATTCGAGAAAAAGTAGAAGGAAAAATGAGAGAAGAGCAACACAGCTGCTGAACAGGAAGGTCCAATGTAGATCTAATTTTTGCTGTAAGGCAACTGCAGGAACAGCACTATGAATATGGAATGGGTTTACTAGTGACCTACCTGGACATTGAAAAAGCATAGGAGGGTGTCCCCCCATGAACCACAGACGTTGCCATTGGTGGGGAGGCTGGCGTGCCTCAGCGATACAGATAGCTGTACTGTAGGTGCAACCACAACGGAGGGGTATCTGTTGAGAGGCCAGACAAAAGTGTGGTTCCTGAAGAGGGGCAGCAGCCTTTTCAGTAGTTGCAGGGGCAACAGTCTCGATGGTTGACTGATCTGGCCTTGTAACACTAACCAAAACAGCCTTTCTGTGCCGGTAGGAGTTCAGGTAAGCTACTACAAACAACATAGTGAAAGCATTATTGTGGCCAAGATAGACACAAAGCCCACAACTATGACAGTAGTACAAGTTTATATGCCAACTAGCTCTGCAGATGATGAAGAAATTGAAGAAATGTATGATGAGATAAAAGAAATTATCCACATAGTGAAGCGAGACGAAAATTTAATAGCCATGGGTGACTGGAATTCGGCAGTAGGAAAAGGAAGAGATGGAAAAGTAGTAGGTGAACATGGATTGGGGGTAAGACATGAAAGAGGAAGCCGTCTGGTAGAATTCTGCACAGAGCATAATTTAATCATACCTAACACTTGGTTCAAGAATCATAAAAGAAGGTTGTATACCGTATTTACTCGAATCTAAGCCACACTCGAATCTAAGCCGCACCTGAAAAATGAGATTTGAAATAAAGGAAAAAAAAAATTCCCGAATCTAAGCCGCACTTGAAATCTGAGACTCGAAATTCAAGGGGAGGGAAAAGTTTTAGGCCGCACCTCCAAATCGAAACAAAGTTGGTCCATTCTAATATGAGACACAATTTAGGTATAATGAATGACGATACAGCTACAGTAGTTTGGTTCGAGTCGTAAGCTTAGCAGTTAAGCTTTACCAGGTAGCGATTGCTATGCATCAGGCGCTCCATCCGTATTTATACGGGTACCCTTCCTTTTTCACGTGCTTCGTCTGGTTTGGATCGATTGCTTGTTTTGCTTTGATCTGATAAGTGCTGTTTTCTTTGTTATAGGTGTTTACGTCACTCTAAGCTGAAAATGCATTACTGTGCTGTGTCATACATTGTTTGTCGCATTCTGATAGTGCGTGTTTACGGCCTGTCGCTGCTCGCGGCATGGCTTGCTTTCGTGCGTGCTACCGCCGCTTACAATTAAAAAACAAGAGAGAGGAATCGTCTCATTAGCGAAACAATGTCAAAAGACTGCTATTTGTTGTTACTTCCACTGCTGCTTTCTTTGATAATGATCAACAAGAACCAAATAATAGACTGCGTATGATAGAACATGTTCTGAACGAGAGTTAGGCGAAAATTTTTCTCCGTTTGAAAATCTTTGCGGCCGCTTCTTTAGTACGTCAAATTCTGCACAGAAATTAGAGTCGTCTTAGATTTAAAAATCTAGTCAGTTGCCGTGCTTCATTTCTGACTGTATCACTATTAGGCATAAGAATAATACGAATATAAACATGACATGATATGTATATTCTTCCGCGTTTGCTGTTGTCTCTAGTTTCGTAGTTTATTAGGTAGACAGGATTTAAATGAGATAGCAGGAAACACGAAAGAATACATGGCAAAATGTTTATATTCGTATTACTCTTATGGTGAAGAGAATACTGCATGTGATTCACACTTCATCAGGTTCCTATTAGCAACCATCTCTTCTCACAGGTATGAAAAAATTCAGAACGTAGAGTTGGCCATATTGACAAACATCCCAAACAGTCTTGCCAGTCGGATTTTCGTAGTACTTTGAAATTCTGCTACATTCGAAGATGAACAATACAGAATTTGTATTATTTCGTTGGATAATGTATGAAAATGCAGTGGTTGAAACTCGGGGCGGAGAAAAAAGCTCATCTTCCATCTTTTTTTTTTTACTGACGCATTGGTTTTGGCGCCAGTATTTATCTTTGTGCCTACAAAGCATGCCTGTGTAGCGCTACATATATTCTACTGCAGAAGTTAGTTATGGTGGCACCTACCAACATTTTCCAGAACTTTCGCTTGCTTTGCACTCGATTCTAAGCCGCAGGCGGTTTTTTGGATTACAAAAACCGGAAAAAAAGTGCGGCTTAGATTCGAGTAAATACGGTACTTGGAAGAAGCCTGGAGATACTGACAGGTTTCAGATAGATTATATAATGGTAAGACAGATATTTAGGAACCAGGTTTTAAATTGTAAGACATTCCCAGGGGCAGATGTGGACTCTGACCACAATCTATTGGTTATGAACTGTAGATTAAAACTGAAGAAACTGCAAAAAGGTGGGAATTTAAGGAGATGGGACCTGGATAAGCTGAAAGAACCAGAGGTTGTACAGAGTTTGAGGGAGAGCATAAGGGAACAATTGACAGGAATGGGGGAAAGAAATACAGTAGAAGAAGAATGGTTAGCTTTGAGGGATGAAGTAGTGAAGGCAGCAGAGGATCAAGTAGGTAAAAAGATGAGGGCTAGTAGAAATCCTTGGGTAACAGAAGAAATATTGAATTTAATTGATGAAAGGAGAAAATATAAAAATGCAGTAAATGAAGCAGGCAAAAAGGAATACAAATGTCTCAAAAATGAGATTGACAAGAAGTGCAAAATGGCTAAGCAGGGACGGCTATAGGACAAATGTAAGGATGTAGAGGCTTGTCTCGCCAGGGGTAAGATAGATACTGCCTACAGGAAAATTAAAGAGACCTTTGGAGAAAAGAGAACCACTTGTATGAATATCAAGAGCTCAGAGCACTGAAAGACCTAAGTCGAAACAAGGCCCCCGAAGTAGACAACATTCCATTAGAACTACTGACGGCCTTGGGAGAGCCAGTCCTGACAAAACTCTACCATCTGGTGAGCAAAATGTATGAGACAGATGAAATTTGGAGTAGGTATTAAAATCCATGGAGAGGAAATAAAAACTTTAAGGTTCGCCTATGACATTGTTTATTCTTTCAGAGACAGCAAAGGACTTGGAAGAGCAGTTGAACGGAATGGATAGTGTCTTGAAAGGAGGATATAAGGTGAACATCATCAAAAGCAAAACAAGGATAATGGAATGTAGTTGAATTAAGTTGGGTGATGCTGAGGGAATTAGATTAGGAAATGAGACACTTAAAGCAGTAAAAGAGTTTTGCTATTTGGGGAGCAAAATAGCTGATGATTGTTGAAGTAGAGAGGATATAAAATGTAGACTGGCAATGGCAAGGAAAGCGTTTATGAAGAAGAGAAATTTGTTAACATTGAGTATGGATTTAAGTATCAGGAAGACATTTCTGAAAGTATTTGTATGGAGTGTAGCCATGTATGGAAGTGAAACATGGATGATAAATAGTTTGGACAAGAAGAGAATAGAAGCTTCTGAAATGTGGTGCTACAGAAGAATGCTGAAGATTAGATGGGTAGATCACATAAATAATGAGGAGGTATTGAATAGGATTGGGGAGTAGAAGAGTTTGTGGCACAACTTGACTAGAAGAAGGGATCAGTTGGTAGGACATGTCCTGAGGCATCAAGGGATCACCAATTTAGTATTGGAGGGCAGCATGGAGGGTAAAAATTGTAGAGGGAGGCCAAGCGATGAATAAACTAAGCAGATTCAGAAGGATGTAGGCTGCAATATGTACTGGGAGATGAAGCAGCTTGCACAGGATAGAGTCGTATGGAGAGCTGCATCAAATCAGTCTCAGGACTGAAGACTACAACAACAGGAGAGTGTACATAGAAATAACATGTTGAAAGCCCTGGAGAACAGAGGAGTAGCAAAACAGATTATTTGGAGGATAAGAGAAATGTACCATGGAAGTGAGAGCTGTGTGAAAGTGGGAGGAGAGAGATCAGCTTGGATCAAACAGAAGAATGGGTTGAGACAGGGAAGTGCACTTTCACCATTACTCTTCATTGTAGTGATGGATGTCATAATGAGTACAGTAGCACAAATAATTATTGAAAGGAAGATGAAAGCTATTGTGTTTGCAGATGATCTGATGATTTGGGGGAATAAGGAAGAGGAAGTACAAGAGCAGTTGGATGTATGGGAACAAACAGTACAAGAATATGAGATGATATTTTATATAAGGAAGAGTGAGATGATTATCACAACAAGAAAGAAGGAGAGAGGAACAACTGGAATAACAATTGGTGGGGAACGATTTAGGAGAGTGGAGAGTTTCAAGTACCTAGGAAGCCTGATACAGGAAGTTGGAGAAAACAACAGAGAAATAAATGAGTGGGGGATAAAAGCAGAAGCATTTTGGAAGAGTGTCAGAAGCCTGATAAGAAGCAAGAATGTACCCCAAATCAGTAAAAAGGTTATATACCATTCATACTATGTCCTGATCCTACATATTCATCAGAAACCTGGTTTAGGAAAGGAAGAGAGAAAAGCAAACTACAAGCTATTTAGATGAAATTCCTGAGAAACAATATTGGGGTAATAAAGATAGATAGGTTAAGAAATGAGAGGATCAGAGAGTTAATCAAGGTGGAACAATTACAGGAGGAGATAGAGAAATCAAGGCTGAGATGGTATGGACATGTTAAGAGAATGGATAAGAAGAGGATACCCAGGAGGATACATGAGATGAAACTGGAAGGAAAGAGACCAAAAGGAAGATGGAGAGACAGATCACTGAAAGGAATAGAGGAATGCATCCAGAAGAAAGGAGAAGATTGGACCAAGGTGAAGATGGAGAGATGGTGGAAAGACAGAACATGATGGAGAGGCCTATGTTCCATACAGACCCAGCTAGAGGCTGGAAACTGTCCAGGATGGTAATAATAGTGACTCATGCCTTTCACATCATGCAGGAGGCTAGTTTCATTTACAGAACGAAATGAAAATGTAATCAGGTAAACGACTTCATAAGATAGTCAATTCATTTTACAAGAAATATATTCAATATTAAGCATGTAACTTATCCATTGTGCATTCCTACAGGCTTGAGCAATTCCAGTAGGACAATGCGATACCCCACACATCCAGAATTGCTACAGAGTGGCTTCAGGAACACTCACCTGAGTTGAAACACTTCAGCTGGCCACCAGACTTGCTTGACATGAACATAAAAGAAGTAAGAACATGCATGCTTTAATATCAAAGAGAAATTTTTTTAAGTCCAGCAGTTTTATATATCATTCAGATTCAATGTCCACTTAAATGGCTATTCCATACTTAAGATTTTTGTCAAAAAATCTTAAAATATTCTCTTTAACATGTTGTTTGTACTGATCTAACACAGTTCAAAGAAGTTCATTATTAATATGATTCTAAAACAGCTTTAGATATCAGGGGGCTATAATTATCAGATGAAATCTGAATGAGTAAATAAAGGAAATACAGATGCAAACATCAAAAAAATAAACAAGTTTAATATGTGTATGACTTCAGAGGACTGGGAGAAATCAGAGCAATACACAAAATTTCTACAGTACTTTTAGAGGAAAACTAACAACTAACAGGGTATTTGTTTCTGCTGCCCAGATGGAACACTCAAGGCAAATACAAACTCTGACATCCTATCCTGAGACATTAGTTTTACAACCTACATAACTGAGAATATTGTACATAAAATTTGCAATCTGACAATATTTCATTCTGATCCAGGCCTCTGTTCCACTGACCTTTGGTGAGATACATAGTATGGCATAACAGCAGCAATGGTCAAAATTGGATGCACACTGATGACTGACTTATGATAAGCCATTACAGGATGTAGAATAACAGAGTAGTGAAGTTACACATACTGACTGCAAAAATGCTTTGATTCATTTGATACACAAAAAAGGTATCAAGATAAATCTAACAATTAGCAATATATTTACAAATGTAATCAATTTTTGAAAATATTGTATGATTGGATAGATAAAAAATCTATTCACCAAGCAGCAGCAGGAGAAAACACAAATGGAAATTAAGGAAATGTGCAAGCATGTGGAGGCAGTGACTCTTTCTTTTTGCAGAGGGATTGTGGGCAGAGGAAGAGGGATGAAGGAAGGCTCATACCAAGATCATAATGAGTTATGCCCCTGCCAAGGGAAAATGGACAGATGGGAAAAGACTGACAAATATGATTTAAGAATCAAACAGGAGAGATACAAGAGTTCTCCTGCTGTACAAGTTCCCACCTTCCACCTGCAAGAAGAACCTTTCCCTGCAACAGTAAACTGTAGACACATGCTGTTGTCAGTTAGTGACTTCATTCAAGTAGTACATAAGAAAATGACTAATACAGAGCTGGTGTAATATGGCTTATGTGTCTACACAGCTAGCAGATATTCAACAATGGAGTTTTCGGCTACTTTGATATGATGTTGTACGATCTTGAAGGTTGGCCAACAAGTCTTGAAGGAAATGTGCAATTTAACTGAATGCTTCTGCTTTTGATTATTTCTGCTAACTGAGGACTAGAGTGACGCTGTCAGACTAAACTACTTCAAAGAATTTGATAGAATAAAAAGTTAAATGGGAAATTTATCTCACATACAATGCACCATTTCAACTCCCTTTACTTTTCTGTTAGGAAAGCTTTAAACAAGAGCTCTGTAACTTATTTAAAAAAGTATACAGCTGATTCTGGTGCCAAGTATAACAGAAATATTGATACAGCTGAGCTAGTTAATAAAGCAGAAGCATTCAAGTTCCAGTAGAAAGAGCTAATGAAGAACTCTGACACATATTTCTGTTTGGATATTTTGAAGTTGTTTTATCAGTGACTGCAGAGTTTTGTCAACACACTGTCAGAAAATTAAGGAGAATAAAAAATTCCTTAAGGTTAAGTGTATGTGAGGCAGACTGATGAAAATTCAGTTACCTTATCAGTTGAATATGACACAGTTGCTCAATTTACCTACAGTGACATGATCAATGTGTTTGCTCCACCCAAAGTAATGAAGTGTAAATCAAAATTATAATAAAAACACAACTTTTTAAAAGAAAGTGTTCTCAATACTTAATTGTAGCCTTTTTTATTTAATTTCCTATTAGTGGTTCATACGCTACTAATAATTTATGACGAGCAAACACTACTAATAATTTATGAGGAGCAAATAAAATCTACTCTTTATTATACATCAGACTGAAATGAGTGTACAATAGTTGCCACAAACAATGAGGCATAGATTTTCTTTTATGCTCAGTTTGTTTAGAATGTCTGTACATTGTGGAATTTCTTTATGACAATTATACATTTAACTTATTGTGTGCAATATTTTTCATCCATATGGGTCATTTAAATAATATTTTTAAAATGAAGTTTCATTTTCACTAAACCTACCTTAAATATTACAAAATTTCTAAATCTGTGTAGAAAAACTGGAGAAATCTAGTTTTTTCTTGAGGGCGGTTGAGCTGCAGGGGGTTCAACAGCTTTGGGAGTTCTGTCAAGAGCACAGGATCACGCTGGCATGGCTCTGGATGAAGGAAAAGGATTGGTGAGATTTAGGAGATGTGTAAGGTTACATAAAAAGTTATGCACAATGCTGAGTCACGGGAGATTTACCAGACAAGATGGGGAGGGAAGTCTTTCCTTCTTATTCTGTCTGGTAAGTCTCCCATGACCTGGCCCCTGGGTGACTTTTCTATAACACTCTCCATCTCCTAAATGTCACCAATCCTTCTTGTTCATACCTCTTCCTTCACCTTCAATGTTTCTCTGAGAAGAAGGAGCCATTTGCTCTGAAAGATTGCACATTTCCTTAACTTCTGTATATGTTTACTTCTGCCACTGCTTGGTGAGTAGATTATTTTATCTAAAAACGACTTGCGCACAAAGTAGTTTAAAATGACCTAATTACCAAAATAAAGCAACAGGCGTAATGAAAGATACTGACTAGCAAGTGAGATTCCTACAATGCCTGTCATTCACAGACTAGATCATGTACCTCAGGAAGATACTACAGAACTGCCAATCAATTTTCACTATTACCCCATTCATGTCTTGATCTACTTCTGTGACTTTTACCTCCCACACTTCCCTCCAGTATGAAATTGGTGATCCCTAGATGTTTCAAAATGTGTCCTACCAACCGATCCCTTTTTCTAGTGAGTATGTACCAGAAATTTCTCATCTCCCTGATTCTATTCAGTACCTCTTCATTAGTTATGTGATCTACCCCCTAATCTTCAGCCATTCTTCTGTAGCATCACATTTCAAAAACTTCTGTTCTCTTCTTGTCTAAACTGTTTATCATTCATGTTTCACTTCCATACATGGCTGAACTCTGTACAAATACTTTCAGAGAGGACTTCCTGACACTTAAATGTATACTCAATGTTAACAAATTCCTCTTCTTCAGAAATTCTTTTCTTGCCATTGCCCATCTACATTTTATATCATCCCTAGATTTCACCATCATCAATTATTTTGCTTCCCAAATAGCAAACCTCATCTACTACTTTAAGTGTCTCAATTAATCTAATTCCCTCAGCATCACCTGATTTAATTCTATTACATTTCATTATCCTCATTTCACTTTTGTTAATGTTCATCATGTATACTGCTTTCAACACACTGTCCATTTCATTCAACTGTTATTCCAAGTTCTTTGCTATCTTCAACAGAATTACAATGTCATCGGCAAACCTCAAGTCTTCATTTCTTCTCCCTGGACTTTAATTCCTACTCCAAATGTTCTTTTGTTTCCTTTACTCAATATACAGATTGAATAATGTCAGGGATAGGTTACAACCCTGTCTCATGCCCTTCTTGACCACTGCTTCCCTTTCATACAGCTTGAGCCTTATAACTGCCATCTGGTTTCTGTAAAAATTCTAAATAGCCTTTCGCTCCCTGTATTTTATGCTGGATACCTTTAGAATTAGAAAGAAAATATTCCAGTAACATTGTCAAAAACTTTCTCTAAGCCTACAAAGCTATAAATGTAGCTTCCCCTTCCTTAATTTATCTTCTCATAGAAAATCAGTAGTGCCTCACGTGTTCCTACATTTCTCCAGAATCCAAAATAATCTTCCCCAAGGTCAGCTTCTACCAGTTTTTCCATTTTTCAGTAAAGAATTCGTGTTAGTATTTTGCAACTGTGACTTATTAAAGTGATAGTTCAGTAATTTTCACCCCTGTCAACATGTGCTTTCTTTGGGATTGGAATTATTATATTCTTCTTGAAGTCTGAGGGTATTTTACCTGTCTCATACATCTTGCTCACCAGATGGAAGGGTTGTCATGGCTGGTTCTCCCAAGGCTATCAATTGCTCTAATAGAAAGTTGTCTAATCCCAGGGCCATGTTTTGACTTAGGTCTTTCAGTGCTTTGTTGAACTCTTCATGCAACATCCTATTTCCCTTCTCATCTCCATCTATGTCCTCTTCTACTGTACTCAAAGAACATCACCCTTGTATAGACCCTATATGTTCTTCTTCCAACTTTCTGCTTTCCCTTCTTTGCTTAGGACTGCTTTTCCATCTGAGCATTTGGTATTCATGCAGGTGGTTCTCTTTTCTCCAAACATCTCTTTAAATTTCTTGTAGGTGGGATCTATCTTACTCCTAGTGACATATGCTTCTACATTCTTACATTTGTCCTCTAGCCATTCCTGCTTAGCAATTTTGCACTTCCTGTTAATCTCATTTTGGGACATTGGTATTCCTTTTCACCTGCTTACATTACTGCCTTTTTGTATTTTCTCCTTTCATCAAATACATTCAATATCTCTTGTGTTACCCAAGGATTTCTATTAGCCCTCATATTTTTACCTACTTGATCCTCTGCTGTCTTCACTATTTCATCTATTAAAGCAACCATTTCTTCTTCGACTGTATTCCTTTCCCCTGTTCTCATCAATTGTTCCCTAATACTCTCTCTGAAACTCTTTATAACCTCTGGTTCTTTCATTTTATCCAGACCCCATCTCCTTAAATTCCTGCCCTTCTGCAGTTTCTTCAGTTTGAATTTGCAGTTCATAACCAATAAATTATGGTCAGAGTCCTCATCTGCCCCTGGAAATGTCTTACAATTTAAAACCTGGTTCCTAAATCACTGTGTTACCATTACAAAGTTCTACCAGGTTGGCTTCCTCTTTCATTCCTTTCCCCCAGTCCATGTTCACCTACTACTTTTCCTTCACTTCCTTTTCCTGCTATCAAATTCCAGTCCCCCATGATTATTAAATTTTTATCTCCCTGAACGATCTGAATAATTTATTTTATTTCATCATACATTTCCTCAATCTTCTCCTCATCTGTTGACCTAGATGGCATATAAACTTGTACTACTTGGTAAGTGTGGGATTTGTGTCTACCTTTGCTACAATAATGTTTTCACTATGCTGTTCATAGTAGCTTATTTGTGTTCCTATTTTTTATTCATTATTAAAGCTACTCCTGAATTTCCACTATTTGATTTTGTATTTATAATCCTGTATTCAGTTGATCAGACGTCTCGTTCCTCCCACCACCGGACTTCATTAATTCCCACTATATCTAACTTTAACCTATCCATTTCCCTTTTTAAATTTTCTTACTTGTGTGCCTGATTAATGAATCTGACATTCCATGCTCCAATCAGTAGAATGTCAAATTTGTTTATCCTGATAATGAAATCCTTCTGAGCAGTCCCCACATGAAGATCCAAATGGGGGACTACTTTTTCATCCAGACTGTTGCTCTTGCAACTTCTGAAAAGGCTGCTGCCCCCCTTCAGGAAACACATCTTTGTCTGGCCTCTCAACATACACCCCTCCATTGTAGTTGCACCTATGGTATGGCTAAATATGTCGCTGAGGCAGGCAAGCCTCCTCACCAGTGGCAAGGACCATGATACATGGGGGAGGGGAGGGGCAGCTTTTGTATATTTTTAAATAGTATGCAACTCAACTGACCCTATCATTCTGTTCAGTGTACTACACAAATGGAGTGTGGATAATATAATAAATCACTTAATCAAACATATTTCAAGAAGAAAATCTCCACATTAAAATTCATGACTGAAATCTCCTCATCTTTTGGAAATAAAATCATCTCTAAGGCAAAGTGATGAGTTATATCCATCTGTTACTAGACAAGATCACCATAACATAAAAAATACACACCTGGAAATAAACAAGGAAAAAGGATCAAGAAGTCACTATTAGTGCGTTATCTTTAAAAACGGCCTTCTAATAATTACCACTGAAGCCAAACACACCACAGAAAAACTGCATGATATTACTGTCAGAACGGGCATCCAACTTTCTTATGAAGAATCAAAGAAGATGATTTGCAAGAATGCAGATCTGAGCTCTATTATGAGGAAATATGGCAATATTGTACACACTAAACATGTCAGGTACTTAGGTGAAATTATTAGGAATACTGACAATGATAGAGAGGCCAATAAACACATTGCAGAAAAATTGTGTGAAGTCTACATAGTTACTTGTAATATCTGTTACTAGAAATCTCTTTCTACCACTAACAGACAGTCATTCTCTCTGAGCCACTCAATATAGGTGAGATAACATCATTAGCATCAAAGTCAATCCCACTAACAAAATTGGAATTACAAATATTGGGAGGAATGTTAGGGTTTAAGGTTCAAGAAAATATCTGGATATGCAAAAGCTCAGAAGTACTTTAATTTTTGAGCACACAGTTATGTAATCAGTGGAAAATACATCTGAAATTTAAGTGACATATAGAACAAAGGTACAGTTCATGACTGTCCAGGAGAACCATTCATGTCATAAAGGAATATTAGATTTTGACATATCTTTGATTCGGTCATTAGATGCAGAATGCAAGGTTAGACTGGGAAAGAATGGAGGAGGAAATCAATCACTTGTCTCAAAGGAATTGACACATTATTTGCCATAGGCAATTTAGGAAAATTTTGGGAAACCTAAATCAGAATTGCTGGTGGGGATTTGATCTGTTGTCTTTCCAAATACATGTGATCTTTATCTTACCACTATGACATGGCACTTCATCACAATGTAAACAGAATCTAATAAGACAAGTTCCAGTAGTTAGTCAACGCCCAAAATGCACCCTTGTGTATCACTTTTGGCCCATTGGGGGCTCCACAGATTACACAGAGACAGACAATTTTATAACATCACATCCAAACTACTAACAGAGAGCAATCAGAAAGACTGGAGATGCATAGTGAGAAGATGAAGAGATTTTTGGGAGATGAGAAGAACCAAATGCCTAAAGACAGCTGAGTACAGTGATTCATCATCCTATATCAGCATGAGATTCTCACCTGTAAATGGGATGAGAGTCTTATAAAATCTTACTAAATTGAATCATAGAGATGTAATCTGTGTATGCAGCATAAATATTGATAATCAAGACTAGAACCAAGTCAGTATGCAGTATATGTTACATCTATCTATGTTACCCTTCATCACACAAAACAAATACGTAATATGATACACAATAATCATTGGTATCATTATTGCTAACAATGGTATAAGTTTTGAAAACACTGCATAAAAGTTGAATCATTATGTCAGTAAAAAAAGTGTCACTCTGGGACCCTTTTAATATATTTTAATTATATTAGGATCAGAGAAAGTGTGCTCCTTGCAAAAGGGAAAAAATCCAAGTAAATTAAATGTTTTTCATCTGAATCTATTCAGAAGTAAGCATATAATACTTATTATTAACAGCATACATACTATGCGAATAATATCTTTGATGTGCAGTACTGCAGCAAGATTTTCTGCTTGTGACTCCATGTTATTCTACTATGTAACACAAAACTCAAAACTAAAGGTCTTCCAGTCAACAGAACAAATGCTTTTTGGGAGTAGATATCAGCCAAGAACTTCAGAAACTGTGTATGACAAAGCTCACCACACTGACATATTTACATTTCATGACACTGAGATTTAAGCCACTTGTGCCGTATCTTATCTCCTTCCTTGATGTTTGATGTAGAACAGTTTTCTGAGATACAAGAGACTTAATAATGCTCTTGCAAGTCATAATGAATTAAATAAACTGTTGAATTCATAGGCTTAGTCATATTTTATTTTACAGCTACTCATCTTCCATGTCACTGTTTTTCAGTATTTGATGGTGACTGTAACCCTGAAAATTTTTATCTCTTCAGATAAATCAAAATGTGACCAAGACTGGAAATTCTATAGTTTATTTAGTTATAAAGGTCACTGTTCATCTCCAAAAGACAAAATTATCTCATTTCATCATTAAGTTTGATATGTGCTGTTATTATGGCTGGAGTCATGAGACATGGACATAAGCAAACTTCCTATCAACTTTACTATTCAATATTTTCATTCTGCATCCAGTCCTTAAGTTGGTTTTTGTCATTGTCATTTTTGATGCCTCCTGTACTTAAATGAGTTTAGGTTTTTTCTGCAGATGATGATATTGAACTGCCTTCAGGTATTCTGATGGATACAGTTGTTCAGATTTTCTGATATTTTAATGTGCTGTCTCACTTAAAAATATGGTCAATAATACCCAACAGAATACCAAAAACAGATAAAAATCTGTCACCATTGCTAGTAAGGACCGAAAACTGATTAACTCCTGTCTTTAAATATCTTCCAAAGTGCATGATAGAAGACACAAAAATATCTGACATTTGTGCATTTTTTTACATTCATAATGAGACGTTATGTAGTGTCAATTCACACTGGCATATAAGCAGCCTTGCTGTCTGCCAATGTCAATATTTCAATGACACCATTATCAGAGCTCTTCATAAACCAAACAAAAACTAATGATTATGACGGCTGAACCACTCTGTTGTGGAGTTTGATGTAAAACAGAGGCCTTCTGGGAAAAATAAATCAATTATTATTTGTGGGGACTTCAATGTAGATTCTCTGAAAGAGGGTAATAGGAAAAATGACCTTGAAGTATTACTCGGTTCTTTCAATTTGACACCCGTTATTGATTTTCCTACTCGGGTGGTAAAGGATAGCAGCTCACTGATAGATAACTTCTTTGTAGACCAAGATAAGTTTAACCAGATAAATGCTCAGCCTGTTGAGAATGGTCTTTCTGATCATGGTGCACAGCTAGTTACAATATATGACATAGCTCCATTCAGCAATACTAAACAGTCCTCCAAAGTAGTACGTTCAGTCAACAATTTAACAATTGCAAATTTCAGGGAAAGCCTACAGCAGTTAGACTGGGATGAGGTGTACCGTGAACCTGATGCCAATTTAAAATATAATTTATTTCATGACATTTTTGTAAATGCATTTGAAAACTGCTTCCCCAAGAAAATAGTTAAATATACTCGTAAGAAACCTTGTAACAAACCATGGCTTACTAAGGGTATAAAAATATCTTGTAACCGGAAAAGGGAAATGTATCTGACAGCAAGAAAGAGTAGTGACCCAGAAACTATCAAAAATTATAAAAACTACTGTGTTATATTAAGAAAAGTTATTAAAAAATCCAGGAGTATGTGTATCATGTCTGAAATCAGCAACTCTGATAATAAAATTAAAACAATTTGGAATATTATTAAAAGAGAAACAGGTCAACCAAGAGCAGAGGAAGACAGTATTACCATCAAATTGAATGAAAGCTTTACGAACAAAAAGTCAGAAGTTGAAAATATTTTTAATAATCATTTTCTAAATGTTGTGGATATAGTAGGATCCAGGTGTTCATTAGAAGATGCTAGGCTGTTAATGGAAGAGGCCATACCTATGCAATTTGATACAATTGAAATCTCACCCACTTCTCCCTCTGAAATTAAGAAAATAATAAACTTGCTTAAAAGCAAAAACTCACATGGAATTGATGGCATTTCCAGCAAAATACTAAAAGCTTGTTCTCAACAGATAAGTAAGATTCTCAGCCACCTGTGTAATAGCTCTCTGGAACAGGGCATTTTCCCTGATAGACTGAAATATGCTATTGTTATACCTTTGCATAAAAAGGGGGATAGATCTGATGTCAACAATTACCGTCCAATCTCCCTTCTAACAGCTTTATCCAAAATTTTTGAGAAAGTAATGTATTCAAGAGTAGCTTCACATATCTGTAAAAATGAAGTACTAACAAAATGTCAGTTTGGTTTCCAGAAAGGTTTTTCAACAGAAAATGCCATATATGCTTTCACCAGTCAAATTTTGAATGATCTGAATAACCGAAAACCACCCATTGGGATTTTTTGTGATCTCTCAAAGGCTTTTGATTGTGTAAATCATGAAATTCTGCTAGACAAGCTCAAGTATTGTGGCATGAGTGGGACAGTGCACAAATGGTTTAATTCGTACCTAACTGGAAGAGTGCAGAAAGTTGAAATAAGTAGTTCTCGTAACATGCAAAGATCAGCACATTCCTCAAACTGGGGAACTATCAAGAATGGGGTTCCACAAGGGTCAGTCTTGGGTCCTTTATTGTTCTTATTATATATTAATGACTTGCCATTCTATATTCATGAAGAGGCAAAGTTAGTTCTCTTTGCTGATGATACAAGTATAGTAATCACACCTGAGAAACAAGAATTATCTGATGAAATTGTCAATACTGTCTTTCAGAAAATTACTAAGTGGTTCCTTGTAAACGGACTCTCACTGAATTTTGATAAGACACAGTACATACAGTTCCGTACAGTGAATGGTATGACGCCATTAATAAATATAGACCTTAATCAGAAGCATATAGCTAAGGTAGAACATTCCAAATTTTTAGGTATGTCCATTGATGAGAGATTAAACTGGAAGAAACACATTGATGATCTGCTGAAACGTTTGAGTTCAGCTACTTATGCAATAAGGGTCATTGCAAATTTTGGTGATAAACATCTTAGTAAATTAGCTTACTACGCCTATTTTCACTCATTGCTTTCATATGGCATCATATTTTGGGGTAATTCATCACTGAGGAATAAAGTATTTATTGCACAAAAGCGTGTAATCAGAATAATAGCTGGAGTCCACCCAAGATCATCCTGCAGACATTTATTTAAGGATCTAGGGATATTCACAGTAGCTTCTCAGTATATATACTCTCTTATGAAATTTGTGATTAACAACCAAACCCAATTCAAAAGTAATAGCAGTGTGCATAACTACAATACTAGGAGAAAGGATGATCTTCACTATTCAAGATTAAATCTAACTTTGGCACAGAAAGGGGTGAATTATACTGGCACTAAAGTCTTCGGTCACTTACCAAATAGTATCAAAAGTCTGACAGGTAACCAACAAGTATTTAAGAAGAAATTAAAAGAATTTCTGAATGACAACTCCTTCTACTCCATAGAGGAATTTTTAGATATAAATTAAGAAAAAAAAATAAAAAAAAATAAAAATAAAAATAAAAAAAATAAAAATAAAAAATAAAGAAAAATAAAAAAAACACACAAAAGAATAAAGTTGTTATATTAACTTAAGTATGTTGTTAAATTAACCTAATTATGTCATGTATTGGAAAACTCGACTCGTTCCACATCATTACGAAATATCGTATTCATGATCCATGGAACTAGGATTAATCTAATCTAATCTAATCTAAGCTTTCTAACTTGACAAAGTCATCTACAGACCCTATATCTGAAAATCTATCAGTCACAAATGTAAGTGTTTTGTTTTTTAGTGCTGCAGTATCACACATTAGAACATAAATGACCCAACCCATTCATTCATTATGGAACTCCAAAAGATACAAAAGAAGTCAAGAATATCTTGTACATACGGTGCTCTGCAGTTTGTGAAAATTGTAAATATGTCAATCAGTTGACTATCCGACATATTTATGAAAGTATATATCAATCAAGAGTAGCATATGTTGGAAACTAATACTGTATGAATATCTCATCAATAGTTTTCTTCTAAGTGTCTCCATTTCAGGTAGTCCATGTCTTATTTCTTAATGCTACTGTATGTGCACCCATCCAGCACATTGTCCAGGATGTCAAATATCTTCCTCCCCGATCTTCTCTTCCCTTTCACATACCGTGCTAAGACTATTTTTATAAGGGCCTTCCTTCTTTCTTAAAATATCTCCTAAGACAATTTCTTTCTTTTTTTCTCTACACCCAGCAATTGTCTCTTTTTCTCTACAGTCAGCAACTGCCTCTGTTGTCCCAATTTTCTCAGTACCTCTAATTTTTTCCATATGCATTCAACTTACTCCTCCCATTCTCCACCACATCCCAATCTCAAAAACCTCTACCCTTGCTCTATCTTTCTTCCTCATTGTCCACTCTTTGGTGTTTCTCCATTTAGCATGATCTATACAATAAATATATAGTAAAAAAACAAGATTACATTTTATAGGCACATATGAGGTTATTCCATATTTTCTGTGGCAGTACAACAGCTAATATTTAATCTGACATTTTAATACTCACTCATACCATTTATATATTTCTCTGTAAGATACTCTTTTAAACAATTTTTAAACAAATTTAATTCCTTTATTGATTTAGAAAACTTGGTGAAAACCTTTCGCCTGATTCATTATGAGCCCTCATTGTCACTTCCAGATTTTGATGCCTTATGTAATAATTTTCCTTTTCTATTGTTGCATGGTCATGTACATTTTTATTTAGGACGTATTTATCACTTATTCTTACTTCTCTAACATTATGATAGATGTACTATGAGTACACTACCATAATGTTATAGTGTACAAAAGCTAATCTACAAGTTTGTCTGGGTGGTATTTTGTCTATACATTTCACTGTTCTTTTCTGAATTTTAAATATTTTTTTAAGGAAGTTATCTTATGTTCTTCCCCATATATGAATTGAGTAGGACAGATGTGGGAACACTAGTCCATAGTACATTGCCATGAGTGCTTTGTCATCCACAACTTATGTCATTTTGTGGATGATAAAGATCTTAGTGTTTATACTTGTACACAGAACATCTGTGTGCTTGCACCATATTAAATGTCTATTTATAATAGTTCCTAAGAATTTTGTGCTACTCACTTCTTTAATTGCCTCATTATTTAATTTAATGTCCAAAAACAAGGAACAACCAGACACCAGTAGTGAAAACAAATAGGCAAAAAAGAAAAGTGGTCAATTACATGTGCCTGAACTTGACAGAAGTACAAAATTCATGCTCTTCCATCAGAATGTTCAGTCTTTTTGACATAAAATCAACAAACGTGAAGCACTCTTGTCAGATGATCTCAAGCAAGCATCTGTTATATGTTTAAGTGAATATTGGTTGAGTCAGCAGTATCAAAATTACCAGGATTAATATTGCTCGAACAGTCCATGGGTATACTGCCAGTTCGTAGTGTGCCTGTTGGACACTATGAACCGACAGTATACCTGTGGACTGTTCGAGCAACAAATACGCCAGGAAAAACTGAAGAATCACATCAGGATTAATATTATCCTCATCATTCTATAGGACATCCTCTGTCTGTGGTGAGTCATGCGTTTTTAATAGAAGTGACACCAAACATCACTGCTTAAAATCCTTGGAGGTACTGGGAAAAGGGAAAGAATTTAAAATTTCAGCTACTGAAATAACATCACTAAAAATATTAATAATTTTCTTGTACGGAAGCCCATATTGGGACTCACATATTTTCCTACAGAAACTAGAAAGTGCACTCAGCAAACTTAAAGCTAACCAGAAAAATCTAGTAATATGTGGGGACTTCAAAATAAATATCCAGAAAAACTCAAATGTAACACAAAATCTCATAACCATGCCTTCAATGTATAATTTACAGGCCATTATAAATTCTTCCACTAGAATTACCAAAACTACATGTACCACTAATAACCAAATATTCATAAATGCAGAAAAAATGACTTCCAGTCTGGAACCATAAAAACAGGATTCACTGAACATAATAGACAGTACATTGCTTTCCATACAATACCAATACCTAAACCCACAATGCCAACAGAACTAGTCAAAGAAGAATGAATCCTAAGCGAACAGAACATAGACACCTTCAAACAACTGTTAGCTAAGGAAACATGGAAAGCTTGTATATGAGCATGGAAGTACATGTGAAAAGTTCAACAGATTTACAGAAATATTTAGCTAGCACTATGAAACTGCATTCCTAATAAAGAAACATAGACTGAGGTCTAATAATAGAAACAGATATTCGGTAACGACTGGAATAAAGATCTCAAGCAAGAAAAAAAGAAAACTATATGATATTATAAAGACACAGCAGGTAGATGATGAATTTCATGCTTATTACAGTAAATATAAGACAATACTCAAAAAAGTTGTCAAGGAAGCAAAAATGAAGGCAAATGATCTACACATTGTCTTCTGGAAACAAGACCAAAGCCTTGTGGAAAGCTGTGAAACAACAGACAGGTAATGTCACTACCAGAAATGTCGATGCCATGCTATGTCAAGATGGAGAGAAAATAACAGAGCAAAGTAAAGTAGCAAATACCTACAACAACAGGCCAATTGCCCTATTGTTTGGCTTCTCAAAATTCTAAAAAAGTCTTCCACATAAGACTTACAGCCTTTATGGACAAATACCAAATCCTTTCCACAGCACATCATGGGTTTAGGAAGAACTGCTCAACCAACAGTGCTATCTATGAATTCCTAAGTGAAATTTACCAGAAGTGGACAGTGGCAGTTACATCACAGGTGTATGCCTTAGCTTGTCAAAAGCATTTGATATTATAGATCATGAAGCATTCCTTCAAAAATTAAACAATGGAAAATCCGGGATGGAATTTAACAATAATAGTGAAGGAAAGTTGCTACTCACCATATAGCGGAGATGCTGAGTCGCGATAGGCACAACAAAAAGCTCAAGAGTGTAATCAGTAAGCCAAAAATTGATTATTTTAGGACACTCCTCAGAGACATTCACTGGACTGATGTTTACAGTGCTCATGGCATGAATGAAAAATATAACATTTTTGCTAATAAAGTGCTTACCTTATTTGAACACTGCTTTCCCCCAAAACTTACCAAGGTTAGAGCAAAGTCTACAAAGAAGCCATGGATTACTCGAGGAATAGGGGTATCTTGTAAAACAAAAAGAAAACTGTATCTGTCAATCTGAAACATTTCCAATGTTGATGCTATAGCACATTATAAGAAATACTGCAAAATATCAAAGACTGTAATACTGATGTCAAAGCAAATATATTACAAGGAAAAGATAGTCATATCAGATAACAAAATAAAGACAATATGGGATATAGTGAAGGAG
This sequence comes from Schistocerca cancellata, assembly GCF_023864275.1. Taxonomy (NCBI): domain Eukaryota; kingdom Metazoa; phylum Arthropoda; class Insecta; order Orthoptera; family Acrididae; genus Schistocerca; species Schistocerca cancellata. Next base: position 281,239,735 of record NC_064633.1, read on the forward strand.
GAGACCAGTAGAACCAGACATAAAGAGGAACAAATAGCATTAAGAGTAAATGATACATTGATGACAGATGTGTATAGTGTTGCAGAACTTTTTAACAAACATTTTATAACTGTTACTGAAAAGATGGGGTTGTCAGGTTCGGTAGATGCAGCTATGGATTACCTTAGACCAGACATTTCAAGTAACTTCCATAATATGAATTTGACCCTCACTACCCCAACAGAAATAATGTCCATCATAAAATCTTTAAAATCAAAAACATCTAGTGGGTATGATGAAATATCAACAAAGTTAATTAAAGAATGTGATTCTGAGCTAAGTAACATATTAAGCTATCTGTGTAACCAGTCGTTTATCAGTGGAATATTTCCTGAATGGCTGAAATATGCTGAAGTTAAGCCACTGTTTAAGAAGGGAGATAAAGAAATAGCATCAAATTTCCGTCCAATTTCACTGTTACCAGCATTCTCAAAAATTTTCGAAAAAGTAATGTACAGTCGTCTTTATAACCATCTTATCTCAAATAACATACTGTCAAAGTCACAGTTTGGATTTCTAAAAGGTTCTGATATTGAGAAGGCTATCTTCACTTACAGTGAAAATGTGCTTAATTCATTAGACAAAAAATTGCAGGCAACTGGTATATTTTGTGATCTGTCAAAGGCATTTGACTGTGTAAATCACAATATCCTTTTAAGTAAACTAGAATATTATAGTGTGACAGGAAATGCTGCAAAATGGTTCAAATCTTATATCTCTGGCAGGAAACAAAGGGTGTTATTAGGAAAGAGACATGTATCAAGCTATCAGGCATCATCCAACTGGGAACTAATTACATGTGGGGTCCCACAAGGTTCCATTTTGGGGCCCTTACTTTTTCTTGTGTATATCAATGACCTTTCATCAGTAACATTACCAGATGCCAAGTTTGTTTTGTTTGCCGATGATACAAACATTGCAATAAACAGCAAATCAAGTGTAGTCTTAGAAAGCTCAGCCAATAAAATATTTGTGGACATTAATCACTGGTTCCTAGCCAATTCTTTGTCACTAAACTTTGAAAAAACACACTACATGCAGTTCAGAACTTGTAAGGGGTGTCCCAAGACTATATGTCTAACATACGATGACAAGAAGATAGAAGAAGTGGACAGTGTTAAATTCTTGGGATTACAGCTTGATAATAAATTCAACTGGGAGGAGCACACCACAGAACTGCTGAAGCATCTTAACAAATCTCTGTTTGCAATGCGAATTTTGTCAGACATAGGGGATATAAAAATGAAAAAGCTGGCATACTATGCTTACTTTCATTCCATAATGTCATATGGGATTATTTTTTGGGATAATTCATCAAGCCAAGCTAAATTTTTCCGGGCACAAAAACGTGCAGTAAGAATTATATGTGGTGTGAACTCAAGAACGTCCTGCAGAAGCCTGTTTAGGGAACTAGGGATACTAACTACTGCTTCCCAATATATTTATTCCTTAATGAAATTTGTCATTAAAAATATATCACTTTTTCAAACCAACAGCTCAATTCATGGAATCAATACTAGAAATAAGAATAATCTTCACAAGGATTTAAAGTCACTTAGTCTTGTACAAAAAGGTGTGCATTATTCAGGAACACACATTTTCAATAACTTGCCAGCAGCCATAAAAAGCTTAACAACCAATGAAATTCAGTTTAAGAGAAGCCTAAAGGTTTTATTGGTGGCCAACTCCTTCTACTCCATTGATGAATTTCTTAGTAAAACCAACTGATTTGTATATAAGTACAACATAACTTCTGCACAATTTCAGTGCAGTAATGTGTTCACTGAAAATTTGTGTGTCTGTGTGTGTGTGTGTGTGTGTGTGTGTGTGTGTGTGTGTGTGTGTGTGTGTGTAAGTATAATCTAACTTCTGCACCATTTCAGTGCAGTAATGTGTTCATTGTAAATAAGTATTACAGTAGTTGTATTACATGTTTATTACCTTATAAATAAATAAAAAACTTTTTATTTTAAATTCAGTGCATTAGTATTTGTAAAATGACTCTTAGTGTTCATTAAAAAATGACGATCATTCCACTTGGGACCTGTGGAATGGTACATTAGCTTATTTGTTTTAGTTGTAAATATTTGTCATGTATTGTTGTTTTTCTGACATGTTCCACATCCTGGAGGACCTCCTCACTATGGATCAATTGGAATGAAAGTAAATCTAATCTAATCTAATCTAATCTAATTCACACAATTATAGCATTCGGCCATAAGGCCTTTGTCAGCAGTAGACACACATACACTCACGCAAATGCAACTTGCACACACGTCTGCAGTCTCAGACAACTGAAACCACACTGTGAGCAGCAGCACCAGAGCATGATGGGAGTGGCGACTGGGTGAGGGTAAGGAGGAGGCTGGGGTGTGGAGGTGGAGGTATAGTATGGTGGGAGTGGTGAACAGTGAAGTGCTGCACTTTAGAAGGAGGGCAGGAGAGAAGATGGGGAGGGGTAAGTAATGGAAAGGAGAGAAATAAAAAGAAATTAAAAGACTTGGTGCGGTGGTGAAATGATGGCTGTGTGGTGCTAGAATGTCAACAGGGAGGGAGCTGGATGGGTGAGGACAGTGACTAACAATGGTTGAGGCCAGGAGGGTTATGGGAACATAGGATGTATTGCAAGGAAAGTTCCCACTTGCGCAATTCAGAAAAGCTGGTGTTGGTGGGAAGGATCCATATGGCACAGGCTGTGAAGCAGTCATTGAGATGTGGCTTGTTGGGTTGAGTAGGAGCAGTTGAAGCAAATGGGGGAGAAATTGTTGAGGTTCTGGAGGAATGTGAATAGGGTGTCCTTACCTTCAATCCAGATGGCAAAGATATCATCAATGAAACTGAACCAGGTGAGGGGTTTATGATTCTGGGTTATTAGAAAGTATTCCTCTAGATGGCCCATGAAAAGGTTGGCATAGGATGGTGCCATGTGGGTGCCCGTAGCTGTATCCTGGATTTGTTTGTAGGTAATGCCTTCAAAGGAGAAGTAATTGTGAGTGAGGATATAGTTGGTCATGGCAACTAGGAAGGAGGTTGTTGGTCTGGAATTCATACGGCATCTGGAAAGGTGGTGTTTGATAGTAGCAAGGCCATGGGCATTAGGAGTCTTAGGTTGCATCAATAATGACCTGGCCCTACTCAACCCAACAAGCCACCTTGCTAGATGTTGACCTCCACCTCAGACCTACTAACTACCATCAATACCTCCACTTCAACAGCTGCCATCCATTCCATACCAAGAACTCCCTTCTGTACAGCCTAGCCACCTGTGGTTGTTGCATCTGCAGTGACAAGCAGTCCCTCTCAACAGATGCTGAGGGTCTCACTGAAGCCTTCTCTGAGCGTAATTATCTTCCATCATTGTACAAAAACAAATCTCCCATGCCTTATCCTTCCAATCTCCCGCCAGTTTTCAAAGTCCCACAGTCTGGCCACAGAGGAGCATTCCCCTCGTAACTCAATGCCATCCAGGACTGGAGCAAGTGAATAACATTCTCCACCAGGGTTTTAGTTACCTCTTGTCATGACCTAAAATGAGAAATGTCCTGCAAACTATCTTTCCCACCCCTCCTACAGTGGTATTCTGCTGTCCACTGAACCTACACAATATACTCGTCCATCCTTACACAACCAGTGCTCCCAATCACTTACCTCATGCCTCATACCCCTGTAATAGACCTAGATGCATACATTCTCCTACCACCACCTACTCCAGACTGGTCACTAACATCACCTACCCCATAAAAGGCAGGGCTACCAGTAAAACAAGTCATGTGATTTACAAGCTAAGCTGCAACCACTGTGCTGCATTCTATGTAGGCATAACAACCAACAAGCTGTCTGTCCTCATGAATGGCCACTGACAAACTGTGGCCAAAAAACAAGTGGACCACCCTGTTGCTGAACATGCTGCCACACATGATATCCCTCATCTCAATGACTGCTTCACAGCCTGTGCCATATGGATCCTTCCCACCAACACCAGATTTTCTAAATTGCACAGGTGGGAACTTTTCCTGCAATACATCCTACCTTCCTGTAACCCTCCTGGCCTCAACCATTGTTAGTCACTGTCCTCACCCATCCAGCTCCCTCCCTGTTGACATTCTAGCACCACACAGCTGTCATTTCACCACGCACCAAGTCTTTTAATTTCTTTTTATTTCTCTCCTTTCCATTACTTACCCCTCCCCATCTTCTCTCCTGCCATCCTTCTAAACTGCAGCACTTCATTGTCCACCACTCCCACCATACTATACCTCCCCCTCCACACCCCGTCCTCCTCCTTACCCTCACCCAGTCGCCACTCCCATCATGCTCTGGTGCTGCTGCTCACAGTGTGGTTTCAGTTGCCTGAGACTGCAGATGTATGTGGCAAGTTGCGTTTGTGTGAGTGTGTGTGTGCATGTGTGTATGTGTGTCTATTGCTGACAAAGGCCTTAATGGCTGAAAGCTATAATTGTGTGAATTTTTTTGTTGTGCATATCGCGACACAGCATCTCTGCTATATGGTGAGTAGCAACTTTCCTTCTCTAATATTGTTACATTCCTACAAAAATTAAATCAGCTGGGTCTGCCTGATCTCCGGTGTGCAAGTCACCCAATGTGGCATCAACTGAAATAAGACTTTCACTTGGCGGCCAAACTTCCCCAGATAGAGGCCTCCCGGCAAATTGATGCCATATGTTCATTTCCATTAGATTTTTTAAATCAACTGGCATCAAAGGTACATCTAATGACTGGGTCAGATCATACCTTTACAGACAGAAACAAACAGTGGAAATACAGTACACTGACTGTAACAAAATCACAAACCAATACTCAGATTACAAATACATGAAACATGGTCTTCCCCAAGGATCAGTACTGGGACCAGTGCTGTTGCTACTAGATGTAAATGACCTACAAACAAACATACAGTGTGAAAATACTTGCCAGTCTGCTGACAACACAAGCTTTCTCATTACTGCAATATCAGAAAACCTACTACAAGAAAACATAACAGAGACAATGGATGGCATAGCAGAAAGTTTTGCATACAATAAGTTAATCATAAATGGAGGAAAAACTGTTGCAATCAGCTTCCATAATGTCAAGGAAAAGGTTCCACAAACTATAAATGTCCAGTTGTCAAACAAAGCTGTAAACAGAGTTGACCTGACAAAGTTTCTTGGACTGTGGCTCCAGGATAATGTCAGGTCGGGAACTCGTGTTGACAATGTCAGCAAAAAATTGAACATATCCATCTATGTGATGAGGATCCTTGATAGCTGCTGTAGTAAAGACTGCCTAAAAAGTATGTACTGTGCAAGTGTCCAATCAATGCTGAAGCATGGACTCATTTTCTGGGGAGCTTCTGCAAAAACCATCAAGCTATTTATAATCCAAAAAAGAATCATAGAAGGTGCCAAACACAGAAAATCTTGCAAGCCAATCTTCAGAAAACTGCAAATCCTTCCGCTTCCACGCCATCATTTATATGAAACCATAGTATTCATACAGCAATATGTAATTGAAAATCCCGCATTCTTCCTCAGAAGTGAAGATGTACACACTCATAATACAAGGCAAAAAAAAATGGATCCCTATATGCTTCATACAAAAACTAAGCTCTGCCAATATGCAATTCTACACCTTGGAAACTACAAAATAACATACAAACAACAAACAACATAGCAGGGTTCAAAGATGTGCTTGAGGTAGTTCAGAAACAACAACATTATGGCACTTTTTCAGTTTTTTTCACTATAACTTTTTTACCATATGTACTGCAATAAAAAGCATGCAGGCCTTTCTTTTAAAGTGCTAAACTTCCCACAATTTGCACTGGTAATACACATTTTTATATCACCTCTTATGATACAAAGGTTCAAAGAAATGACTAAATTCTCAAATTATCAAAAAATCTGCAAAAGTATAAAAGTTTAGATTTATAAATGTAATTGTATAACTTTTTAAGTGGATATGGACATGTGCTTGTGATGATCAGTTTTAACAACATCAAGACGCACATTCCAATCTACCAGCAGTTCAGCTTTAATGATGTTTTAGAACAACAATTTTTAATTGTGTTCAACATTTCTGAAAATTTGGTGGTAAAATATTACCTTTGATTTTAATTCAAATGTGAACAAGGGATTAGATAAATAATTAACTGTTGTTACTTGATTTACTACTCATGCACCTGAAGGAAATAGAGTAAGTAATTATGAAGTTAACTAACGTAGAAACTCCTTGTTGCAGGGAAGGTTCTCATTAAAGTTCAGTTGAGTTAAAATCATTTATTATTATCTACTCAGGGAAAATATAGATTCCCTCCATTGTCTTGATTGCTTATGATTAGATTCCCTCCTGTATGTTATTGAAAATTCAATAGTCCCTTCCAAAAATTATAAGAGAGTGATTAATGGTGCTCAAAGATCTCATAGTGTAGGAGCAGCAGTAAATCTCCATTGGCTGCCTGTAATTCTTGGTAGTATTTAGGACTTTGTATAGAAGTTTTGGAAACTGATCCAGTGCAAGTCAGTAATCATTGGCTTCGACAGTCTGAAGCTGGACAGCAGATTATTTCATTCATTGGTAAAAACACCTCCCAATGTATCCTGAGACTGTGGTGCAGGTTTGTCAGCAAACATCACAAACAAGATGTCCGAAGGTCCTACAGAAACCTTGCACATATAGTCAATCATGGAAAAGCATCATTTATAAGGTAAAACCTGTTTAAGTACCTTTCAACATTGTATTATATTCTTGAGGAAAAGTACAGTCTCTGCTCTTCAGTACTTTTAACACATTCATCAGAATAACAAAGTAAAATAAAACTAAATTTAATGCTGGACAACAGTGAGCTAGAATAATTCTGTTCAAGATTTTTACATGTCTATTCTCAATCGATATACCTCTGCTTTAGATTTGGCCCTTCAAGGAGCAATTACAATCCAAAGAGTAAATTTATACCTCCCTCTGGTGATATGTGGTACATAGCCGTATTTCAGTATGTATGGTTAAAACAACAGAGAGTTTATTGAACCCATCAGTTGACTGGGTTCCTAAACAGATATTAAATAAACATTGTACACTAGCTCAGCCTTGGTAGCTGGGATACCACAAAGTCACAATATGGAATGAGCAACAGTGCATCATTTTCTGCCAAAATGTTCAATTTTTCAGGACAGTTAATAAATAGATTCCATGCTACAAGTTCTAGGGCTGTTCCTTTATGATCTACAACACACAGCCATTTTAAATAGTCTTCCTTACAATAACATAAAAATGAACATAATAAGATAGCCAAATCACCATCTACATTGAAAAATATTGACATTTCTTCATTTGCAAAGTGCCTGCTATTTATCTTCTATTTCCAGCCTTGATGTTTACAGTACTATACAGTTAATACAGTAAAAAAGAACAATAATTATTTTGCAATTATGAAATGGAATTTTGCTGTGTAACGTTACCAGTCATATTACTTGGCTTTGCATTTTTCATAAAACTTAGTGATGATATATTGTACTACTGTGCTAATGTTTTCTTACACATATTTAACTTTGTGCTGACAGCAGGACTAGTTTATTAAATTGTGTTAATTATGCCACACATATTTAATGCATTAATCTGTATTTTCTTTACTAATTACAAGTGAGAAAATGAATTAATATTATCATATCTATATAATTTTTATCCCTATCCTGTCTACTGACTTGTCCAATATATGTATTTGGTCACAGGAACCAAAACAAATAAAGAAATTGATAGATATTTACACATTGCAAGTTAAGAGGCCTGTTTAATATGAAAATTGTAACTTATGATACTTCTACAAGAATGTTCTATTATTGGATCTAGATAATCAGACAGTTGGTATTAAGAGTGAGTAATAATCTCACAGAAGTGCCAGTATGGGATATTGAACAAAATTATCTACATGTACTGCTTTATTTTCATCTTTTGGCACCCCTTTTCTTATTATCTCTAAAAGAAAATTTAAGAATCTTCTCTGCTTTTTCTTTTCCTGCTTTCTGTTTGGTTTCAACTTGTCATTTATGCTCAGAATTTGTATATGGACATGCTATTCTGATAAAATTGTGTTTCAGTACTGAATTTGTTGTATTTAAAATTGTGTGATGCTTTGAAAATATTGATCTCTTACTATTTTGTTTGTATTTCCTATGGTTGAGGAAGTAAGGTTTTATGATCATGTTGCACAAAAACCCAGGAAAACTTAAAAATTCTGGGATTATATTTGTATCCATAAATAATTACTCAATTTTTTTTTCTGAAAATTTTTGGAAACTGAGAGATATTTTCCAGTAGTCATATTAGAATAATTGTTCCACACCATACGCAACACTCATATTCTGTGAGATGATTAGTAGCCTATAGCCATTGTTGGGATTAAAAATAATTAAATATAGTGAAACTTCCTGGGAGATTAAAACTGTGTGCTGGACCAAGACTCAAACTCGAGACCTTTGCCTTTTGTGGGAAAGTGCTCTCCAATCCACCAGGAAGTTTCACATCTGTGTGCACTCTGCTGCAGAGTGAAAATTCCATTCTGGATTAAATATAGTGTTCTATTTTATTTGTGGCACCTCTGGCGTAAAGCACCTTATCTTTGACTATGATCACTTTGGACTGACATGCAGTCCACTACAGTAATTGCACAGTCAGCTACCTGTATTGATAATATTCTAACAAATTATGTATTTGAAGTTGTTTATAACTTTTGCATAGATTTAGGAATCCATGACCACTCTGTATTATTCATTGAACTACCAAAAATTAAGAAGGAAATTTCATGTAACAAAAGCCACATGGAAAGGAACTTCAATGATAACAATTCAGTTACATGCAGAAATAAGTTAAGAGAGGTTTAATGGCCTTACAACAGCTATATTTTGAGTAATAGTAACATTAACCATTTTTTAAGTAGCTTCCTTGAAATATTTAATGAAACTTTTCCACTTAGAACCAAATGCAACAAAACAACCAATAAACTTAAATGGATAACCCAGGGTATAAAAGTTTCTAGTGCCGGGAAGAGAAAACTCCACAATGAACTGAAATATAATAAAAATAGACAGTTTACTGAGTGTGTTCATCATTATAAAGATGTATCTAAAAAATTGTGAAGGCAGCCAAACAAATGGCAAACAAGAAGTTCATTGTACACCATAAAAGTAAAACAAAAGCATTGTGGTCTGTTGTCAAATCAGAGACAGGTGCTAGAGTTACTAGTAATGAAATATCTAGGATTTCAGCAGATGATAGCTTCATTGTAAACCCCACTCAAATATCAGAGTGTTTAATTGACTTCTTCATAAATGTGACAAAGTAAGGTGTTGATGTAGCAGAGCATCAGAGTAAAGTAAATCCCTTTGGAATCCACCAATAAGCTGAGTATCTTACATATTTTAAAACAGTCACAATGAAGTGTGTGGAAAATATACTATCATTAAAAATAATATCTCTGCTGGGTGAGATACCCACTAAAGTGGTAAAAACAGTGTGTGGCATAATAGCACCTCCCCTAATTAAAATATTCAACCAGTCTTTTGAACAGGGATGCTTTCCTGACGTTTTGAAGTTGTAACGGAAGATATTAAAGGCTTTACTTTACCAAAGTATGCGATACCCTCCAAATTCAACCAGTTTAACGAGTATTTATGATTATAGAAAAGTTATTGTGTATGTTAACAATGATTGCATAACATGTCTCCATAAACAGTCAACCCATTAAATTATACTGAATAACTGACCCACACAAAAGTTAATATCACTTGATCACTGATACAGCAAATGTCATCATGTAAAAACACTGAGTTCATCTTAAATAATTAATATGAAGTACGAAAAATAGTGTACAACTTAGGTATTTTGGATCTCCTTAAATAAAAATCACCCAGTGAAACCTATTTGTTCACTAGGAGCGGTTTCACTTAGTATTCACGAAACCAATCCTGTTTTAGATGAAAACCAATGTATTTCTTAATAACTCATGTTAATTACCTATTTATGCAAATTAGAGAAGTCAATTGACAAACTTCTAGAAAACGGACTTTTTGTAACAAAGAATTATTCTGTCAAGTCAACAAATCTGTCTGTCATTTTAATAACATGTTAAATTATGTCACTCGATGCAAATTAATAACTTGTCTGCACAAATTATGATAACAGATGTACATGTGACTTGTAAACTATATCTCTTTTTAGTAGTTCTTTGACAATGTTATAAATACGAGCAGCAAGAAGGGTCGAGGGGCAGTCAGAATGTCACTTTGGTACAGTGTGTTAGTGTGTTATTGTTTGAGGTGGACAAACAATGCAAAGAACATGTAAAGGAAGTTGTGTTGTGTCATAGTCTTTGGTGGGCAGTGGAATTAAGATGGCCACCAGAGAAATAAATATTTGAAGTTTACATATTTGTTGGTTTCGTTCATTCTTTATCATCAAAAGCACATAAAAAACACGGGACCTCATGTTTTTAACCCTAGACAACCAGATTTAGAGCCAGCATCAACATCGAGACACAGCAGCGATCCAGCAAGCAGCAGTGATTACTACAATGCATTGTAATGGCGCCAACCTAACTTCAAGTGCTAACAAGCTCCGTAAATGGGAGTGAAATAGTGCGATTATAGCAATTAGCAATATCTACGACCAGGCGACCATTACAAGTGGAACAAGTGAAGAAAACATGTCTGTCTGGTATTTATGATGAATAAAATGTGTATTTATTGTACCCCTAAGCCCAGTCTGACTGTAGATTCTATTCCACAACAGTCAATAGTTATATCTGGAGCCTTAGTCAGCAGGGAGCATATCTTAGCTGACTGTTGTACTACACTTTCACCAGGGAAGACTTGAAGTGTGTAGTCTGCACCAAATGTCTTTGCTATCTTAAGCCGATGAACAACAACATCTGAAATATAAGATGTAATTTCAGGGATTAAAGTAAGTCTTGAAATTATTTAATAATATACATTTCTTAAATATGTTCTGTCACTGTCACCAGTGTTAGTCAAAAGTCTATCTTTGAAACATTCAAAATCAATTTCCATTCAAAACTAAAGATCAAGGTTGATCCATCTAACTAAATTCCATTAATTCTTTGGTCATATGTTATTCTGAGAGCTGTGTTTTATTTTATGGGAATGAGATGGGTGCAGAGGTATACTGAACAAACTGTCCCACAAATATCTGCACATAAACATATATTTCCACTGTAGTCTTACACATGTACACGGCAAGAGACATAAAACCAAACTCCTAGAATTACATGGCGGCTTGAATGTCTGATCTCAGTCAAAGATCATGTTGTTCATAGTCGATATGACCTCGACTCCACACAGCCCCCCCCCCCCCTCCCCCTGCAGTACAGAGTACCACAGATGAGTCTTGGTTGGAGAAAGTGTGGGCATTGACTCTGTCGGTGGCTGTACGAGATGATAGATGCACGACCGGGTCCTCCACCTTGACCAGGGTGGGTTGCGGAGGCGGAGCGACTTCAAAGTTGTGGAGCCAGCAAGGGCGGACAATGCGGCAGCCTGTCCGTGAGCAGGCAGGTGGAACGGCGGATGGTGGTGTGTAGGTGTGGTAAGCCCAGATGCTAACTGAGCCATCCCCGGGTTCCCAGGTTCGATTCCCGGTGGGGTCAGGGATTTTCTCTGCCTCGTGATGGCTGGGTGTTGTGTGCTGTCCTTAGGTTAGTTAGGTTTAAGTAGTTCTAAGTTCTAGGGGACTGATGACCATAGATGTTAAGTCCCATAGTGCTCAGAGCCATTTGAACCATTTAACTGAGCCATCCGGTGAGATGAAGGCATGGATTGTCATCGGGTCACACTCACGAGGGAGAGTGAGGCTATGTGCTACACTGAAGTTTGGCTGGTCGTTGGGTGGTGAGGTCGCGGTGTCTGTGAGTAGAATGAGAACTCAGTCGTTGAGAGTTATGATTGAAATGTTGTCCATGTGGTGTGGGGGTACGATGCAGAGCAGGGTGACTATGGGAGAGGGTGTCTCCATAGTCTGTGAGGTAGTAGTGGAACATGCACACAGGATGGAGGTTGACGTGTCCGAGAAACTCACGAATGGTGACAGGGAGGCACCAGGTGAAAAGAGAGAGACTGGCAGGAGAGTTGTTAGAAGAATCTGACTGAGCCAGCAGGGGGGCATCGGGGTCCACGAATGCTGGTTTGAGTTGGTGTAACAAAACAGTTTGGGGAGAGTCTTTGACAATGATGTCGAAAGTTGTATCGCACCACCAGAGGACCTTAAAGGGGCCAACATAAGAAGGTTCCAGAGGTTGTCAGACTGAATCGTCTTTCAGCATCACATGGAAACAAGTGTTGAGAGTGGTTGGCATGTAATTGTCTGGCAGGGAGTGGCTGATAGGTGGGTCCAGGTGCTCTTGTTTGAAGTGAGTGTGCATGGGACTTGTGAAATCCGGGTGGGGGGGGAGGGGGGTATCCTTGGGTACCTGATGCTGAATGAGTTCCCCTGGTAGGACAGGGTTCTGTCAGAATGTGAATTCTGAGATAGGTCCCTGTAAGTCGGGCTTGAAAGCTGAGCAGAGGCCGAGGAGCACCCATGGAAGGGCTTCGGACCAGAGGCAGCCGTGGCACCTGAGGGATATTTTCAAATTGTGGTGCCACCATTCTACGAGTCCGTTGCTTTGTGGGTGGTAGGCTGTGGTATGAATTTTCTTCATGCCACAGATGTTACATAAAATGGTGAACAGGGAAGACTCAAACTGCTGAACCTGGTCGGTGGTGATGGTGGTTGGACAACCTACCTAGTAATCCATGAGTAGATGAAACCCTTGGCCACGGTCTCGGCCATGATGTTAGGTAAAGAAACTACCTCTGCTCCACAGGATATGTGGTCGATTGTGGATAGAATGTATCTGTGGCCCTCTGATGGTGCAAGAGGACCGATAAGATCAATATGTACATGCCAAAATCGTCCTGAGGGAATATCGAACCTGCTCAGTGGTGGGGTGGGGTGGTGGCTGATTTTGTTGCATTGACAGGGGATGCAACTGTGTGTCCAAGTCTGACAGTCCAGTTTTATATTTTTCCAAAAGAAACACTCAGAGATGTGCTGTGTAGTGGTGCAGACACCAGGGTGAGCGAGGTTGTGCAGTGCATCGAACGCCTGCTGGCGCAGGGGGGCAGAAGCAATGGGCGTAAGGTACTGGTAGAAGAGTCACACCACACTTGGTACACAATGCTATGGAATTTAGCTTTGGTAAACACAAGGCATGTTCGAGGGTCTGCAAGGAGAGCTTGAGATTCGTCTTCAGAGGCTTGTAGGGTGGCCAGGTTGGATAAGTCTATGATGCACGAAATAGTACTGATCCACGAAACAAAATCTGCAGCGATGTCCATGCCTTTGATGTAGCAAAACGTTGGTTGTGAATTGGGAGACTAGATAAAAGTGGCGGAAACACCGAGGGGGTGGGTCCTTGGGTGGGTTGTAGAAAGCATCTGTGAGTGGTTTGTGATCCGTGAGGATGAAGAATGAGCGACCCTCCACATCAGGGCAGAAGTGTTTGACAGCCTCGTAGACCACAAGGAGTTCTCTATTGAAAGCAGAGTATTTCTTCTGAGCTGTTGATAGTTTTTTTAGAGAAGAAATTATGAGGGCGAAACCATGTCTGCCTCGTGCTGCTGTAGTACCACTCCCACTGTGATGTCACTGGCATCCACAGTGATGAACAACTCGGCCGAGGGGTCAGGACAGGCGAGTGTCACGGCATGTAAGTGCATTGAAGTGCATTGAAGGCCTCCGGCATAGGTGCAGTCCAGCGAGTGGGTTTGAGTCCTGAAGTCTGTTTACCCAACAGCAAGTCTGCCAATGGGGCCAGCATGGTGGCGGAAGAGGGCAGGTGATGGCAGTAGTAATTTATTGTGCCCAGGAAATGTCAGAGTTCTTTTTAAATAGCGTGGGGGGGGGGGGGGGGGTGTGACATGCTGTAAATGAGTATGTCATCCAGATATGCAAAGCAAAACTCGACCGGTTGTAAGATGGATTCAATGAATCGCTGCCATGTTTGCACTGCATTTTTCAGGCCAAATGGCATGAAGTTGTATTGGAACAAACTAAGCAGTGTGATAATAGTTGTTTTAGGAATGTCATCCGGTGCTACAGGAATCTGGTGACTGTCATTAGAAGCACTGTTTGAAACACAAGACACTGAATGTGGCGAGCGCATTGGGGTTGCGGAGTCTACTGGACACGAATCATCACACGCGATTAATGTGTTTGGACTAACCTGATGAGTGTCTGAGCTAGTGTCAGCCAGAGAAGCTCGATTAGGTGGTGGAACTGTGGACTGCAGTTTTAGCAGTGAGTTACGAGCTGCGACAAGCTCATTGTAGGTGTGTGTGATGTGTTGTTTCAGCTCATTGCTGTCCCATCGGAGTTGTGCCACCAAGTCGTATTCTGACAGTAGATTAGTTACACTGGTCACAATTTGGCCCGCGAGGGTGGAGCCCTTGCATACTAACTCACATGTCGTGAGAGAAGCAGAGCAGGGAACATAAGTGCGGGAGCACAGTATATGAGTGTTAGTGGGATGATGTAGCACTGAGCCCTGAACTATGTTCAGAGAGAGTTGTAATGGGACAAAAAATCCATGCCGAGAATTGGATCATCAATGTCGGCAATGTAGAAAGTCCACAGAAAATACAGAGAATGAGATAGGTGCACCGTAACTTTGACAGTGCTTGAGGTTTGTAATGTTGATGTGTTAACAGCTCATAGAAGTGACCTCGTCGGTGAAAAAATGGGGGGAGCCATCGATGTAGGTATGATAGACACATCAGCACCAGTTTCGACTAGGAAAGTGAGCCGTGACAAAACGTCAATCACGTACAAGCTACCACTCAGTAGAGTGGATGAGTTGATGGAGAGCAATGTATGAGGATGCCCATGAGGTTCCCTGCAGGACTCGGTGGCTTTTAGGTCCAGCAGTCGGCATTTGGGTGCTGGCAAGGTAACCGGTACTTCTTGGCATCCTTACTGAAAACCTTGTGTTACCAACAGTATGGATGAGCTGGATGTGGTGGTCTGACATGTATACTGGCACATATGGTGCGTGGGTGATCCTGGAGTGCTCAGACAGTGGAGAATGGAGCAGTTGTGCCAACTAGTGGTGAGTGGTGAGCTGGCTGGCATTGTCAAAGCAATGAATGCAGTTGGTCCGCAATGTGGAGACAAGAGCAGCCAGAACCAGCCCCCCCCCCCCCCCCTCGCTATAAATGACTGGTGGAACTTGCGGAAAGTCACTTCAGTGTGGTAAGATGCGATTGGAAGGTGAAACACTAGTTGGGTGCATTTTGTGGTAATGGTGGCGCTGCACGCAGCACCACAGTAACTGTCACTGGGGCCCGTTGAGAGTCAAAGTACGTGTGCAAATGTAGATGGCTTTGAGCATTATACAATTGATCGGTAGGTGCACAGTTCTGAATATTGTTCACTTCAAACTTCACACGTTGGTGAGCACAGTCTGGCAACACGAAACCAGAGTCCATTGTTTGTGTTAGCGGTGTAGCACTCGACCGTTGTAGAGAGACAAAGTTTGAGGCTAACACGGATGGAGATCACGAATCACTGTGAATTAGTGTAGACAAACAAAGCATTGGGTGAGGCGGTCGTGGTGGTGTGCACATAACCTGTTGATGCTACAACACCCAGTGCGGTAGTCGCAGAAGACATGAAAACTTCGGGGCACCAGTATGGGAACAAGATGTGTGTAGAGGTATACTGAACAAATTGTCCCACAAATATCTGCACTTAAATATATATTTCCACAGTAGTCGTACACATGTACATGGCAAGAGACATCAAAGCAGACTTCTAGAATTACATGGCAGCTCAAATGTCCAATCTCAGTCAAATATCATGTTGTTCAGGCTGATATGACCTATCAATGTCACAATTTCATGTATAATTTACCTCTGTGCCTAGTGATCTTGTCACTGTTGGGACATTAAACCATAACCTTCCTTCCTTCATAATTCAACTTCATTTTCTGCAAATAAAATTGCTGAATAGTGTGTAGCCATTCTTATTTTGTGACACTTTCTGAAATTTTGAAGTCATGTCATGAAAATCTGGAAACAAACAATAAAAACTGAGGGAATATTATCACATTTATTTTTACTTTTTCACTATCAAGGAATGAAGAATGAAGTAAAAAATGCAGCACTGTTTAAATAACATCATCCATTCACTTATAACTTTTTGTATGTAATTGCTTTATCGACACTAATTCATTTCAGGAACTACCTCCTTTATGAGTGATTGACAAATGAAACCTGATAAACTGACCCCTGCTTTGGAAAACCAGGCTCTGCCTGTTACAAGTTAGGCTAAAGGGGGAATGATGGAGGAGCAGCATATCCTTAAAAAGCTTGGTGTCTGTGGCCTATCTGGTAGTAAGTTTTAAGGGCCTCTTGCCAAAATTACGGCAATGACTGCATTGGTCTTTGAGTACATTTCACAGAACAGAAGCAGTTTTCTCTGCTGGATTGGTATACAAAGACACTTCACCCTACAAAAAGGTCACAGTTCCTCCAGTAGTCACATTCAACAAAATCAATGAGACTGTTATGGCAACTGTTATCATTTCTGTGCACCTCATTGGGACAGCAGTGACTAGGTGGCATTCTATGATGTGGAAGATAATGACTGCCAAATTATCTTGCCTTAGTACATGCATTTGTTTGCTAAAAGTGTCAAAATGGCTCCCTACTGGGTAAATTATTCTGCAAGTAAAATAGGCCAACATTTGAATTTCTGGGCAGGGACTGTTTGGGAGGAACTATAAAAACACAAAATAAAGCAATTGCTAGCTGTATTTGGACATGTGGAATGTTAGAACATTAAAGACATGAGGAAAAATTGGAAACTAAAAATTCTAAAAGTGGAAATAAGTAGGAGACAACACACATTTTAGGAACCAATAAGATTATTATGCAATTCCAAACAAATAAAAATTACTTATAGGTAACAGAGAATGGAAAGTCCATGATGGACTAACAGACGGGCACAATGAAGAGACTGCTATACATTGAAGTTTTCAGCCAAAAGGGTCTCTTCCAAAGTAAACACACACATTCACACAAGCACAACTCACTCACATGACCACTGCCTTTGGCTGCTGTGGCCAGACTACAGACTGCAACAGTGCCTGATGGGAAAAACAATCTTGCATGAGATGTGGGGATAAGGAGGAGGCATGGTGTGGGCAATCTATCCTTTTCATAACTTTGTTGTTACAGGTACCAGAAGAGAGATGAATGGATACAAACAGGACAAGATTTCATGTGTGAAGTTCCTGGGCATCCAGATGGATAATAAACTCAGGTAGTACCAGCATGTGGATAAGCTTATCAAAAAAGCTCAGTTCTGTCTGCTTTACAGTTAAAAACCTCTCTCATTCTGTTGACAGGCAGACAGGATTCTCAGCAATAATTTGCATACTGACACTCAATGCTGTCCTATGACATAATCATCCAAGGTATTACAGTTAACTTTATGAAAATATTTCTTCTTCATGCAACAGGAATATTGTGTAAAGATTATAACAGAACATCTTGCAAAGCCTCTTCAGGAACTTAGAGATCCTTCACCTTTAC
The DNA here is from genome assembly GCF_023864275.1 of Schistocerca cancellata. Classification (NCBI taxonomy): domain Eukaryota; kingdom Metazoa; phylum Arthropoda; class Insecta; order Orthoptera; family Acrididae; genus Schistocerca; species Schistocerca cancellata. The sequence continues at coordinate 281,257,416 of NC_064633.1, forward strand.
AAGCTGATAGATACACTCTCTAAAGGTGTTAGTGGTTAATAACAAAACTAAATTTAGGGTGAATTCATTACAACAATTCCAGAAGTAAAAATAATTTCAGCATATACACTCCTGGAAATGGAAAAAAGAACACATTGACACCGGTGTGTCAGACCCACCATACTTGCTCCGGACACTGCGAGAGGGCTGTACAAGCAATGATCACACACACGGCACAGCGGACACACCAGGAACCGCTGTGTTGGCCGTCGAATGGCGCTAGCTGCACAGCATTTGTGCACCGCCGCCGTCAGTGTCAGCCAGTTTGCCGTGACATACGGAGCTCCATCGCAGTCTTTAACACTGGTAGCATGCCGTGACAGCATGGACGTGAACCGTATGTGCAGTTGACGGACTTTGAGCGAGGGCGTATAGTGGGCATGCGGGAGGCCGGGTGGACGTACTGCCGAATTGCTCAACACGTGGGGCGTGAGGTCTCCACAGTACATCGATGTTGTCGCCAGTGGTCGGCGGAAGGTGCACATGCCCGTCGACCTGGGACCGGACCGCAGCGACGCACAGATGCACGCCAAGACCGTAGGATCCTACGCAGTACCGTAGGGGACCGCACCGCCACTTCCCAGCAAATTAGGGACACTGTTGCTCCTGAGGTATCAGCGAGGACCATTCGCAACCGTCTCCATGAAGCTGGGCTACGGTCCCGCACACCGTTAGGCCGTCTTCCGCTCACGCCCCAACATCGTGCAGCCCGCCTCCAGTGGTGTCGCAACAGGCGTGAATGGAGGGACGAATGGAGACGTGTCGTCCTCAGCGATGAGAGTCGCTTCTGCCTTGGTGCCAATGATGGTCGTATGCGTGTTTGGCGCCGTGCAGGTGAGCGCCACAATCAGGACTGCATACGACCGAGGCACACAGGGCCAACACCCGGCATCATGGTGTGGGGAGCGATCTCCTACACTGGCCGTACACCACTGGTGATCATTGAGGGGACACTGAATAGTGCACGGTACATCCAAACCGTCATCGAACCCATCGTTCTACCATTCCTAGACCGGCAAGGGAACTTGCTGTTCCAACAGGACAATGCACGTCCGCATGTATCCCGTGCCACCCAACGTGCTCTAGAAGGTGTAAGTCAACTACCCTGGCCAGCAAGATCTCCGGATCTGTCCCCCATTGAGCATGTTTGGGACTGGATGAAGCGTCGTCTCACGCGGTCTGCACGTCCAGCACGAATGCTGGTCCAACTGAGGCGCCAGGTGGAAATGGCATGGCAAGCCGTTCCACAGGACTACATCCAGCATCTCTACAATCGTCTCCATGGGAGAATAGCAGCCTGCATTGCTGCGAAAGGTGGATATACACTGTACTAGTGCCGACATAGTGCATGCTCTGTTGCCTGTGTCTATGTGCCTGTGGTTCTGTCAGTGTGATCATGTGATGTATCTGACCCCAGGAATGTGTCAATAAAGTTTCCTCTTCCTGGGACAATGAATTCACGGTGTTCTTATTTCAATTTCCAGGAGTGTACTATGCATCCCTATCTAGGGCTCAGGATTGAATTTTATACTCTGGTGCAAAGGCCTATAACAGGTTGCTTGTAGATAAACAAAGTAGAACAGTACCTCATTAGCCACTCCAACAACACATCAACACATATTGACTTAGGGATGTAAATTCTGCACAGCTTTAATGTTTGCATTAAAAATATCTTGACCCTGCCAGCATATGGACAGCTGATAGTGGTCTCCACAAAGTGAATGTTTTGTCTGAAGCATTACATAAAAACAGAAGCTGAATAATATAAGCAAAGAAGCAGTTGTTTTTTTCTGTTCCTCAGAATATGCTTGTATAAAGTAGTCTTGGAGTAATTTCCATTATTATCAGTGTTAGTAGATTAGCATTAATCTGTTGTTAGTATACTTTACAGAATGTAGCCTGCAGTGGCTACTTGTGCCTGTTAATGTATAACTTGAGTCATTCAACATCCTAGAAACCTCTCCTTCAGAATAAATGGTATGGGTCTGTTAATGATAGAGGAGGCGTAGTAATAATAACTAATGGGAAAATTTGCAACAGAGTAAAGGGGAATCTGCAGCAAGTGCATCCCACCATCCCTCAAATGAACCGTGCCAAATCTGTTAATAACCACACCGACTCTGCACCAATGTGAGACAATGGTACAAGAAAAAGAACTTACTTAATTCAGGGGTAAACAGATGGTGAAAGAACTATAAAAATTCCAACGTCTTCAATGAGTGCTATGCAAGATGTATGACTGTTAAATTTACACAGTATTTCCTTGCTCACTTCTGCTAAAATAATATTTCCTTTATCATACCTGTTTCCCTCAAGATGATGATTACAAAGAGTGTAATCGGTATAATTGCAAATATTTCTATTAGGGACTGAGAACAGTGTACTTAAGAAAATTAATTGGTATTTACATCATTTGCAGACTAATAAATGTAGGTATTACAAGTTGTACCTTTTTCTGTCAGGTATGTATGGCAAGAACAACCCATTAAGGCTTATTTTCCCTTGGTAGTAGGTCAGGCATTTAAGTATGGATGTGTGGATGCAAAATGGTTAGTCTATCCTGACAGGCATAGTCTTCTTAGTGGTGCAGTTATGACCATGCAGAAAACATCAGGTAATAAATTATGTGATGTGTTTGTAGGAAGATGTTCAACCACACACAAAAAAAAAAAAAAAAAAAAAAAAAAAAAAAAAAAAAAAAAAAAAAAAAAAAAATATACAACTGACACACTGATGCTTGTAGATATTAAGGTATGATATATAAAAATATCTATACTCGTTACACTCTGCATAAGACAACATGGTGTGAATGTTTACAAAATGAGCATTGTAGTTTTCAAGTTAAAACACTGAGAGGCACTTCTATGTACAAAACATGCTGAACAAAGATTCTTCCTTAGTTTATCTAGGAGTTGAATCCTTTTAGTTTGTTGTCCACCTGGCATTTTACATATAGTGTTGCATTTAGTGTATGATCATTTTTGTCTATTTGTAGTATCAGCAGGCCATGTTTTCTTGTTTGAAATATTATGCTATGGTTTTTTGTGAGAATAAGACATAAACTGATTGCTGTGAACCAGTTATGGGACTATGTAAGTATCATTTCAGTAGCACTCAGTGTAACCAAGTAGTGTCCTTGATCAGCATACATCAAGCTATGTGTTCTTTCATTCTGAGTTTAGTTTTTTTCCTGTAGTGCAACATATTGATGTGACCTGGCTTTTGATATGAAGGAAAGACTTAATCAAATAGAGATGTCATTAAACCATAAAAGTTTAGTTATTCAAGGAATGGATTTCTCCACATTATCATCTTCATCATCACCATTGTCATGCACTGTACAAACACTCCAGGTGCTAGAGTAACTTGTTACTTTTACTTCTAAATTATTTACATAACTTTCCACTGCTATATTTAACATGTAAATTTCTTGTGTACAATTATGTTAACTTAACTGTAGCTGAAATTATATTAAAATTAAATTTTTAAAACTATGAATTTGTAAATAACAACAAATCAGTATAATCCTTAATAGACAAAGAATTGGTATTTATTATTATTCCACTACATGTTAGGTAAACCATATTTTTGGTAATTTCTTAAACAACTCCAGGACACCAAACTTTATTACTGCTTAATACTAAGTTCACATCAGATAAACATTTTGTACTGACACTTAATGGAAGGTCATTACAACTAGATGCTTCAGAATTAATTTTACAGTGATCCATGGACCTTCCTCAATTTGTGCTTTTTTGTCAGTTTACCAAAAAGTATCTCCTGTAATACCTGTCATAAGCACCTTGGCTGCACCCATTGCTTTTGCCGCTATAAGTGTGATGAGACCAATAGGTCCTGTTCCTGTGATAAGAACAGTAGAACCCAATGTGACTCCAGCCCTACGACATGCCTGAACTCCTACAGAAAGTGGCTGTACAGGAGCACCTTCTTCTAATGAGACATTGTCTGGTAACCTGTAATAGAGGTTAAATTAAGATTTACAGCATATGCCTGCATCAATACCTAAAAAGTTGTACTAGTATTAACAAACACACAAAAATATGTTACATATGTGTAAGACAATATGTGAATCTTTAACCTAAAAGTCTTCAAGGATCACCATATTTATTCATCTAATTTTTATACGAAGTTGTTTACTTTTAGGTATTTGAGAGTTCAGTCTAATAAAAAGCTGAGTATGGCCCACCGCTTGAGAGCAGAGAAATATTTTTTTACTCCCTTTTCATCCATGCATCCGTACATACATTCATTCATATATTTATTGCATTCTCTAGAACCTATTATTAAAGGGATATGGGACAAGTAAGGCTTAAATTAATAGAGAAATAAATAACAGAAATTACTCTGTAGACTGTATCAACAATAAACTTACATTAAACTGCTATTTGAACTGCAATAAAAAGGGAGATTGTAGATGATTATATAAAAATAACAGCAAGCTACTATGGTACTACAAAAAGGCACTTTTTTAGTTATGTTAATTAGAAGATGTTTTATCTGCTGCTTCTTGTTTAGTGTGTGAGTAACAGTTGTACACCTCATAAAATAATACACAAAGTATTTAACTGTACAAAATTACTTTTTATTTCCAACTACACAAATATACATTTCCAAACATAGGATAACCTGACACTGAAAGTCATTCCAAAAATAAATTTTGTATCAACAGTAACATCCACTACAGTCAACTGCTGGATCAATTGGTCTCACAGGGCATCCCCAACCCCCTATAGTACAGAGCACCTGGAATTTAAGGAAATTTAAACTTTATTTGATGATCAGCTTCTGTGCAGACTGTAATGAAGACAGTATGGCTAATGGCTGATGAAAAGGAGGAGGGGGTGGGGTGGTAACCACAGCTGAGATCTGTATGAGCATCTTTCGGCTTGGTGAGGTGTATGGTGTCAGTGTGGTTTGTTGTAATGATTAAGGTGGGAATCACACTGACTTTATAGAGCCATTTTGGAACATCTTCATGGTGTGGTCTCCTCATCACAACACCAGAAAATGGCCAGTGTCTGGTGGTTGGAGCAGAAATCTAATGATGTCCTTGTGATGTATGACTTGAGTACAGTCATCCAAGGCTTTGTGAATGAAAATGACTTCAGCTTTCATTAATCACTGTTCTTCACCCATGTACCCTTTTCTCTGTTCCCATTCCAACTCTACACAGCCTTCTATTCCACCAGTGCACCCAGAGGAATTTTAGTTCTCTCCTTGTCTGTCCCCCTACCCCTGCTGTCCATCTAGCTCCCTCACTGTACCTAGCTGCCAAACCCTTTCTGTGCCTTGCCCTTGTATGCCCCCACAAGCACCACTTTAACACTGCCAAACTCTACCCTGCTATCCCTCCACACACTAGCCTCCTCTTTACCACAAACACCCAGATTGCTTCTCCCACCACGAGCAGTTGCTTGCAGTCTGGCCTCAGCACCCAGAGACAGTTGTCATGTGTATGTGAGATGCATTTGTCTGAATGTGTGTATATGTGCAATCTATCCTTTTCATAATAACGTTATTATCCCATCCTGGATTTTCCATTGCTGGATTTTGCCTACAGGCTTTTCTTCCAGCCTGTAACCAAGTGCTGTTTTTATTTGTTACTGTTTTCTAATGCGTTACTATACTCAGGGTCTGTTCCTTTCTTTCTCTTCTTGCCTGCATTTCACTGTCACATTCCAAACTGCACTGCATGCTCTGACTTACAAACCACACTGCATCAACTGTCTCATTGGCACAAACACATGGCTACAAGACCATGCTGATTGCTGATCCAGCATCTTGTGTTCCACATCACTCCTGCTGATATCATTAATCCTAGACCTTCACACTGATCAGTCTTCCTGCATTACTCTCAAAAAAATTTTCATGTTATTTTTCACACTTTCCTGTGCTACATAAACTTATACGTCATCCTACCAACTGGGACTATTGATATTTTTAAAAATATCAGGAACCCAATATATCAGTACTTAAAAAAATATCAATACGGACCCATGATATATTCACAAATGTTACTGATGAATTGATGGAAAGAATACCTATGTTCCAGCCAAACAAAATCAGCTGCACATTGTAAATATACTGCCAGTTTTATAGCTGTATATTTATGTACTGATTCAGTATTAAACATTCTGTACATCAACAAGAAGCAAGCAGCCTACTTATCCCCCTCAGAGCAAGAATTCAAAGGAAAATGATGCATGCACACTCTTGGCGATAACTATTTTGCTAATAATGGTAACTGCAGGTAAGTGGCACAATAAAATATCTACAATGGGTCCATCATTTGGTTTCATCACATATCGGATTTGTCTGGAACATTTACTGTCGACTTTCCTGTGCTTTTCATTTCTGTGAACGCCAGTGACCTAGCAGTTGCAGTGTCAAAACTGCAGTTTTTGTTGGTAGCACCAAGCGCCAATTGTGTCAGCATTTCCTCTCACATATCTCCATCCATCGCAAAGAACAATCTTGTCATTTAGATATTTGTTCATCAGTTTTACAACAGTTTTTAAAGAATGCCAAGGTGAAGAAATAGCATACCAGTTGCATTAAAAATTGTTTTCCAGTGCAACTGGTGTGCTATTACTTCACATTGGACATCTTGTTATCCCATTCACACCGGCATCCACCAGTGCTATCTGACTTCTTCTTTGTGCCATCTATACTTGCTTCACACAGTAAAAGAGAAAGACTGGATGTAATGAAAGCTCAAAAAGTTGTAAGACTCCTTCACACATTGAAAGTAAAATTATGTTGTAATACAATTCCAAAAGTATAACTTCAAATATTTATTGAAAACAGTGAAAAAATATAACATAAAATAGAAATATTGGATTGTGCTTTTGATATCGATATATCATTAAATCACTCAGAAAATTATTGCTCATGTATATTGATATATTTTAGAAAAATATCAGTATGTCTATATTTTATCAACAGCGCTACTACCAATCCCTCCCCCATACCCACCATTATTTTTCCTTTCTTATTACAGATTGCACCCACTAACCTCACCTAATCTACTCATATCTGCTGTTCCCCTTCTGTATGCATATCCACCTGCCAACACACAGCCCACATTATAATCTAGTCATTTATTTTTAATTTTATTCTTATTGTGTTTTCACATCACTTTCAGTTCGTTTTTGCCTTTTGCTATCATACTATTCCCTCAGGTTTCATCTTGTTTCTTCGTACTTCATCCATCCCACCCTATTTTGTGATGTTTCTCACGTATTTTTGCATATTTTTGTGAATTTGTTTGCACATATTTATATCTTTAGACAGTTTTATCCTCTACCATGGATCCTTGCTTCCTCCATCTGCGCCAATACAGAAAAGTTTCCTTATCATGCATACTTTTCCTGCCTGTTGTTTGGCTCATGGAATCCCCCTAATGGTCTTACCAACAAATTACCCCTCTCTGGCTGCAAGGGTTCCTTCCACTGTGACCACCATCTCCCCTCTATCCATAAAATTCACCTGCAGTACAGTCCAAAATTCCTGGATATCATTTCACACCATGAAACTCTTGCCCTCCAGGCACTTCAGCAGCATGCACAATGCCACCTCAAAAAACTTTGCAACCTGTTCACTTCATACTCCCACCTTCAACAACCACTATCCACCACTTCTACAATAGCTGTGAAACTCCCCCACATTCCCTCATAGCTGACAAACCCTACCTTCCAGACCAAATACATTCACTCACACTCAGACACTCTCTCCCATTATCATATAGAATTTAGAACCTAAACAGACCTGAAACACAATCATGAATCTTTCCTCCATAGGCCTTAGTCCCACAGAAGTAACAGTACTATCCAAAGGGCTTATTTGTTGCCCCATTCCCAAATTCCAACATGCTGGATTTGTTAAAGATCTTCTCTTCTTCTTCCATTCCCAAGACACTTTCTTGCCACCACCTCTACTGGCCAGACTCAACCAAAGACCAATGCTGAACCATTTCTGACTCAGTTCACTTCTCCATCCAAACGTGATCCACCCTCATTGCCCCCATATCAACCCCATTAACTTTCCAAAATTTCTTACCCTTCAACCTTGCCTTACCATCATTCCCCAAATCCCTCAATATGCAAGCTAGTCTTACGGCTGCAGAAAGAACTGTAATCTACCACCTACAAACTGATCCTTACCTTATAATCCTACCAGCTGCAAAAGGCTTCACCACTGTTATTTTGCAGAGCAGGATTTACCTGGTGGAAGGATTCCATCAGCTCTCATCTGACTTGTCCACACACAAACCCTACCATAGCAACCCCATTCCAAAAAACCAACAAGATCTCCAGTCTCTCCTCAAATCCTTAGGCCCATCCCAGATTTGCTCCCCAGAGTCTATTTATCGTTCCACCCCTACCTCTCTCCGTACCCCTACCTTCTATATGCATCCTGAAGTCCACAAACCCAACCACCCAGGACACCCCAATCATCAGCCAACCAACCCCAACCACTAGCAATACTTTGACAGTTGCCACCCATTCTATACCACGCAGTCCCTTCCATACGGCCTTCCCACCAGTGGCCATCATATCTGTAGTGATGAGCAGTCCCTCTCAAAATATATCTTCACAGATCATAATTACCCTCCCAGTATTGTACAGCAACAGATCTCCCATGCACTGCCTTATCTCTCCAGTCACCCACCATCCCCCAAACTCCCCTCATAACTGAGTACCAGCCAGGACAGAGGCAACTAAATCACATTCTCCTCCAGAGTTTTGACTACGTCTCTCTGTGCCCTGAAGCAAAGAATGTCCGACCCACTATCTTCCGCACCCCTCCTGCAGTGGTATTGCACTGTCCACCAAATATCCTTGTACATCCCTATACAACATCTGTTCCTAACCCCTTGCCTCATGGTTCATGTTCCTGTGATAGACCTAGATGCAAGATCTGTCCCATACATCCTCCCACCACCATCTACTCCAGTCTGGTCACCACTATCATCTATACAACCAAAGGCAGGACTACCTATGAAACCAGTTATGTGATCTACAAGCTAAGTTGGAACTACTGTGCTGCATTCTACATGAGCATGACAACCAACAAGGTGTGTGTTCGCACTGACAAATTGTGGCCAAGAAACAGCTGAACCACCAAGTTGCTAAGCATGCTGCCCAACACAATGTTCTTCTTTTCAATGACTGCTTCACAGCCTGTGTCATCTGGACCCTTCCTAATAACACCATCTCCTCTGAATTCAGCAGATGAGTACTCTCCCTGCAATGTATCCTATGTTCATGTAACCCTTCTGGCCTCAACCTCTGGTAGTCACTGTCCTTCACCCACATAATGCCTTTCCCTTTTCCCATTCCAGCTGTACATTGCCTTCTACTCTACCACGTCTTTTTAGTTCTCTTCTTTTCTCCCCCCCCCCCCCCCCCCCCCCACACACACACACTCCGCCACATTCCTGTATGCTCCCACAAACAGCACTTTACCATAACCCACCCCACTCTCCTATCCTTTCCCACCCCGCTCCAGCCCCGTTTACCCCCACCACCCAGACTACTTCTCCCAGCATGCACAGTTGCTTGCAATCTGGCCTCAGCAGCCAGAGACAGTGGTCATGTTTGTGTGAATTTCATTTGCCTGAATGCGTATGTGTATGTAGTCTAATTCAGAAGAAGCACTTTTTGCCAAAAGCTTACTTGTTTTGCTGTCTTTTTGTTGTATTTTCCTGTGACTCAACATCTTCACTACATATTGTGAGTAAAAACTATCCTTTTCATAATATTGTCATTAAACACACTTTCTTTGGAATTGAAACACCAAGAAACACAGATATTATTAAAGTTAGATGTTTTTATGTTGCAACGAGGATGTAGATGTAGCTGTTTAGTTCAACTTTCTTATAGATACATCAGTTACAACAACCAATCGGCTATAATGTTGTGATTTCTGTGGTTCAACCGTATTCCTCATAAGGGACATACTTCTCATTCTTGCTTAATATGACAAATGTACATGCATGTACCTCACATATAATGCCATTTTCAGTCCCAGTTAGCTACAACATTTTCCAAGAATCAATGTACGGTAAATGGAAATCATTTTGTTGTAATATGACAACTTGGAATATTCTTCTCCCTGCCCTTCCATCAAGAACAAGTGTAGTATAGACTCCTCACCTCATTGTTACCCTTGTGCATTCATACTACAGTAGTGGTGACAATCATAGAACTCATCAACAGTACACGTGAAGTACTTTTGTTATGCAGTACAAGAACTGATGAAGATGACATATCTGATGTTTTACCTTAGCTGGTGGTGAGTGAAACAATTCAGAATGATGGAACCATCTATGAAGATTGATTGCCTCTGCAGCAATTGTAGAACAGCATGGCCACTAAAAGACAAGTTTTAACACTGGAAGAAAAAGTGAAATTCATTCATGAAATCAAGAATGGAGTTGAAAAGGTTAACTTGTGTCACCAATTTGGCCACGTAAATTCCACAGTCCAAATAATTTGGAAAAACAAGGATAAAATTGTCACTGTGTGTGAACAAAATAGATCTATAATTAAGCGGTTACAAAAAGCTGAATGGAGCAATGGGGATGAGTGCTGCTTAAGTGGTTGAACAAAATAGATCTAAAATTAAGCGGTTACAAAAAGCTGAAAGGAGCAATAGGGATGAGTGCTGCTTAAGTGGTTTAACCACCAGAGAAGCATCACTGTACCCATTAGTGGACCTCTCCTTATGGCCACAGCAGAAGAATTTGCCAAGAAATTAAAATATGAGGAATTTGTGTGCAGCAGTGGCTGGATTGACATATTTAAGCAATATTGCTGCATTACTTATGGAAAAATTAGTGGTGAAGCCCAACAGTGTGAATACTGAATCAATCCAACAATCGCTCACTACTGTATGGCCTACAATTCATGAAGGATATGCAGACTGTGACATCTTTAATAGAGGAGAGACTGGCATTTTCTTTAAATTAACACCGGACAAAATACTGAAATTCCTGGGCTAAAAATGTGTTGATGGCAAGTTATATAAAGAAAAAGAAACTGGTTCTAGTATGTGCTAATTCAGATGGAACTAAGAAGAAAAAATTGTTCATGATATTCAAATGTTGTAATCAGGTTTACTTAATGTGGTGATCATAATTCAAATTCAGTGCTATTTCCAAAGCACTCAGAAGTCAAGGGTTTCTGGTGTATGCTTCTCTTCTCTATATGTTCTTCCTTAACGTAGTTCAAGTAAGACATGAAAAAACAGCTCTTTGAGAAGAGTGTAGTGTAATGGTGGTGCCATGTGTGTGTTTTCTGTAATACATTTATCAACAGTGATGATGTGTGCATTTTAATTAAACAGCCCACCCACTTCCATGTATCAGTACGTGCTGCACTTATAAACATTACAACAGGTTATGGCCCCAGTGGACAGGTGTGGTGAGCATATTTAAGAAACCGAGGTACAAGAACTGATGAAGATGACATATCTGATGTTTTACCTTAGCTGGTGATGAGTGAAACAATTCAGAATGATGGAACCATCTATGAAGATTGATTGCCTGTGCAGCAATAACTATTTTGCATGATCATTTAATGTTTGTTCACAGATAAAATTTTGTGAGGCATGGGATGCCATAAAACCTGGGTTTGGAGCACATTATGATCAGTTAGATATGGAGAAAATGAAGAAAAATGGGAGGGCCTTGTCCATCATTCTAATGCTGGTTGAAGACTGTTACCTACAGATGATTAGCCCTCTAAAACTAGTGAAGGGAGTGTGGGAGAAATTGGATAAAATACACTTCAACAGTGGGCTTCTTAACATTATGTCCAAGATGAGGGACTTAGTAAATATGAAGAAAGAAGACAATGTGACTATGGATGACTATGTAACAAAGATATTGGCTGCCAATAGATTAGTGAAGCAGGGGGGTCTTTACCTTTGATGACAAAATAGTTGCAGTCTTCGTGCTTCTAGTACTGCCTCTGGGGAAGTATGAATGCCTCATTAGAAGTTTACAAAGAGACAAAGGCAGAATGACCACAGATCTTGTCATCAACAGACTATAATTAGAAGTGAAGCGCCTAGAACCAGTTTCAAAGTCCACTAAGAGCCGAGAAGAAGCCAAGGCATATATGCAACATGAGGTGGGGGTCATAATCAACACAGTTTGGCCAAAGCCACTATAAAAATCATAAGCAAAACCAAGAAAATGAGAAGAACACAGCTAGTAGAAACAGAATATGTTCCTGCTATGATGAAGCAGATCACATTGTCATGGGGTGCCCACATTTTCATGGAAAACAAGGAATGGCTGCAGCAAGCAATCAGAGGGCTCCCAAGAAATCAGAATACAGGACAAATGGGTGCAATCTCAACAGAGCTAAGTATTATCCAAACAGTGAAGACTTAAGTGCAAGTGCTAAAGGAGATAAAATAGTGGCTGTTACAGTGACCAAAAGTGGAGGAGGTGCTGATGTAAAAGTGTGGGTCCTGGATGCAGGAGTGTCACATAATATGACCACACACCAGAAGATACTGGAGGACTTAGAGATGGGCAACTTTGAAGAAGTGAAACTGGCTAATGGGAAAGTTAGTAAAGTAACTGGTAATGGAAGTGTTGTCATTAAAGCAGCAAAGTCATGTGGGGATAAATCAATCCAACTAACAGAAGTGCTTCTGGTGAAAGGACTGGATAGCAACTTGTTGTCTGTTATATAAATAGACAAGAAAGGAATGTGCATTAATTCAAAAACTGTGTGTCTATCCGTGAGAAGGGATAGTTCAGAGAAAGATCATCAGGCAGTGATATCTATTTAGTGGAATATGAATATCATAAAGTGAATAACAATATAGCAATGCCCCAAAATGACAAAACACATCAACCAGTGGAAAATAAAGCAACAGCCAGACAGGAAGAAATTTTGTGGCATCAAAGACTTGGACACACAGAAGTATGTGGAGTCACAAAATATAAAGAAAAATGTGAAGTACAAGGCGCATTCAAGTTCTAAGGCCTCCGATTTATTTCTCTGGACTGGAAAGAGATAGAAACATGCGCATTGTTTTAAAATGAGGCCGCATTCATTGTCAATATGTCCCAGAGATGGCAGCACCATACGGAAGATGGAATTTTACCGCCAGCGGCGAGAATGAGCACTGTTTTAAATACTTAAAATGGCGACGTTTTCCTTACTTGAACTGCATGCAATCATTCGTTTTCTGAATTTGCGTGGTGTGAAGCCAATTGAAATTCATTGACAGTTGAAGGAGACATGTGGTGATGGAGTTATGGATGTGTCAAAAGTGCGTTCATGGGTGCGACAGTTTAATGAAGGCAGAACATTGTGTGACAACAAACCGAAACAAACTCGGGCTCGCACAAGCCGATCTGACGACATGATTGAGAAAGTGGAGAGAATTGTTTTGGGGGATCGCTGAATGACTGTTGAACCGATCGCCTCCAGAGTTGGCATTTCTGTGGGTTCTGTGCACACAATCCTGCATGATGACCCGAAAATGCGAAAAGTGTCATCCAGGTGGGTGCCACGAATGCTGATGGACGACCACATGGCTGCCCGTGTGGCATGTTGCCAAGCAATGTTGACGCACAACGACAACATGAATGGGACTTTCTTTTCATCAGTTGTGACAATGGATGAGACGTGGATGCCATTTTTCAATCCAGAAACAAAGCGCCAGTCAGCTCAATGGAAGCACACAGATTCACCGCCACCAAAAAAATTTTGGGTAACTGCCAGTGCTGAAAAAGTGATGGTGTCCATGTTCTGGGACAGCGAGGGCGTAATCCTTACCCATTGCATTCCAAAGGGCACTACAGTAACAGGTGCATCCTACGAAAATGTTTTGAAGAACAAATTCCTTCCTGCACTGCAAGAAAAACGTCTGGGAAGGGCTGCGTGTGTGCTGTTTCACCAAGACAATGCACCCGCACATCGAGCTAACGTTATGCAACAATTTCTTCATGATAACAACATTGAAGTGATTCCTCATGCTCCCTACTCACCTGACCTGGCTCCTAGTGACTTTTGGCTTTTTCCAACAATGAAAGACACTCTCCGTGGCTGCACATTCACCAGCCATGCTGCTATTGCCTCAGCGATTTTCCAGTGGTCAAAACAGACTCCTAAAGAAGCCTTTGCCGCTGCCATGGAATCATGGCATCAGCATTGTGAAAAATGTGTACGTCTGCAGGGCGGTTACGTCGAGAAGTAACGCCAGTTTCATCGATTTCGGGTGAGTAGTTAATTAGAAAAAAAATCGGAGGCCTTAGAACTTTAATGCACCTCGTATATATACAAGGTAAAATGAGTAGTCAGCCTTTCAAACCAAGCCAAACTGCTACTGAAAATATTCTAGAATTGGTACATAGTGATGTGGGCTACATAAGACAGACATCCTTAAGTTGAGCATATTACTATGCTACTTAGCTAGATGATCACTCAAGATATTCAGTAGTGAAAGTACTTACGTAAAAAAGTGTTGTATCTAACTCATTTGTGGTGTTTACGGGATGTGCAGAGTGTGAGACAGGGAGAAAAGTTTCAGTCAGACAATGAAACTGAGAACATCAACAGCAAATTTGAACAGTTGTTCAAGAAAAAGAGCATGTTACACCAGAAAAACACAGTTTACTCCACCACATCCAACAAAAAAGCAGAGCACCTGAATGAAACACTTATGTCCATTGTGAGGTGTCTAATACACCAAGGTGGTTTGCCCAACAACTTTTGGTGAGACGCTTTGATTTTGGCATGCTATATCCAAAATAGCTGCCCAACAAGATCCCTTGATGAAAAAATCCTGTATGAAGTCTGGAATCAGAAAGAACTTATTAAAGAGGACTTGAAAATGCTCAAAGTGATTGGTTGCAGATCCTGGACAGGCACACTAACAGTCTGAAAAACTTGGGGAGCAAATAAAAGAATGTATTTGTCTTGGAGTAGAAGAAGGACTGAAAGGATATCCTCTGTGGAGTCTTGGACAAAGAAAAATCCTTTTGAGAAGATATGTCATCTTTGATGAGAGAGTATTCCCTCTGAGGCTACAGTAAACAATCATGAAGCAGATGGTAACAGCTGACCAACACACCTATAATGTAATAGCAGACAATACCAAATGGTGTGGTTAAGCTTTCCCGATCAGTCAACAGATGGCGACAACACACCACCAAGGAGTGCAGAACCAGTAGCAGACAATTCACTCAAATCAACAGCTGTTCGAGGTGTCGGGAGTCAATCCAGGGTTGGAGATGAAGACAGATATAAAACCAAAGGCAGTGTAGTTACCAGCAGTGGAGATAGTGATGTGTGTGATTAGTGTGATAGCATGTTGGAAAATGAAATTTCTAGTGCATAAATCAAGTAGGATTATGATGGTCTTCATATCTGGTGAAGCTGAAGAAGTGAGGTTAGTGTCTCTTTGCAAATTCTTTTGTTACCATTTGTTGAGTGAATCTATCTGATCCAACATCAGTAGAAGAGGCTTTAGTCTCAGTTCACAGGGTCAAGTGGCATGCAACCATGGAGTCAGGCATGAGTAGCCTAAAACACTACAGTACTCTGTTCTGTAGTTAAAATGAACCTGTAATTTTATAGACCCATGCCAAAATAGTGTCGTCAGCCTTTTCTGCCACTTCCTTATACAGTCCATATCAAATTTTAGATCTCCTGGAATGTGGATTATGACATTTCCTTGAACAACTTAAATGTGGCCCAGAGTAGGTGCCCATCACCTGTCCTCGAGTTCCCATAGGGATGTCCCCTCACTTTGCAGCACAACAGAATTGTAATATCTGCTGAAACACCAGACAAAGTGTGCCTGATGACATTTAGGAGAAAAGCTTTGTATGTATTTGTCTGTATATTTCAGCTGATACTGTTCATATTTCATTGTAATAGGATGGAAAATCCTATATCATGATCTCTGGACAAATAACAAGTTTCCACCTAAAATAAAGCCTAACATTTGAAATCCCACCAAATTCAGAAGAACATTACAACTGTGCCTCACTAGCCACTCCTCCTGCAGGATTGATAATTTTTGATAGCGACATGGCAAGTTGTACGGCTTACTGAAGGAGCTGCATAAGAGTAGTATGTTGTTAACTGACCTCTCTATTTACAGATGTAGGTAACTGTTTTCTTTGAAAAGTACCAGAGTAATGAAGTAAACATTAAGCTGCCAATATGACATTAAACAACAGCTTATCTCAAAGTAGCAGCTTTCTCCCCAACTTACCAGGTTAAATTTAACTAACTTAAGCATAGATATGTGGAATTTTCAACAGAGAATGATCATAATTTTCTTTGACAACATACCTTTTCTCATCATCGGAATTTTGACGGTCTTTCTCAAAATAATATCCTTTGGATGCAATGCACTTGCATTTCTGCCAGTCTGAAAAACTTGCTGGAAACTAATTTTTGAAAGGTCCTTCAAAATCATCTATGCAGTCTTTGCTACTGCTTCTGATGATAGAAAACATCTGCCGAAGGTGCTTCTCTTCAGGTTAGAGAATAGAAAAAAGTCACATATGGTAAAATTTGAGCATCACACTGACTTTTGCAAAATAATCAATATCATCATTTGCAATTTGCAACTGTACACTATCGTGGTGCAGCATCCGGATTCAGCCTGTTTTACGGATATGTGATCTTTTCTATATGGTATGGACTTGCAAAGTTTTTGGGGGATCCCTGTAGCACTGTTGAATTATTGATGCATGTGCAGACACAACATGCTGATAAACCATTCCATGAATATCAAAAAGAAAAGTGAGATGAGCAAATTGCAGCAAAAGCAACCACTTTTGTTTTCTTGTGTGGGTGGGGGGGGGGGGGGGGTGATGAAGGAGTTTTCCTGTTTGCTCGCAGGATCATAACAAAGTAGCCAAGTTTCATGAGCATAGATTTTCTTAGAAAGAAACTCCAGATCTTCCTCTAGCACCAACTTCAAATACACATAGACTTGTCTGTTTGGGAATCAGCCATTTTGGAGCTCACAGTGTACAAATATGTCTTATGTGTAAATTTTCTCTCAACTTGTTGGTGGTACTCAATGAAATTTTCATTGTTTGAGAAATTGTTTGTAAGGTTATTTGTTGACCTTCTCTCACAATGACAGTAGCAGTGTTGATGTTTCCCTTTGCAAGAGCAAAAGGTGGAGAGCAGGAACATCTTCTTCTGGATTTGACTGTGTCACTGCTTTAAACAATTTAAACCACCTATGAGCTGTGCTGTAGGGAAGAACAGTCTCTCCATAGGATTCCTGTAGCAATCCATATGCCTCAATGGAATAGTTGTCGATATGAAAGCAGAATTTCAAAGCCACATATTGCTCATCACACATCACCTCTATTGGTGAAGTAGGCGATACTAGACTTAGCTTGCCCACCTCTCACAGTCAGGATTGCCAACAGTGAAACTATTATGACATGTTTTTGACACGTTAAGCTAACACAATGTCATAAGGCTAAATTTTGGAGCAAAGAATTATGAATGTAAAAAATTTATGATCATTCTTTATTTTAGTATTAAAGCTGTTAAAGCAGTATATGGATTAAGATTCTATTACTTCCTTGTGGCTTGTTTATCTTTGCATGGGATCTTTCCACATTCATGGAAGTATTCCTTCTGGATGGGATGTATGGGACATATTGAGTGAAAGAACAAATAGAATTTACTGCCAGTATGACTGGGAAAGCCATTCATTATTTAATATAACGACAATCTTTAGTGTACTGTACAGTTGTGATTTGTCGTTTAGAAAATGCATACAGAGCATCAATTGCTTGCAAAAGAATTTTACTTCATTTATTCTCATCAATGATAGTAGAGCTGCAAATCTTAATAGACTCAAAGTCTAATTTCACGTTTGTCAAATGATGTAATGAACAATTAGATTGCTTGCCTACTATACTACAGTCCTGCAATATGGTAGGGTTATATACTGTAGGGAACGGGTGTGAGAAAGGTAAAAAATACCCTGGATCTGAGCCAGAAGAGGATTGGATGTAAAAGAGCACAATTTATTACAAAATAAACTCAAAAATATTGACAAACTATAATTAATAATGACCAACTACAGTAATGCCATTTTCTTGTAGTAGGTGCCTGCTAAATACAATGTACATTGTACTTAACTGAGATTGTTTGGTTTGCATGTGATTTTTACAAATTAAACTGTCTGTTCACATTAATATGACCAACTGTTGCATGCATAAACAACCACCTTTTGCACAAGACAAGCAGGAAGATAGTCAATGAAGTTCTGGAAGGTACCGACAGGGATGTGAAGTCATGTGGGTTTCATCATTGCTGTGGCCAGCTGTGATAGGTTTCCCAGTTGAGAATCCATGACACAAACAGTGTGATCAAGGTGGTTCCACATACTATTGATTGCCTGGCTGGTAGATGCCAACATGCCAAGGAAAAACAAATTGCAGGATGGGGTAGACGTGGTTCTCAAGGATAGATGCATACTTGTATTGATCCAATGTGCCTTCCTGAATGATGAGATCACCCAGGGAATGCCACAGAAACGTTCCCCAGACTATAACTCTACCTTCTCTGGTTTGGTCATCTTGTTTTCAGACATTTCATGTTGTAGATGCCAACAAGCATTTGTCCAATGAAGCATAAAATGTGATTCATTGTGAAAATGTCACCTGTCACCACTCAGAGGAGTCCAGTTGTGGTACTGGCATGCAATCTCCAACCTTCATCACTGATGAACAGCAGTCAGCATGTGTGCATGAAACATGTGCCTGCTGAGGATGCTCTTATGCAGCAACATTTGCTGAACAGTCATTGAGGAAACACTGTTGGTAGCCTCTTGGTTCATATGGGTGGTCATTTGCTCAGCAGCTGCACATCTATTAACATGTACACATCTCCACACCCATCATTCACCCCTGTCACCTATGTCCCATGCTACACCTCAATTGCCATAGTGAATGTTTGGTAACTCCATTTTCCCATGGCCAGTGAACTTACAACTATTGCAGCATGGAAAAAATTTAAAAACTGTATCGTTTTGGAAATGCTTCCTCTTTGGTCTGAAAGCCAATGATTGCGTCCATTTGCATGGCAGATAAATGACTCTGTTCCCGCATTACGACAATGACTGCACTGTTTACCACACAACCCGACACGCTTTATATACCCTCCACTGCTAGTGTTGCCACCTGCCATCTGTGAGAGGATATTTCATGTTGACGTTGAACACAGGCAGTGGTCACATTAACATGTATTTTGTTGTTGGACAGATACTTTCTGTACTCAAATTTGTCGCAGTTTTGGGCGCTGTGTAGTAATACATAAAAGAAATACATCCCCTAAGAAAAGTGTTTATATTTTTACATATGTCAGTTTGCAACCTACTCAGGTAACTTTTGGAAGACAATAAAAGACATACTACCCAAGCATACAAGGAAGCTACAGAAAGAAACAGCATTCCATTTCTTTACGCACTCGCCTAACCATAGTCTGCAGAACTTTGTCCGTAAATGCAATGCTACATGGAATACTGTTAGTGTTGAGTGCTCACTTAGATTCTGTAGTGTGTAAATATGTTGCGAAACTTGTGAAACTTTGTCACTATTATAGTTCTTAAATCAATTACAGGAAACAGCTACTTATCAAATTTTTGGACAAATGCTTTATACACACACATCAAAAACGTTTTGCATCACCCCAGTTCCCAGAACTCCTGAAGATAGACGTTGACTGTTCAGATATGTTCCTTTGACTGTTCAGATATGTCACTAAACCCACCCAAAAATGTAAACAACCATGCAGGAGCAGCACCTATTAGGTGGAGGGGATCCAACAACCAATCATTTCCAGTCATTCCACCAGGAAGTAGGTACAGGGCTTGTGTTGTCTGTAGTTTAACGATGCCTAGACAGTCAATACCACGGTTCGATCATGTCCACATTATTACTTTGTGCCAGGAAGGGCTCTCAACAAGTGAAGTGTCCAGGCATCTCAGACTGCACCAAAGTGATGTTGTTTGAACATGGAGGAGATACAGAGAGAAACGAACTGTCGATGACATGCCTCACTCAGGCCGCCCAAGGGCTACTACTGCAGAGGATGATCACTACCTATGGGACCCTTACAGCAATGCTACCATGTTGAATAATGCTTTTTGTGCAGCCACCGAACATCATGTTATGACTCAAACTGTGCGCAATAGGCTGTATGATGTGCAACTTTACTCATGACATCCATGGCGAGGTCCAACTTTGTAATCACAACACCATGCAACACAGTACAGATGGGCCCAACAACATGCCGAATGGACAGCTCAGGATTGGCGTCACATTCTCTTAAGCTATGAGTGTCACATATGCCTTCAACGAGAGAATTGTTGGAGGCATGTTTGGAGGCAACCCAGTCAGGCTGAACTCCTTAGACACATTGTTCTGTGAGTGCAGCAAGGTGGAGGTTCCCTTCTGTTTTGGGGTGGCATTATGTGGGGATGATGTACGCCACTACTGGTCATGGAAGGCGCCATAACAGCTGTACCGTACGTGAATGCTATCCTCCAACCAAATAGCGCAACCCTATCGGCAGCTTATTGGCGTGGTATTCATCTTCATGGACAATTCGCACCCCTATCGTGCACATCCTGTGAATGACTTCCTTCAGGATAATGACATTGCTCGACTAGAGTGGCCAGCTTGTTCTCCAGACATGAAGCCTATCGAACATGCCTGGGGTAGAGTGAAAAGGGCTGTTTATGGATGACGTGACCCACCAACCACTCTGAGGGGTCTACGCTGAATCGCCGTTGAGGAGTGGGACAATCTGAACCAACAGTGCCTTGATGAACTTGTGGATATTATGCCACAATGAATACAGGCATGCATCAATGCAAGAGGACGTGCTACCAATGTGTACAGGTATCTGGACCACCACCTCTGAAGGTCTCACTGTATGGTGGTACAACATGCTGTGTGCGGTTTTCATGAGCAGTACAAAGGGCAGAAATAACGTTTATGTTGATCTCTATTCCAATTTTCCGTACAGGTTCTGGAACTCAAAGAACTGAGGTGAAGCAAAATTTTTTTTATGATATAAAACACATAATTTATCATTTTGAAATTATTTTATTGATATTATACAATGCTTACATTCATTTTCCACATAGTTGCCATGTTTTTCCAAGTATTTTTGGTACAGTAACTCAAAAAAAGTTTTTCCAAACCACTGTTGTACCAGATCATGTAATGTACCTGTAATTAGCTGTTCACTGTTAATTTGATTTCATCATTGGTGATGAAGTGCTTACCTCCAATATGACCTTTGTCTTGGAGAAACATGTGAGAATCACCCAGGGCAAAGTCTGATGAATATGGAGGATGCGAGAACTCTTGCCAGTTGAATCTTCTGAGCTCCATGTGAGTCATTCAAGTTGTATGAGGCCGAGCATTGTCGTGAAGGAAGAGAATTTTTTGAGGCAAATGTCCGGGCCATTTTCTTTTGGTGGCAGCTCACAGATTCCTCAAGACATTGCAGCACCTCTGCATTGCAAGGCAGGTACTAAATGATCAAAACCCCCTGACAGTCCCAAAAGATGGTTACAATAACTTGCTCTGATGAATATGTGATCTTTGCGTCTTCTGGGGCCCTTTAGCCAGGTTTCTTTCACTTTGTACCTTGACGTTTTGTCTCACAAGTCGAATGATGGACCCAGAGCTCGTCCCCAGGGAAAAGCCGTTTGGAGAGCATTTCTCTCTCTGATTCATTTTCAGAAGTATTCTGGCTGACTTCAATCATTGCTGTTTGTAAAAATGACTCAGCAAACGTGAGTCTCATCTTGCACAGACTTTGCAGTAGTGAAGGTGTCTGTCAGGATATTTTTGATGTATGAGTGGTCATTTGCAGTTCCAGGGGGTGGCTGTATTAGGATGTTGTCAGTGGTAATGCAATGATCTCCCTCAGCAATAATGAGAACTGCAATAATGGGATCCACTGTAGTGAGCCTCAGTGTGTTCTATTTGTCATGCACGTGTGCGTGCCCTTCCACAAATTATAAATGCCAAAGTTGAGCCATTTGAATGCTCATACAGCCTTCTGCATGGACAGAGATTAACCCTCGATGTATATTGACAGTGGACAGTCATTTTGCTGTGAAAAAACAAATGAAAGAGTGCAGCTCAGAAGCAGACACACTTTGTTGATGTTAACTCCATGCACCTTCCAGTGTACTGGCAAGATACGCATCACAAGGTTGTGTGAGCATTGTCAACACTTTCCAGTCGAACTCACCTTACATGTCATGGGAACAGCTTACTTTGCAGAGAAATAAAATAGAGAAGCTTACTTATTCACTGATTGACATAATTTCATGTGGCCAAATGTAAGTCTTTTGACTGGATGCCACTCAGCGACTTATACGTCTCCAACCTACACCAGTTATTCAACCAGAGAAAGAGGACCTTCAGTCCAATGGGGAATGCGATTCACGTGTCATCCTGGCAATTCCTCACTTCACTTGGCAGGTGAAGGTCGAAATAAGGGCAGACTGAAAAATTCCATGGCTCGACAGGGATTTGATCATGTAGCCTCTCAGTTTCCAAGCATGTGCGTTACTAGTAGACCACCAGGCCAGACTTTCAAATACTGAATTTCTCAGAACTGCAAGTTCTTGAATGTTATACTCAAGTTATATGTGATGTGAACATGTTACTATTGTCATATTAAAATGTTGCCTTTATTTTTGTTATTATTATTAAAATCGTTGTCATCTGTGGCATTTAATAGTGGGAATGATAGGAAGCTATATTTGGGCGGTAAGGGGGTAGGAGAGGGATGAACAATATGTAACAAACTGTCATCCACCTTGGAATAGCGTCTCAAATTACTCTGGGTACACTTGCTACCAGTGATATCCATTCCATGTTCTGTACTGATATGTCTACTCTGTGGAAAGGCAGGATGTGAAACTGGTTTGCAAATATCATTTTTTGTTTCCCATGGGAAAAGGAGGCAGCTGCCAACCCTTGCCCCTCTCTCTGTACACCCTTGCAAATCTTGTATCTAGCCCGAATAATGACATCAATTCTGCCACAGGAGGTATCATTCGCCAAGTGAAGACTGTTAACATCATCCTAGCGATTGGCTATTGGAACGTAGCTGTTCTTTATTGGATTAGGCTCCAGACTACTATATGGGCTATTAAGTGCTGCATTAATAACAACTTTGTGCAGACTTAACGAACTTTCTGGGATTACACCTCCATAACCGAGCTCGATGGCTAGTATTGAAAGGCTGTGCAGGTTGTGTGCACAGCAACCAAACAAGCACGTATAAATGAGTAAGAGGATGAGAAGTTCTGCGCCATAAGGAGGTTTTGTGATAAAACTGCATCACTGACCTGTTGGGGATTGGGAGGTGTGGTGTCCAGTGACATGTGTGGCCATGTGTGCTGCCACGCAGGAGTTTTCCAAGTGGCCAATGCCACAGACTACACTGCCCCCCTCCTCTGTGGCATGTGATTACTATTTGTCAGTGTGTCCTCCAAATTTATGTATACAGCTTGATCAAGTACCACATCTTTAGCTTCAGCTACATTGCCTGCCAAAAAAAGTGAAGCATCCAGAAAAGTAGGAAGAAACAAAATATAACTCCACAGATTGATATTGTGTATTATGTCATTCTACTGATTATAAAACAGAGTCAAATATGCAAAAAAAGAAAAATTTAGCAGCTTAAGACATTTATCAGTATTACGTTGCTCCCCCTCTGGCCAGAACGCATGGCCTGATATGGTCGGGGAGGATGTCATAAAGCCATTGTATCCTCTCCCGAGGCAAGCTGGTCCACAGCTTTGTAACTGGTCCTTGATATCCTGCATACTGGCAATGAGACAGAGTTGATGACCAAGCTAGACCCACATACACTACTGAGAACAAAAGTATCCGGACACCCCAAAAACATACGTTTTTCATATTAGGTACATTGTGCTGTCACCTTCTGCCAGGTACTCTATGTCACCGACCTCAGTAGTCATTACACATCATGAGAGAGCAGAATGGGGTGCTCCATGGAACTCACAGACTTCGAACGTGGTCAGGTGATTGGGTGTCACTTGTATCATACGTCTGTATGCGAGATTTCCACACTCCCTAAATGTCCCTAGGTCCACTGTTTCCGATGTGATAGTGCTGTGGAAACGTGAAGGGACACATACAGCACAAAAGTGCACAGGCCAACTTCGTCTGTTGACTGACAGAGACCGCCGACAGCTGAAGAGGGTCGTAATGTGTAATAGGCAGACATCTACACAGACCACCACACAGGAATTCCAAACTGCATCAGGATCCACTGCAAGTACTATGACAGGTGAGAAAACTTGGATTTTTGTGATCGAGCAGTGGCTCAGAAGCCAGTTATCATGCCGGTGAAAACCAAATGACGCTTCACTTGATCCAATGTTTATACACCTAAAACATTGGACGATTGAACAGTGGAAGAACATTGTGTGGCGTGACGAATCATGGTACACAATGTGGCGATCCGATGGCAGGGTGTGAGTGTGGTGAATGCCCAGTGAATGTCATCTGCCAGTGTGTATAGCGCCAACAGTAAAATTCGGAGGCGGCGATGTTATGGTGTGGTCATATTTTTCACAGACGGGGCTTGCACATCTTGTTGTTTTGCGTGTGACTAACACAGCACAGACCTATATTGATGTTTTAAGCACCTTCCTGCTTCCCACTGTTGAAGAGCAATTCGGGAATGACGATTGCATCTTTGAACATGATCGAGCACCTGTTCATAATGTGCAGCCTGTGGTGGAGTGGTTACATGACAATAACATCACTGTAATGGACTGGCCTGCACAGAGTCCTGACATGAATCGTATAGAATACCTTTGGGATGTTGTGGAACACTGACTTCATGCGAGACTTTACTGACCGACATTGATACCTGTCCTCAGTGCAGCACTCCTTGAGGAAAGGGCTGCCATTCCCCAAAAAACCTTCCAGCACCTGATTGAATGTATGCCAGTGAGAGTGGAAGCTATCATCAAGGCTAAGGGTGGACCAACACAATACTGAATTTCAGCATTACCGATGGAGCATGCCAGGTGTCCAGATACTTTTGATCACATAGTGTATGTTCTATCAGAGACACATATATGGATCTTGCTGGTCATAGGAGTATCTCAACGTCATTCAGACAGTTCACAGATACACACGCCACGTTCGAACGAGCATTGTCCTGTTGAAAAACGGCGCCATGACTAGGTCACAGGAGAGTTGACACAGGATTTCAAATGTCCGTAACATACTGTTTTGCCATCAGTGACCCTTGTATCACTTACCAGCCATGACCTGAAGTTATATTCAATGGCTCTCTACGCCATGAGCCCGAGACCAACACTGTAGTTTCTCTCCAAAACATTGGAGGAATTAGACTTCCCCAGGTCGCTATCATGCTTGCCAACGGTAGTCATCTAGAGTAATACATAACCGCAATTCATCACTGAATACAATGCAACACTGTTCATCAGCAGTCCATGATTCTCAGATGACTACTCCAAATGCAGCTGTTTATAATTTCATTTAACAGCAGCCTACACATGGAACAAGAAACTTTGAACATATGAACCACTGTATGAGTGCAGAGTCTCGGAGCGATAACATTGAATAAAATGTTCTTGGGTTTCCAACCGCGTCAATTGCTTAAAACTGCACGAGCTTTCGGCCAAGCTCACCTTGGCCATTGTCAAGTGGTATGACTACCAGTGGGCTGTTGGTGCGCCCTTATATACGCTAGCTGCCGGCTGTGACGTCACTGGTACCTGTGACATTGCCATATATGGGCATGTTTTGATTCGGCATTCACTGTGCTGTGCCCTCTTCAACCGCGCCGTCGCTGGATCCCACGCAGTGATGAGCTGCAAGCCACCGTCTGTATTCACGCATCGTCATCAACTTGACGGCGAGAGATATAGACATGGGTGCAACGTCGGTACTTAAGAAAGGACTTAATTTCGCACTTTCATTGTGGGACATTCCTGTTTGTGAAATTAAGGGGTGTTAAACAGGCAGTCCACAAGCTCCCACATGAAACAGCGGACGAAATACTGCGAGAAATCAGCCGTATACTGACGAAGGCGAAAGTTACCAGCATCCAACATGACCAGGTCTGAGCGCAACAGCCTTCGAGCACTACATAATGATGAAAGCATTGTGGTACTTCCTGCTGACAAGGGCAATGCCGCCGTAATTATGGAGTTCGAGGACTATGATACGAAGATCTGTGCGCTTATGAATGAAGATACTTAACGGAAGCTCCCACGTGATCCGACATCAAGAATAGTAGGGAAAAACATAAGAACTTCTTAAGCGATCTTCAGTGGAGGACAGTGTGGTTAAGAATCTTCTCCCACAGGCGCCTAGACCACCTAATGCTTATGGTTTGCCGAAGATACACAAGGACAGGACGCCATTTCGCCTTATTGTGTCGACAATAGGTTCTCCAACATACAAGCTGGCGAAGCATTTGGCCAAGCTCCTTGCTCCACATGAGGGACACTGCGAACATCATATACAAAACGCAGGAGAATTTATCAGCAGAATCAACCATCTACGCCTTAGTGAGGATGGTATTATGGTCAGTTTTGATGTAGTGGCGCTGTTTACGAATGTGCCTATCAAAGACGCTTTGGACCTAATTTCCCAGTACTTTGTAAGTGACGTGATCGAGCTATTTATGCATACTCTTACGTCCTCCTATTTCGTGTACAAGGGCCAGTATTACAATCAGACAGACGGCGTAGCAATGCGTAGCCCGTTGGCTCCAGCTGCTACAAACCTCTTCATGGAGAATTTTGAGGATATTGCCATAGATACTGCGCCATTGAAGCTGAAGTGTTTCTTTCGATACGTTGACGACACGTTCGTCATTTGGCCACACGGACGCGAGAAACTAGACACCTCAATGACATCAACAGTAATATCTAGTTCACCATGGAGGTGGAAAAAGGTAATGCATTGCATTTCCTCGACGTCCTTGTCCACCGTAAACGAAATGGGTGCCTTGGCCACAGCGTCTACAGAAAACCCACACACACAGACCCGTACCTGCACGCCACCAGCCATCATCACCCAGCACAGAAGCGCACAGTATTACAAACATTGGTGCATCGTGCAACAGTAATATCAGACGACGATAACCTGCCCCATGAACTGAGCCACCTACGCAAGGTTTTCAGCACCCATCAAGTGAAAGAAGTGATTTCTGGGAAATATCAGAATAAGAGCACCGACGAGGAACAGGAAAAGAAACTTGCTTTGCTGCCATTCTGTGGCTCTCTGTCGATCAAGATAAGCTGCCTGTTGAAAAGACACAAGATCAAATCAATCTCCAGGCCTCCAACGAAAATCCGTCAATTACTGAGACCAGTTAAAGACGCAGTAGAGTTCAGAACACCTGGAGTCTACGAAATACCTTGTGAGTGTAGCCAGAAGTACATCGGACAAACAGTGTGCACTGCGGAACAACACAGGAAAGAACATGAGAGGTTTTATCGCCTACGCTATCCAGAGAAATCTGCGTAAGCTGAGCATGCGTTAGAAAATGGTCACCACATAAAATTTGACGATACCTTTGTCGTGGCTCGCACTATTTATCACAATCTGTTATGCGTGTGGGAACGTCAGAAAAAGAACTGATTTAAATGCGCCGATCATTTCTGAAGTCTGTAAGTTATGACGATGATATTGGTTGCACTATGACTGCAGAGGTACTTGCATACTGATTTGAAAAAGTCAGCCGTCTTCGACCTATATTTTTCGTCGGTTAATTGCCCCAATGTGATCACAGTCTTGCGGGAAAACGCCACTGACAAGTACGAGATGGCACGGTATTCCATGGATTGCTGCACTGATTCTGCTGCCCATTCATTCAACGCCGTAGACAGCCAACCACCTTTGGAAGTGGAAATGGATGAGGCACCTCCGATCTCCCTGCCAACCTTGGGCGTGGATATGCAGTCTCTGCTGACAGAACCATTGGGCGAGATATCCACCTACATTCGCCCTCGTCTGGTTCGTCGTCTCTGTCACCATCTTGGACGTTTCTTACCGACGAACTTTGGGACGAAGGAGCTTGTCTGTCGCCCAGATAACAACATAGATTCCGCCACAGAATATATCGATCACCAAGTGAATGCAGTTGACGTCATCTTCATGACACACCACTCAACCACTGGAGCTTGGTTGTTCTCTGGTGGACTAGACTGCGGACTGCTATATAGACTATTAACTGCAATGCTGATTACGATTTTACGAGGACTTACAACTGTTATTACTCATCCAGCATCTAGTTTGCTCACTCACACCTACCTTCGTTCAGGTTTTGTGCACTTTAACCTTACTCTGTAAATGTTGAATTGTGAATTAATGAAAGTTGTGCTGATGGTACACGGGATCCGACCAAGCATTTCATTTTTTTCCTCTGTGTATGGTGTATAATGATGCATTGCCTAACAAAGCGTAATGCACCACAATAACTGAACAACAGATATTCAGCAATGTTTAGTGCTGGATTGAAAGAAAGGTGTAATGGGAACAACGTCTTCAAAGACGAGGTTGTACGACGAACTTGGCTCAATGCAGTTATTACGATGTGGATGAGGTGACCCTCCCCAACATATTGTTTCAGCAGTATCAACTATGTTGGGGGCAGGTAATCTGATGCGTATCTCGCACCACAGCATCGTTAACGAAACTAAGTACTGCACAGCCTGCTGAATGGCATAGAATTTCTGTGAAATATGTATACTATCTGTAGTTAAGCATTCCACGATGATTTGCAGCTATACGGTATGCTATATGAGCAAATGAAAACAGTTTCTACATTAATCACTTGTTTATTTTGCCTTTGCGTTTCGGTGGTTCACACCATCATCTTCAGATGGAGCATAGTTAATTGCATGGCTGGTGTTGGTGAAGAGCACAGACGTCTTTCACAGTAGCAGATCAAGCACAGTGTATGTCATTTTGCGTCTATTGCTAAATAAACAAATTTTATTATTAGCAAAAGACGCAAAATAGCCTGCACTGTCCTTGGTCTTCTAATGTGAAATGATTCTGTACTCTTTACCAACAGCAACCACGTAAATAAACAATTCTCCACCTGAAGAGAGTGGTGTGAACCTTCGAAACGCATAGTAGTAAAATAAACGAGTGGCTGATACAGAAACTGTTTCATTGTATTTATCAACAGTTGTAGTCGTCATAATGCCGCCCCTTATGGACGGAATAATCATGCTATATGAGGTCTAATGCAGTAATTAGCATATTCTGTCAGGTAAGTTCGTAATTTTGATAACCATCTGGAAATAAGACATACGTTACGGAAACAGGGAGAGAAGCTGAAAGCTATAGCAGGCCAAACAGGTAGGTTTCCTATTGTCAGTTTAAAATAAAACTTTTCTAAACTAACACTGGTACTTTCTATACGAATGTCATCTTTCTTGTGGAGTACAGCGGCCAAATTCTCTTGTTGCTCTGCCATGATCTTTATCGTCGTTATGAACAGAGATCTGTCATCAAAGTATCTCGCAAAACTAAGGGAACTCTGACTGCAGTAGAAGCAGACACACTTGGAAGTAAATTACTGAGCCATTATGTAAGAACGCCCGCTTAGTTGGCACATTACACGCCGCAACTCAGAACTGTAATCTAGTTGTTTGTAACTGTAACGTATTTTTACCTCGCCGAGCGATTTAGACGTGTCGTGTTATATAAGGGAATAAACTGCATCTCAAAGACGGTTGCGAAAAGGGAAAAAAAGAAGCAAATGAAGCACTGTGTTTTCGGACAATCTAGTTTAAATACTCAACGTTTATTACTGAACGACGCCCGAACAAATAGACTGGTGCAACATGGGCAGATCCAATTTATTTCGGATGACGGAGCTTAAAAATTTCGGTACATACAGCAAAAATTGTGGAAGCAATTTTAATTGTTTTTAAAAATGGCATCTCTATCTCAGCTCAACCAGAGCTGTAACGAAGTGGTGGCGAGACAGGACCCCTCCAAGGCTGCAGGCACAGAAGGGGCGCAAAAACTGACCGAAAAACAGAAAGAGAAAAGGTTCAGCTCGTTCTAATAAGGAGCAGTACAAAGTCTTGTGGCGGGTGTCGAACGAAATTTGTGTCTTTGACACAGACAAACTTTTCATATTTTCTAACTTTTTAGATACTGTAATAGGTAAGAAATCATATACCGGCAGCAAATCTTCCTGATGATGCGTTTTTTAAAAAAATGGATGAGGCATTTTTTTGCATTACTGCACAGTTTCACATCGTAACGTTTGTCATAAAAATGACCTATGGAACAAGTCAGTAACTGTCTTTAGACATTAGATTGCAAGTCGTTTATGTGAGTGTGAAAGACAAACCAGCTTAAGCAGTAATCTACTGGCATTAGTTTCAGTTCATAATGTGAAAACCAGCAGTCTCTGTAACTTGGTTATTTTGTTATCTTTATCAACATTGTAATGCCGAAAATACTTCTATTTCCATCTTTGAGCAGGACATGTATCTGTTTTCATGTTGCTGAGCGTATACATTTGTCTGGAAAACCGTATGATCCAGCCTTTCATCCATTAGGCATCTGGATAAAGTAAGAGAGGTTGATTTTTCAGTACGGCAAATGTCTAGTGATGGGCCTGAACGCGTCTCGATGGAGACGGAATGACAACATTGCCCCACATTGGCAAGGTACGAGGAACGGCAGCTCCTGTCCATTTACACATGATTGAACTGGGATTTTACAGTTTTTAGTAGGTGGAGGATCGGTTGACCCACATTCTCAGAGTAGTTGCCCATCTCAGAGAGATGCCTTTTCAAATTCTTTCTTTCATTTTTAGAGACTGAAAACTCAGAACCAGGATCAGAAGGAAAAACTTCAGGTTGAAGGATTTTCTGTGCTTTTTTACACGATAATCCTTTCGGCATCATGTAACTGTAGGTAAGAAATGATTTTCTCGTTTTTAACAGCAGTAAGACTCATGGTTAAAATATATGTTTATTTTACCTTTTACAAAAAGACCTAAGTTAGGCACACCCTAATTGAAAATATTAAATAAATTTTCCTATGTACTTACAATAATATCGTATGCTTTCCAAGGAAGGTATGGTGATTATTGCCTTCTTCAGAAATTCTTGCTTACCTAAATTAGGCACACCCTCACTGAAAATATTAAATAAATTTTCCTATGTACTTACAATAATTTCATATGCTTTCCAAGGAAGGTCTAGTGATTATTGCCGTCTTCAGAAATTCTTGCTTACCTGTCAGCAATTTACAAAATTTGGCCACTAATGTTTTACATTAACACAAAACAATGTCAAAATATAATACAATAATCCAGTAGGACAGATTTACCTTTATTCATAGTAGGCAGTGTTTCTTCTGTGCCTTTATTACTTGCGTAAAATGAAGAATAACTGCCTTCAGTCAAAATCGTGATTTTATTTGAATGCACGGTACATTTCGAGCCTTGGGGCTTCATCATCAGGTGCTTTGACAGTCTACATAATTTTTTTTCTTTTTTTGAGATTTAGATGAATTCTGGTCCTGCTAAGAATACAATGCTATGTTAGAAAGTGTCACATTGTGAATATAAGTTTAAAAAAACTAAGACAAACCGAAAAATAACTTAGTGTTTCCAGTAGTGGATAGAGTGTCATTTCGTCCAAGTGATATCACAAGGAAAGGAGTTTTATGTGCCACAACTAGAAGCGTAACTTTCTTTTGATTTCTCTTAGCTTTTTGTAAACTTATATTCACAATTCACATTTTGTAATATACCACTGTAATCTTACCGGGATCAGAATTAGCCTAAACCTGAAAAAAATACAGGCTGTCAAAACACCTGAAGACGAGCTCCCAAGGACTTGAAACGCATCGTGTGTTGAAATAAAACCACTATTCTGACTGAAGGCGGTTCTTCTTTATTTTACGAATAGGAAAATTCTAGCACTTATTGGAAATACAGTAGAATTACATGGAAAGGTGTTCGAGAACAACGTATCAGTGGCGGCCGAGCAACCATTCATCTAAACCGTTCTGGAGCGCATAAAAAATGCATCACTATGCAGAAGAAAGGGTGATAAGTGTGCCGCAAAGTGTTACGAATTAAGCGGGAGGTGAACTGAGTCTTCCTATGCTGCGTTTCCAATTTTCTGCCTATAAGAAGTAGCCTCTCTCTTGGCCCACACACTATTGTCACGGTGTCGTTTCTACTGTGTCGTTTGTGTGTGTTTCTGTGTCAGGGGGCGCTCAACGGCTTCCTTCAGCATCATTTTGTCCAAGTGGTATCATAAGAAAAGACGTCTATCGCTAACATAGTTTATGTGCCAACAGTGGTCTTAGTTCAAGCACCAACATAATTTTTTTTAACATAATCTTAAGTCATTTCTAGTGGAAAAATGTTTTTACTCTGTAAAAGAATTTTTAAATTACAAAAAATAGCCTTGTAAACAATGATTACGTAATAATGGTTGAATTCAAATTGCTATATTTGCCACTTGTAATTTATGATTATCTGTAATTAATTTTGTCATGCTCTCTTTCTCTCTCTCTGTGTGTGTGTGTGTGTGTGTGTGTGTGTGTGTGTGTTTCTGCTCCTTTCTCCTTTCGCAATTTTGACTTGTCCTGAATGAATGAAACTGTCATCTACACAGCTCGGTCGTGTTCAACAACAGAATGCTTGCTGCAACATCGTAGCGGTAGTTTAGGATCTCAAAGGTTTGCGAACAGATGCTGGAGGAAATATGTACATTATTTGACCGAAGGGTTCCGATTTGTGCTGGCTAAGGATTAGAGCGACGCGGCGATGGATGAAGTAAACAAAAGAAGCTGCAAGGAATTGTAATTCTACTCGCCTCTGCAGCCAGTAGTTTTGCTGCTTTCAATTTCAGCTGGTACGGCCTGCTGTGTAACTAAAAAAGAATTCAAGAATAAGTCTTCTGCAGCTGGTTAATAAATATTACGGGACAATAATGCTGCATGTACGTTAAACAAATTTACTAAAATGTAATTTTTCTACCGTATTTTACTGAGTATAATCCGCACCTTAATTTTTATGCGAGTTTTTTAAGAAATAACATTTTTACCATTTTTATTATTACAGTGCAAAGTCAGTTTATAAAACCGAAATGATCTTCAAAATCCCTGAAAATCGTCATTTGAACTTTCTACTTCCTCCACTGACGAACTTGTTTGATTGCACGTCGTTTTAAAGCTCCCTTCGGTGTGAATTCATGTTGTATTTCATCGGTCATCCATTTTTTCCACTCCTCTTTCATATACTCTTTAAATGGTGTATTTATCGAGCCATCAAGAGGATGCAGTTGGGAAGGAAGTTATCCTGGAATAACAGCAAGCTCCGTATTTCTCTGTCTCAATTTCTCTTTCACAGAGTTTTTCAAACGACTGCTAAATTGGTAAGCACAAGAAGAGAACTGTTCTTCAATAAAGCACTTCTTCCCTCCCACACTCTGTTAATTCATAATTTCATACCTGCCTCGTCCATCCAACACCTGTTATGTGCATGAACAACATCTGGCGGTATTTATGAAGGTTTTGGCAATGTTTTGCGCTTGAAAATGATCACTGGATTAAGTTTAGTATCGACACCACAACATGAAAGGACAACAGTGTAGAGAATTTTTCCATGTCCACTCTTTTTTATAGTTACAGTTCTGGCACCTTTAATGGCATCAGTTCTGTTACTCGACACGTCAAAAGTCAGATGTGTTCGTCCTTGTTTGCTATAGGGCTTAGTTCCACACTAGTTTTCTTTCGATGTTGAATAATAACGCGATGGAAAGATACTATTTTCTCTTCATATTCTTTTGGCATTTTTTAAGATGTTTGGTTTTGGTTCGCTTCATAAATCTGTAGCTTCAGCCATCTGCGTCCTTGAAGTCAGTTAAGTGACATTGTATTGCTAGCTTACGAACGTGTACTGGATCATTTTTGTATAAATTTCAGTGACATTTTGAACGATGTACTTGAATCCATTTCAATACGTGATCTTCTAGTTTCGACCATATTGCGTTGAGTCCTCTTTAGTAGCCCGCCAATCCAGAATGTTTTTTTTCTGTTGGTGGAGGACCGATATGCCTCTCAGCTACTCTGTTTCCATGATCTTCCACATATGCTATTAGTTTCAATTTATAAGGAACCCAAAATCATATGAATACTTTTTATTTTTTTTCGTTACGAAACTAGCTACTAACAAAAATGTTGTACTGTTACCGATAACGCAAATCACTTTCAATTCAAGTTCATTGGCGCCGTAGATTGCACTGATGCATCATAGGCTAGACACTAGACAGTGTTCTGGGTTGTGATGGCGGGCGGGAGGGAGAGAGTGTTAGCAAGCTTGTGTATCCCTGCAATACATGTTCGTCACATCGGTGCTCTGCTGCTGCCAGTTGAATCCAATGTTGCCAGAGAGAGATTTTCAGCAGCATCGAATATATGGCCGTTTTTAAGACTGGCGACTGGCGGGAATTTTAAATCAAACGCTGGACATTTTTATATTAATTTCGAGTAAAAGACGCACCTGAATTTAAGAGGCAATTTTTTAAAGAAAAATGTGCGGCTTACAGTCCGTAAAATACGTTAAATCTGCTACAGAAAGAACGGAGAGGGGCGCTGTTTTGGGAGTCTGCAAGATGTTACGATTGTCTCACTGATTTTCTGAATATAACTAAAAGCAAAAGTCAAAAGCAAATTGTTTGATTTTGACTTACCAATTTAGGCTTCTTCCTGTTTCTCCTCATCGTTCTTGTAGATGCCGGTAGTCATCTTAACAACATATTTTTATGAGAAATTTCGTACCAACAAGAAAATTGTAGCAGGACGCAGGCATGGATTTGGAATGCTTTTGTCTTGTTTTCATTCTCATAGTCTGTTTCTTTCTTTGGTCTTCATTCTGTTTATTGTTGAAAATACTCTTTCGATGCTGGATGGGAAAGGGGACGGCTGCCATACGTACCGGTTTCTCTGGATTTGACCCAGTTTTTAGGACGTCCTGGAGGAGCTTTTTATAACTAGCCGGGGAAAACCCCACTTTTGTGTCTAGAGATATTCCATTGATAGGAAATAGATTTTAATAACACTTCGTTGAAATTGACTAAAAGAGTACTGGTTCGTAGGCAGTTTCATTCGTTTTATATTAAAAAAAAAAGAGCGGTCAGCGCCCTTACATGTTCCTATCCATTCAATTATATAAATACAAGTCGTAGTACAACGTTGCTGCCAAAAGTTTCAAAAGATCTCGATCGATTTAGTTTAGATTTTTACACGATGCTGTAATAAACGTTTAGTCGAACAAAGGCTACATATTTTAATATACAGGGTGTTACAAAAAGGTACGGCCAAACTTTCAGGAAACATTCCTCACACACAAATAAAGAAAAGATGTTATATGGACATGTGTCCGGAAACGCTTAATTTCCATGTTAGAGCACAGTTTAGTTTCGTCGCCCGCATCTCGTGGTCGTGCGGTAGCGTTCTCGCTTCCCACGCCCGAGTTCCCGGGTTCGATTCCCGGCGGGGTCAGGGATTTTCTCTGCCTCGTGATGGCTGGGTGTTGTGTGCTGTCCTTAGGTTAGTTAGGTTTAAGTAGTTCTAAGTTCTAGGGGACTTATGACCACAGCAGTTGAGTCCCATAGTGCTCAGAGCCATTTGAACCATTTAGTTTCGTCAGTATGTACTGTACTTCCTCGATTCACCGCCAGTTGGCCCAATTGACGTAAGGTAATGTTGACTTCGGTGCTTGTGTTGACATGCGACTCATTGCTCTACAGTACTAGCATCAAGCACATCAGTACGTTGCATCAACAGGTTAGTGTTCATCACGAACGTGGTTTTGCAGTCAGTGCAATGTTTACAAATGCGGAGTTGGCAGATGCCCATTTGATGTAGGGATTAGCACGGGGCAATAGCCGTGGTGCGGTACGTTTGTATCGAGACAGATTTCCAGAACGAAGGTGTCCCGACAGGAAGACGTTCGAAGCAATTGATCGGCGTGTTAGGGAGCACGGAACATTCCGGCCTATGACTCGCGACTGGGAAGACCTAGAACGACGAGGACACCTGCAATGGACGAGGCAATTCTTCGTGCAGTTGACGACAACCCTAATGTCAGCGTCAGAGAAGTTGCTGCTGTACAAGGTAACGTTGACCACGTCTCTGTATGGAGAGTGCTACGGGAGAACCAGTTGTTTCCGTACCATGTACAGCGTGTGCAGGCACTATCAGCAGCTGATTGGCCTCCACGGGTACACTTCAGCGAATGGTTCATCCAACAATGTGTCAATCCTCATTTCAGTGCAAATGTTCTCTTTAGGATGAGGCTTCATTCCAACTTGATCAAATTGCAAATTTTCACAATCAACATCTGTGGGCTGACGAGAATCCGCACGCAGTTGTGCAATCACGTCATCAATACAGATTTTCTGTGAACGTTCGGGCAGGCATTGTTGGTGATGTCTTGATTGGGCCCCATGTTCTTCCACCTACGCTCAATGGAGCACGTTATCATGATTTCATATGGGATACTCTACCTGTGCTGCTAGAACATGTGCCTTCACAAGTACGACACAACATGTGGTTCATGCATGATGGAGCTCCTGCACATTTCAGTCGAAGTGTTCGTACGCTTCTCAACAACAGATTCGGTGACCGATGGATTGGTGGAGGCGGACCAATTCCATGGCGTCCACGCTCTCCTGACCTCAATCCTCTTGACTTTCATTTATGGGGGCATTTGAAAGCTCTTGTCTACGCAACCCCGGTACCAAATGTAGAGACTCTTCGTGCTCGTACTGTGGACGGCTGTGATACAATACGCCATTCTCCAGGGCTGCATCAGCGCATCAGGGATTCCATGCGACGGAGGATGGATGCATGTATCCTCGCTAACGGAGGACATTTAGAACATTTCCTGTAACAAAGTGTTTGAAGTCACTCTGGTACGTTCTGTTGCTGTGCGTTTCCATTCCATGATTAATGTGATTTGAAGAGAAGTAATAAAATGAGCTCTAACATGGAAAGTAAGCGTTTCCGGACACATGTCCATATAACATATTTTCTTTCTTTGTGTGTGAGGAATGTTTCCTGAAAGTTTGGCCGTAACACCCTGTAGACAGTATACATACATACTTCTAAACCAAGACGACTCGTAGGTTAAGGTTGTTAGCAAAAATCTCGGAAAGTTGTTAACCGATTTACTTCAGATTTTTACACATTACACCAATAAATGCTCAGATGTTCAGGCAGACGTCCGCTACACGTTTCTGATACGTATGGTATGTGTGTGTGTGTGTGTGTGTGTGTGTGTGTGTGTATGTGTGTTACTCTAAAAGTAAGATGAATGGTAAATCCTAGAGTTAACAGATGAAACCTAAGATTTACCATCGCGATGTGGTAAAAGTCCGAAATTTGTCGTTATATGGATAGATTTCGAACGTTTATCAAGACACATTGGTAAACCTTGGGATTTACCAATGCAAATTGGTAAAAGCTGGATCGAAGATCCCGCCTCAGTCGTGCAGGTTCAGACAGTTTTCATTGTTACCAATTTTGTGTTCGGATAAGTTTCTTTGTTGGCAATTATGAGTTCTCAGTCTGCTCAGCGCTGCGTTGTATCAGTCAGTGTCGAGCTCGTGCGTACTGTCATCTGTACGACTCGTTTAAGTGTTGTTTATTCTGCAGCTTTGCATCAGAATGAGTGATGTTATGCGTAACATATTTTACGAACTTTTAATTGAATCAGTGAATAAGAAGAAGGACAACAATTTTTATGTCACTGCTGAGCAATATAATAGTCTGCTAAGTGAAGCGAAAAATGCAAAAATCGCTCCCAATAAAAAATCTGTTCACTACAGACGTTTGAAGCGATATTATGTTCTCAGCATCGGAGGTGAAGAGAAACTGATAGCACTGGTGTCTGCTGGAAAAGAAGAAATTCATTATTACGTTCGTTTTTATGAACTGTGTCAAGTACTACACGAGACCCACATTGCTATAGACCATGGCGGCCAAACACGAATGGTTGTGGAACTGAATCGTAAGTTCAAGAATGAGAGTATTGAATCAGTCGTTACTTATTTGAGATTATGTGAACCATGTCACAAAAAGCAAAATAAGCATTGAAAAGAGGTGTTGCAGTGAAACCTATCATACACAGTGAAATGAATTCACGATGCCATTTTGACTTCTTTCTACTCACTTATAATTTCAGGCAAAATTTGTATACCCAACATTGTGCTATTTTGTTTTATTCCTCGCAGTTGATTTTGACAGAAAACAAGAAAATTTTATTTATGCCTTATTGGCTGATTAGAATACTGCTATGGAATCTGAATTAAGCGAAAATTTGTAATTCTACTCATTTGCAGATTAAAAGCATGAAAAATATTGTTACTGAAGCTACTATCCTCACAGATCTAGCACATGAAGAGATCCCTCTCATATCCCATATCCATTAATTTTAAGCGACTTCAGTTCCCAATCAGGGATTACTTTGAAACACCAATGACCAAGGCTCAAAGTCAGAGCGAAGAAGAAGGTGGACAGAGAGAAAGAGAGAGGAGAGGAGAAGATGAACTGAGAGACAGGGGAGACAGAGATGAGGACATACATCCAATTCCCATAAATACTTAGCAGTTGTGAAGCATTATCGAATTCGCTATAGTTGGAGCCACAAACAATGGCGGCTGATTTTAGCCTTGTTCTGCACCAACAACCAATGAGCGTTCACTGGTGTTCTCAGAGCTCTGCTGTAAATGTCGTAGACAATCCGAGCATTAAATATATTATTAGCGAGTTATCTAGCAAATTTTTATTTCATTTGTTGCGAGCTGTCATGGCTGATGGTAGAGGTAAATGATAAATCCTACAGAAGCACATGATACACATAATTTGCAAGATATACCCTTTCATTAAGCGCAAACTACGAGTATGCTCGTATTGCAACTGTAATACTGGCAACAGTATTA
Organism: Schistocerca cancellata; assembly: GCF_023864275.1. NCBI lineage: Eukaryota > Metazoa > Arthropoda > Insecta > Orthoptera > Acrididae > Schistocerca > Schistocerca cancellata. Next base: position 281,296,539 of record NC_064633.1, read on the forward strand.
CCAACTTCTGTTTCTGCACAAACCGCCATCGTTCATGGGTCAGAGTATAGTACAGACGTTTCCCATTGCATGTACCACGCCACGAATCCATCTGCCAGACAGTTGTACACATGGAAGCCAACTGTGCAAGTGTACGTTTCACTCGACATGTCTGTGCTACAAACGTAGTATCTCGATACTAAAGTACACTGAATTACGTAAGTAACTTTGTACCATTTCCATTAATTAACACTTTTTAGCTCGTTAGGGTTTTATTTGTATCTCTCACCTATTTCTATTAGTTGTATGCACGCTAACACCAACGCTGTTCAGCGCCCTAAAATCGCAATAACAGCAACGTATTTTTTTTTAGATGCAAAATGCCAAAACGTAAATGTACGTTTAATAGCGATTTGCAAAGGAAATATCAAATGTTAAGATGAGTAGGCCTTCCTATGGATCACATGTAGTCTGCACAATTTGTTCAACAACCATTTAGGTTGGATATATGGGTGATATAAATGACCAATTAGACACATAAAATTGTAAAGATAATTCGAAACACCAGACCAGTGGTTCAGACATTACTAAGTTATTTGAAAAGGCTAGACCTGGCTCAGAAGAAAAGTATCTGTTTTTATGTCGCTACAGACACACTCAAATCGTCTGCAAATATTCGACACATGTAACATTGTAGCCATCGATCAACTTGTCTGCAAAAATATTTCGATCTGGCCCAAATATCAGGGGTTTTCGAAGTCATTATCCAGGGTTGGCAATTTAAGTAATGACAGGCCGATGAGTGAGATAAAAGCAAAGGCATTCCACTTCTGTAAGTTACCATGACTAGTGGAAGAAAGTGGGCATCACCTCACTCTGCATTTTTTCCAGATATATTCAAGATGACGGCGCCTAGATGGCGGCTCCACGAAGACGGCCATAGATATGGCAACGTCGCACTAATGTCATTGTGGGAAATTCAGATTTTAACAGGAAGTATACGTTATTTTGGGCTATATCCACTAACCCAGCTTCACCCATCCCCACCCCTGGAAATGGTGGGAAATAAAAAAAATGGCAAGAACATCAAGTTATGTTCATTCATCTTGAGGTCTGGAGACCAACTGACCCAGTTCCTAACACCACCACCACCACCAGAGGGTTCTGTTGGCCATCCCTCACCACATCCCACACCTCTCCCCCCTTTGCTACACTCTCCTGTCCCATTTGGACATTGTCAGGAAATTCGCTCAGTCTGGATCGAATTGCCAAACAGGGAGGACCTCACGATTGTAGGCTAATATAGCGTCCATAAGACATTATTTAAATAATTTGTTTAAGAACATAGTGTATTTACTTCTGAAATCGCAATACACCTCGAAACTGACACTGGTGTTTGAACTATTAAAATGACGTTAAACAATTGCGGTCCTTTTTTTTATTCCGATTGTGAAAGGAACCAAGTAATTATGACCTCTGGAAGAAGCCATGCGCAGGCTTGTGGCACTGACCACCGACCATTGACAATCACAGAGCCACGCTAAGAGTCCCTGTTGCGCAGGGAGATTGCTTCAGGAGTTATTAAATCTGGTGTTTAAGCAATGTGTGGAATATTGTCACACACCTATCTTGAAGATTCCATGAAAATCTGCAAATGGTGCTGCTTCAGAAGCTATGCCACAGGAAATATTAATTAAACAATTCGCATCACAGATTGAATATATATCACAAAACTACTACTAGAAACACACTCGCACACAAAACACTGTGAGAGGTGTAGTTGGAGCTGCGAGCATCTACAGACTCTGGAATTATATGAATATTTACTTTCAAAGCTATGTGAATGAGAAATGATTCGTCAATCGCGAATTAATTTACCGATTCCGAAACCGATATCAGCTACAATATCCGATTTTACACGCCAAAACGACGATTTTAAATATCTCTCTAATTCTAAATAGGCCGCTCACCACTTTTGGAGTTTTAAGTGCTTGTTTGAAGGTACTGCCAGTGAGAGAAAAAAATTCTGAGTCCTACAGCTGCTGTAGTATTCATCACTCTTCTGAAACGTTGAGTAGACTTAGTTTATATTTGCCTCTGGTTTCAATGATGTTAAGTTTCTTATTTTTTATTTTCTTCACTACGACAACATGTTCCCATTTCCACCAAGTGGTCATAACACGGTCATGTCGCATTAATTCAGCTCACCCTGTTTTTCCATGGGCTGCAGAAGGTGGTAAATATAGCGCTCTCCGACTTCTACTCAGTTCTGACTTAAACTGGGATGATCACATGCACAAAGCTGCAAGGAGGGTGGGACAGGGAAGTAGGGACAGTTACAAGATGCAGAGGGACTGTCTAAAGTGGCACTGGAGTTTTGCTGTTTGAGGTCCTTAGCAGATAGGTTCGAAAAAAGTGACTCGTTTAGACACGTGAGAGTGCCATTAATATGATTCACTAGGTACTGTAATCATGAAAAGACATCTCCATAGAATCCAACGCAAGTATGTGCTTGAACGGAGAGATTTGATTTCAAATGGCAGGCAACATATTTACTGGACAACTGATATGGATCTGAAAAACCAGTGTATTGGTCATAGGATTTCGCACATTTCTTATTACTTCAATCTAGCGCTGCATTTTTTATGTGATTCCTCACATAGCACACTATCTACTGCATGTGATCATTCTCAATCAACCATCAGCCGCCCTCGCTTATAATCCAGTGGGTACATTGCAGAACCTCTGTTACACTTCCTACATGGCATCGAAATAGAATGCGATAAAAATGCCGTTTGTTAGCGTGAGAAATATCTAGTGGAGGAATAATGGAGTTGCAAATATCGGCTTAATACCACATTTCTTAGGCGAATCACTTTCTAAATTCGATGAGAAGGGTAACTTTATTACAAGCTTACACCGCCGGCGACATGCACACGTCTTTCGGTCTGTTGATACACATCCCAGCGATCACCATTTATATTCGATATCGCTGTATTTGTGTGGAAGACCACTTCATTTGGAAGCAGTAGCATACCTCGATATATAAAGCTTGTATAATTTTTAACATGGATATCGTTAGCGATACTTGTGTTCACCTGTAAACCCAAGATATCTTTTTATGCAGGGTGACAGTAACATAATCACTGTGATTGTATTTTACTAGCTGGACGCTTATAAAACGATTATGTCTTTCTTTCTAAGACATGCTGGTACCAATCGCAAGAAAAACAAATGAAGCACACCCATCCAATGCGGATTTTCGCTCAGTATGTTGGGTGTCACCAGCATTCACTTATAGGCGAAGTGTTATACTTAGGAGGGGATGTGTGATACATTCGCTGTGATCAGCAGTCTTATAAAGTGTGTGTTGGGGTGTAAAGTTACTATGGTCAGTGTTCTGACAAGTGAAAACGCCTTTGTCTGGTCCCAAGGGAGCTGTAAGGGGGATGAAAGATTTTACGTGGAAAATTATGACCAGTCATAAGAATGGTATAGGTATTGATATTTCCAGAGCCACAGTCGTCAGAGGGATGTATTTCTGATACTTTCCTCATTGTCAAATGTCTCCATATTGGCTCTACGATCGTAATATTTAATTGTAATTATACTGATAAATATGTGGCTGTTTTCCTAGAACGATTGTGCCTCCTGTGTGGGTGTATAGCAGAGGTAGCCAGTGGCTGCAACGAACTAACATTTCCAACTTATGGCAGGACCTGTCACTGAGCCACCCGAACTGGACAGGCTAGGATACACGTGCAGCTGATCTAACCGTATCGCCCTCTAGATGGGGTGAACAGCGAACTAATACTCAGTATGTCTTGGGCAGCCTTCGTTATCCTGTGTGTTTGCAAGTATTCTCCTTGGAAATTTGAGAAGATTCAATATGGATGAGTGCTTGTGCTCGACGTAAATTGATCAGTTGTTTGCTTCTACCATCATTCTACATATTTCCTGTCTTCATTTGGTTGGGAGAACATCGATTGTGATGCGTGTTGTGTGCATCTAGATGGTGAAAAACTGGTGGTTTTCTGGTTCTCTAGACATGAAAAACATATACAATTATGAGTATTAAAACCCTTTTTGATTTTGTAAAGTACATTGATGATGTGGAATCTGTTATATCATTGGCATCGGTATTCGTTAAAAAATGCAAGTGTAACTACCAGTTTCCTGTATTTTCAAATTTTCAAGTAAAGATCTTTGCAAGCGAGGTAAGGTACATTTCTGGTTACTCAGTGGTTTGCAGCACGTCCCCCATAATGACCTCGCTAAAATTTCGGCTTTCTAGAGATCTAATTTCCACACTTTATCTTCTGAATTATACCATGCAAGCGCTCAGTAGCATACTGCTGTGAGGTTGATATCTATTGCGTAAATGATATGATATTTTGGCAAACCACGTGAAAATACATGAAATTCCGGAACTTTTCATTTGTTACTCGATAATTTTCAGCATAAAAATGCTCTTAATACGTCATTTTCTGGCGTGTAAAATTGCATACTGCACCTGATATCGATTTCGAGATCGGTTAATTAATTCGCTATTAACTAAGCATTTCTCATCGACAGTGCGCAGAAAGCAAATGTTCTTGTAATCCCAGAATCTGGAGATGATGGCAACTCGTCGAGGAAACCATGGCAGCAAGCAGGCCAGATCGGAGACTGTGCCATTAGCTGACACCTATGTGCTGTGGGAACCAGCCTAGCCTTTTTACACCATTTCGGAGTGTAATCAGTTATGCGACTATATACAGTGCGTATGCTTATGTTCTTTTGGGATCTACCTATATTTGCATTATACGTACTAGTGTCTGGTGGTCGATAGCTATATGCGCGATGCAGAAATGTTGTCGTATGGTACGGTGGTACAACCGTTTGTGGTGATATAGCCTGGTTGGAGTTCGGTTTTACGTCGAAAAATTCTAGCTTTCCTCGACAGTAGCAGAGAGTGTATTGAGAAAGTGTCTTTGGCGTTAGTTTCCGTATTTCACGATCTGTAGACCACTTTTGCAGGGTTTAACTGTCAGTGCAATATGACTGCTGTATGTTTTTCGATCTGTACAAAACAGTTTGCCGCAGAAATTATAGGTATTTGTCCGTCTGCAGAAACTGATATATAATGCTCCCACACCGGCAACAGCAATTTGGTGGGTAAATTCAGTAAGAATCAGTCAGAATGCTCCATTCACAGGAAGTTCTATGATGTCAGTCACAAGACATACTTTGTGTGGGGCGCAGGCTAGATCGACCAAAGACAGGGGCAAGATATCTATGGGAAGTTCCGTGACGTCTGAGAGTCACGTGATGTCTTCTTTTTTCGAGTGTTCAGAGACAAGTCCAAGCAGACCATCCTCCTCTGGTTCTGACAAGTGGGATGCTGACTCCCACCCGCCATTGTGGCTTTAGCAGTTGTAGCACATCGAAAATTCACCGAAAATTCCAGATATTTTTCTCGTCTGTAGGACAGTGCTGCTAATTCCGTTTGTGTGTTCTTTTTTTTTTCATGAACCGTTGCGGGTTTTGATATATCTCAGGAACTTTTAGATATGTAATTGTTGTGATTTTCCCCTCAGCGCCCAGACACTAGTATGCATTGATAAGAGAGGAAAATAAAAATTAAGGGCCTTAACATCCAAGAAATCAGAAGCAAATATAAACTAAGCCTACCCTACGTTTCAGAAAAGTCATGATGAACAACACAGGACCTGTAGGACTCTCGTGGCAGTGCCTTCAAACAAGCAGTTGAAACTCGAAAAGTGGTGAGCTCCTATGAAGAATTGCAGAGATATTTATTTCGCCTTGCAAATATCATCGTTTTGGGGTGTAAAATCAGATGTTACATCTGAAATTGGTTTCGAAACCAGTAAATTAATTCGCCATTGACGAATCATTTCTCATTCACATAACTTAGAAAGTAAATATTCATGTAATTCCACAATATGGAGATGATCACAACTCCAAATACAGCTCTCACAGTGCTTTGTGTGCAAGTGTGTTTCGACTAGTAGTTTTGTGATATGTATTCAATTTGTGATGTGAATTGTTAAATTAATATTTCCTTTGGCACATTTTCTGAAGCAGCATCATTTGCAGAGCTTTGTGACATATTCAAGATATGTATGTGACAGTATTTTGCACAGTGCTTAAACACCAGATTTAATAACTTCAGAACAGTGACAAGGGGTATCTATGTGCCACAAAGAAAGAAAGTGAATCGGTGTGGAGGAAGGCTAAGGTATTTCCCCACACAGCAGTATGTGCTTAGCACGGCCCTGTAATAGTCGATGGCCAGTGGTCAGTGTGGAGTGGCCCAGTGTATGGCTTCTTCCAGTGCCTGCGACTCTGGTGCATAGAGTGCATGCAAGAAAGTTTTCATATATGTTTAGCGCGATCTGAATAAAAAGAAAAGTACCGCAGTTGTTTGTCTAAATTGCTAAACACCAGTGTCAATCTCGAGGTATATTACAATTTCAGAAATAAATAAGCACTATTCCTAAACAAATTATCTGAACAATGTCTTATGCACACTATATTAGCCTACCATAATGACGTCCTGCCAATTCAGCTGCTCGACACAGACTCAGCTAATTTCCCACTGTATTGGCCTGAGCTGCCATCTAGGAACATGTCACAGCAGTGGAGGAGCAGGGGAAGGGGAAGACCAACAGGGTCCTCTGGTGGTGGTGTTGTGAACTAGGTCACTTGGTCTCTGGACCTTAAGGTAAATACACTGGATGGAGATATTGTCTACTGCTTGATCAATGGCAACTCAAATTGTTTAAATAAACGATATACAGCACTGCATACAAAATAAAGTCTTGCAGTCATCCTATCCTGCAGCCCACCACAGACTGAGTCCTTTCCCCACCAATTTCCAGATGAGGGAGGGAAAGGAAGGGGTGGGGAAGGTGGGAGAGGGTGTGGGTGAGGGCCAATAGCATTCTCTGGTGGTGGCGTTATTGTATTAACAACTGATGTAACAGGTAATCCATCATTGTAAGTGTATATGATGACAAATTGAGACCAAATGAAACACATCTGTCACCGTGAAGGGTGCCCAAACTGCTGCAGCAGTACACTGTGTATCACTCACTAGCGGCAATGCAGGCGTGTCATGCAAACAACTGTAAATGTGCTGACTGCCATTCTGCAATAGATTGTCCCAAGCACCCTGCACCTTTTGCTACGATTTGGCAATGGTTCTTGTAGGCTCTGGAGAACGAGTAATGTCCCATAAGTGTTCAATTGTTGGGAGATCTGCTGATCTTACTAGCCAGGTCAATTATTGTACACCAAAAAGAGCATGTTGAGTCTCAGCAGCTCAGTGTGGACATGCATTATCCCTGTGGTAAAGCATATCATCTTCCTGTCGAAGAAATATCCATAGCATGGGAATAACAACATGTAAAATGTAGTGGACACTGATTACATAACTCTGCAGAAACACCGTATGTGAACCATGAGTTGTAACTGATGCTTCCCTATGCCATGAAGCTAGGATTTGGAGCAGTTTGTCATGGGCAAATGCCCTCCGGAAAAGACTCTGTGTACATCCATCACTTACACACAGACAGAACCTACTCTCATCACTGAAGATAACAGAGTGCCATTCCACTCACCAGTTGACTCTTTTACGACAATGGAATAGCTGTGCCTAGTGGTATCATCATGTCATTGGTAGCCTGGCCAGAGTCACATGTAATCGTAGTTCTGCTCCAAGCCAAGATCCTTGGCAGCACATCAGATGCAACATGTGTCTGGATATCTTCCTTGGATGATGGTCAGTCAGCTGCCATTGCTCTCAGATTGTGTCAAGCTTGACCTCTGTCTATACTATACATACATCCACAACTTGCTCTACGAGTGCAGAAACTTTCCACAGATCACTGCTTGCGCCCAACATACACTAAGTGATCAAAAGTATCCAGACATCTGGCTGAAAACAACTTACAAGTTCATGGTGCCCTCCATCAGTAAGTCTGGAATCCAATACGGTGGTGGCCCACCCTTAGCCTTTATGACAGCTTCCACTGTTGCAAGCATACGTACAATCAGGTGCTGGAAGGTTTCTTAGGGAATGGCAGCCCATTCTTTACGGATTGCTGCACTGAGGAGAGGTATCAGTGTTGGGCTGTGAGGCCTGGCACAAAGTAGGCGTTCCAAAACATCCCAAATGTGTTCTATAGGATTCAGGTCAGGACACTATGCAGGCCAGTGCATTACAGGGATGTTATTGTCGTGCAACCACTCTGCCACTGGCTGTGCATTATGAACAGGTATTCAATCGTGTTGAGAGATGCAATTGCCGCATGGAGTGGCCCTGCGGTTTGAGGTGCCACGTCATGCATTGCGAGGCCAGTCCCACCGGAGGTTTAAGTCCTCCCTCGGGCATGGGTATGTGTGTTCTACTTAGAATAAGTTAGTTTAAGTAGTGTGTAAGTCTAGGGACCGATGACCTTAGCAGTTTGGTCCCTTAGGAACTCACATACACAAAGATGCAATTGCCATCTCCAAATTGCCTTCAACTGTGAGTAGCAAGAAGATGCTTAAAACATCAACGGAGACTTGTGCTGTGACAGTGCCATGCAAAGTAACAAGGGGTGCAAGCACCCTTCATGAAAAACACGACCACACCATAATACCACCACCTCCGAATTTTACTGTTGATACTACACACACTGGCAGCTGACGTTCACTGGGCATTTGCCATACTCACACCCTGCCACTGGATTGCCACATTGTGTACCGTGATTTGTCACTCCAAATAATGTTTTTCAACTGTTCAATCATCCAGTGTTTACGATCCTTACACCAAGCAAGGCATCATTTGTCATTTACCGGTGTGATGTGTAGCTTGACCATGAAATCCAAGTTTTCTAACCTCCAGCGTAACTGTCATAGTACTTGCAGTGGATCCTGATGCAGTTTGGAACTCCTATGTGATGGTCTGTACAGATGTCTGCCTATTACACATTACACCCCTTTCCAACTGTTGGCAGTCTCTGTCAGTCAACAGACGAGGTCGGCCTGTACACTTTTGTGCTGTATGTGTCCCTTCATGTTTACACTTCACTATCACATCGGAAAAAGTGGACCTAGGGATGTTTAGGAGTGTGGAAATCTCACTTACAGAAGTATGGCACAAGAGTATTGGGACAAAGCCGCAAAGTACCGATATCCAAGATGGTGGCGATAAAGTCATCCAAGATGGCGGCCATGACATCCAAGATTGCGTATTTTTGCGGGAAGTTTGAATTTAGGCGGGAAGATAGGTCAATTGCGCTACCTCCACTAACCTGACCCAAACCTCCCTTCCCCTAACACAGAAAATGGCGGGAATGCAACACACCTCTACCTCTACCAAACCAAGTAAATGGCGAGAAAATAGGACACTTGGGCTACCTCCACTTACCTAAGTCATGCGACTGCCACCTCTTCCTAGGGATTGGCGGGGAAGGATTTGACCTGTGCTGAACACAAGTCTTTATTTTGCATGCACCAGTCTATATTTAAACAATTTGATACAGTACGGCCATCCAGGGTGTTCACCAGGAGGTGAACAAACAAGTATCGGGAGGTGCCACACCTTCTGAACCAATAACAGAACCAAAAAAATCTGGTTCTGGCTTTGATGCTACCACATTACCGGCTTCCATGTAAAGATTGTATGTTAGTGCAGAAACGCCTGCTGTTGTGTTGTGTTACCGCCTTGACTACAGCTTTTGTTTGATAAACAATGTCACCAAAACGATGTTGTTAACCAAGCGACAATCTGTTAAGCCGTGGAGTGCCATTAAATAGTCAGGCTTTGGAATTGCTATGGAGGATGCGTGATTTTTACAAGCAAGAAAAAGAATTTGTTTCTGTTCATGGGCGTGCATTGATTCCTGTCGATAAAGTTTTAGAGTGTACCTCGAAAACTCTAGGATTCAGTGAAAGAACAGTTATAAGGAAAGGACTTACAAGACAATGAAGTAAATAGTGTGGAAGGAAGTCCCTGTGGGAGAAACAGTGTGATTTTATGTACTCCGTGAAAGAAAAAAAAGCAGCCTCATCCTGTTACAGATATTGATTCTTTCCAATCCAATTCAGTTCGTCAGCACATATACGGATCTTATAAAAGGAAAGAGTACCCCACAATAGCGAAGTTGTTAATTTTTTTAAAAAGAAAGTGAACTTTTCTCAGGGAGGAAAACGTCACTTAAGATGATATTAAAAGTTATGGGATTCCGTTTTAAAAAGTTAGATGGACGAAAACTGTTACTGGAAAAAGCTCATGTCGTTGCTGCTCATACTATTTTCTTACACAAAACTGTAGAAAAGAACTTACACTCAGTCATATGGTTAGACGAAACCTGGGTCAACGCTGGAGTATCAGTTGAGAAGTGCTGGACAGGTGATACTCTGAATAGCAGCGGTCATCAGCCAACTGGAAGAGGATCCCGATTGATTGTGGCACATGCAAGATCTTCAAACGGCTTTGTGCCTGAAGGACTTCTAGTTTTTCGATCGAAAAAACCGGTGACTATCATGGGGATGTGGACCACCCACGGTGGTTTAAAAATTTGTTGCTCCGGTTTAGTGTCGACAGTGTTTGTGATGGATAGTGCACTGTACAATTCCGTGATTTTACACTACTGGCCATTAAAATTGCTACACCACGAAGATGACGTGCTACAGACGCGAAATTTAACCGACAGGAAGAAGATGCTGTGATATGTAAATGATTAGCTATTCAGAGCATTTACACAAGGTTGGCACCGGTGGCGACATCTACAACGTGCTGACATGAGGAAAGTTTCATACACAAACAACAGTTGACCGGCGCTGCCTGGTGAAATGTTGTTGTGATGCCTCATGTAAGGAGGAGAAATGCGTACCATAACGTTTCAACTTTTATAAAGGTTGGATTGTAGCCTATCGCGATTGCAGTTTATCATATCACGACATTGCTGTTCGTGTTGGTCAAGATCAAATGACTGTTAGCAGAATATGGAATCGTTGGGTTCAGGAGGGTAATACGGAATCCCGTGCTGGATCCCAATGGCCTCGTATCACTAGCAGTCGAGATGACAGGCATCTTTTCCGCAACCTGGATGCACAAATGGCAAAACGTCAGTTTTACAGATGAATCCAGGTTCTGTTTACAGCATCATGATGGTGACATCCATGTTTAGCGACATTGTGGTGAACACACATTGGAAGCGTGTATTCGTCATTGCCATTCTGGCGTATCATCTGGCATGATGGTATCTGGTGCCATTGGTTACACGTCTCAGTCATCTCTTGTTGGCATTGATGGCACTTTGAACAGTGGACGTTACATTTCAGATGTGTTACAACCCGTGGCTCTACCCTTCATTCGATCCCTGCGAAGCCCTACATTTCAGCAGGATAATGCACGACCGCGTGTTGCAGGTCCTGTACGGGCCTTTCTGGATACAGAAAATGTTCGACTGCTGCCCTGGACAGCACATTCTCCAGATCTCTCACCAATTGAAAACGTCTGGTCAATGGTGGCCGAGCAACTGGCTCAACACAATACGCCAGTCACTACTCTTGATGTACTGTGGTATCGTGTTGAAGCTGCATAGGCAGCTGTACCTGTACATGCCATCCAAGCTCTGTTTGACTCAATGCCCAGGCGATCAAGGCCGTTATTATGGCTAGATGTGGTTGTTCTGGGTACTGATTTCTCAGGATCTATGCACCCAAATTGTGTGAAAATGTAATCACATGTCAGTTCTAGTATAATATATTTGCCCAATGAATACCCGTTTATCATCTGCATTTCTTCTTGGTTTAGCAATTTTAATAGCCAGTAGTGTAGATAAATCTCCCACCACTAGGGACCATAAACAAACTATGGTGCAGTGGTTGCAGATGAGAGACGTTGCTGCGGACATGAGCATGACAAAGTTGCTGTTATACTCGCTCTTAAAACAAAGTAAGCCTGTGACCCTAAATACGTTGTAGATGAAATTGCAAGCAAACAGGGTCACTTGCTAATTAGGCTACCGTCTTATCACTGCCATTTTAATCCAACTGAATTGGTTTGGAGCGAAGTTAAGGTGTACATTAGAAGTAACAACAAGACTTTTACTATAACATACCTCATGGAGGAAAAAATTAGACCTTGTTGCTAAACTGATAAGAGAAACACAGACTATAGTTAGCATTATAAATGAAAACGAGCAATTGATGATGATGATGATGATGACGACGACGACGACGGTTTTGGCGCCGATTAGGATGATAGTGAAGGAGAACTGGATGGAATTGCGCCATTGACATCGTAAATTGTTGAGTGTACATGTATACAGAATTCATTCTTTCTGTGGTGTCACCGCCAGACACCACACTTGCTAGGTGGTAGCCTTTAAATCGGCCACGGTCGTTAGTATATGTCGGACCCGCGTGTCACCACTATCAGTGATTGCAGACCGAGCGCCGCCACACGGCAGGTCTAGAGAGACTTCCTAGCACTCGCCCCAGTTGCACAACCGACTTTGTTAGCGATGGTTCACTGACAAAATACGCTCTCATTTGCCGAGACGATAGTTAGCATTGCCTTCAGCTACATCATTTGCTACGACCTAGCAAGGCGCCAGTACCAGTTACTATTGATACTGTAAAACATGTACCGTCAAGAGCAACGCTCATCATTTATGGATTAAAGTTAAGTATTCCAGCAGCAACATCCGTTTTTTCTAAAGTCTAATTTCTTTGTCCTGTTCCAGACCTTACGCCAGCCTGTGTGTGCTAAAACGCGTGCCTATCGGCTTCCTATAGTACCCGGTGTTGGCTCTCCTGCCAACCCACAACACTTTCTCTCTGCAATCTGGTAGGCTATGCATGTTATGCATGTTCTTTCTATGAGTGTGTGTTGTTTGGCATGCTTAGATTTACATTATTATATGACGTTTTACATGCAACTATTAAAGTAACAATTTGGAACGACTTTACATAGATACTGTCATTGACTTTGGGTGTTTTTATTTCCCAGTTTCATATACTATCAAAAGCTTTGTCTCCATCATCGTCCTCCCCATTGTTAGGAAAACGTACTTCGTTGCACTTACGTATAACTGTTGATTGTAGCTACATTTACTAAACATACTTCAGAGTTGTAGGCGTGTGCCATGGCAACTATTGCAACCTCACAATCGCAGTGTAGCCAACCACATGTGAGCTGTCAAGTGACTTGTTTCACCAGCCTGGGTATAGAGTCCAACTGACCTAGTACACAGTACTGCCACCAGAGGGTGCTGTCATCCCTCGTGTGATGTAATCCAAGATTATTGGGGGAAATGGTGGGAAACAGTGTGGTCACTATGGTGTCAAAAGCTGTATATTTAATAGGATCGTCCCACACTGGCAGCAGCAGCAGCAGTAGTTTGACAGGTAAATCTAGTGACGGACGGGGTGCCCTGTTAGGATTGCAAGGAGGAATGTACCCTGTGCTATTCTGGGAAGCATTGCGACATATCTCTACCCGCGCCGGACCTGCACTGCAGCTATGCATCATCACACCAGCAGCGGCATCTAGGTGAGTTCTATATCAGATGAAGTTAGTGAAGCTTTTATGGTTCATATTTTTTTTCTCTGTTGTATGGCACAGAATAACGATGATAGCATGTTTGGCTAATAGATGTGAATCTGCGTCAGACTGTAGTATCTGTATGTAGTTTGGGGGTGAACCACAATGTGCACATGCCCACCGAATTGTCAGAACATGGTCCTGTCGCACTAATGCAGAACACTCTGTTTTAGATGGTTTCCAGGAGGTGGTGGACATGGCTTTCTCTGACTTCTGCTCAGTTCCGACTTAGATTGGAACAATCTCATGCTCAAAGCTGCAGAAATGGGGGCAGTTGCAAGATGCATAGTGGGTGACTAAAACCAAGTTGGAATTTTACATCAGCAGATAGGTTAAAGAAAGGTGACTCATTTTGAGACATGCGAGTGGCAGAAATAGGATTCACTTGTGGCTGTGATCCAATGCACGTATGTGGTTGAATGGAAGGACTTGATTCCAAATCATAGACATGATTTCTAGAGGATAGCGTAACACTAGACATCTGAAAAGCTAGTGTACATTTCTTACGACCTCAATCAGCACACCATCTACTACTGTTTGTGATCCTTCTCAATCAGTTATCGCCTATAACTCAGTGGACATATCGTAGGACCTCTGACATGGTATCGAGACAGAATACGTTACACGTACTGGAGAAATATCTAGCAGCATGTGGGAGTTGCGAATACTGCTTACATACCACGTTTCTCAGCCGAATCTTTTTCAACATTCAGCGATTTTATCATGAGGGCTACGTGTAATCGGGCTGCTGGTATGATAATATACACTCCAGGGATCACTGTCTCAGTATTTGTCTGGATAGAAAAACCATCTCATTCAGAGGTAATATCATACCGAGATTTATAAAGCATGTATAGCTTTTAACATGGATACTAGTGTGCACCTGTAGAGACAAGACCGCTTGCGAAAGTAACATGCAGTAGTTGTTGCGATCAGGCTTTTTAACATCTGGCTATTTACACCTGTCTTTCTAAGACAGAGTGGTACCACTTGCATGAAAAACTTATGAGACATGTCCACCAATCGCCTATTTTGTCTCAGGATTATTTCGTATCGTAGGCAATCATTTATTGGCGAAGTATTATACTTAGTAGTAGTAGGGTATGTGTGATAGATTCGCATTGAGCATGAAGCTTATAAAGAATGTGTTTGTGGTCAGACATGTGCAAAAATTAAGGTATGGATGTACGTGGGATACTGTGATAGCAGAGGGATGAGTATGTCAAGTCATAAGAATGGTATAGATATTTCTAATTCCAGAGACACAGCCATCAACAGTGTGTGTTTCTGATACTTCACTCACTGTTGAATGTCATTCAACTGAAATTGCAATCGTAACATTTAATTGTATGTATAGCGATCAAATATATATGTGACCAACTTCATAGGATGATTCCATCTATGTGTGGCCCGTTGTAGGAATGATTCACGCTTCCAGCTAACGGCAGAGGCCATCTGAATGGAGACAGCCAAATAGTGAACTGATACTTAGAATGTGCTGGACGGCTTTTGTGATCAAGTGAAAATTTGAGAAGAATCAATATGGATGTGCATTTGCGCTGGGCCATTATTCCCTCCCATGTAAATCGTCAAATTGTCTGTTTCTTCACATTTCCCGTCTTTATTTAGTTGCAGGAGTGTGAATTGTGGTGTGTGCGTCTAGCAGGTGGCAGATGCATTTGACTTTGTAAATAATAGGGATGATTTGGAATCTGTTACACCATGGGCATCAGGATTCATGAGTGGAAATATCAGTTTCCTCTTTTTGTTTCGAGGTCTCTCGCAAATGTCTTCACAGAGAGGATAAGCACTAAAGTTTCGGGTATGTAGAGAAATAATTTCCAGTCTCTATCTTCGGAATTATGTTGCACAAATGATCAGTAGGCTATTGCTGTGTGCTTGACATCGAGATGTACCTCGAAAATGGTACAATATTATGGCAAACCATGCAAAAATAGATGTGTTCTTGTAATCCCATAGTCTGGAGATGGGTGTAGAAAAGCAAGCAAGCAAGCAGGTCTGGACTAGAAACAGTAACGCGTTTGTGCTGAGGATAAGCAAGCCCAAATTTGTAGAACAGTTCTAAGAGTGACTTCGGTCAGCTGAGGGTGCTCTGGTCACCCATCGGTTGTGGATGACCACTGATATCATAGGCAAATATATAGTGCTGCCAGTGGTTTATACTATGCTGTCTTTCTTTGCGGTATACGTACAAATGATGTAAAAGGGATAATTTTGTGTGGTGCAGGATAGGAATTGTATGTTTACGACATGGACACAGTACGCGGTGATATATTGCTGGGTTGGAGATCGATTTCATGCTCTAATATTCAAGCTACTGTCCTCAGTGGGAGATCAGTGTAATTTAGTAAGAGTCTTTCCATATTTGGAGATATGTAGGGGCACACTGCAGGGTTTAATTGTCGGTGCAATATTGCAATCTGTGTAAAATAGTTTCTTTCCCACTGAAAGTCTCATCTGAGGAAAGAAAAAAAATAAAAAGCGGATGGTGCTTTGATACCAGTGGCATCAGTAATTCGGCTGCTCATTCACAAGATATCCTTTTGTGCTGGGGTATAGGAGTCTCTACAAAGCAGTGGGAACGTTTGTGTGTGTAGAAAACAAGAAGGGTAACATGTGAAGGACGGGGTACCACGTTAGGACCATGAGGAAGATTGCATTCGACATTATTCTGCGCTATTTTCGTAAACAGGTTCTGTTAGGACAAGAATTTCTGTGCATACAAGCTGATACATCAAGGACATGAGCGTTAACTATTTCTGGGACACTATACAATTTCCGAGAGGTCGACTCGGTTCTTATTTTACATAACCATGTGACATCAGTATAAGATTCAGAACCTTGTTAGATGCACTTGTGATGGTTTGTAGCTACACACGTGCACTTCGTGGCACTGTATCAGTCATGCTGGGCAGTTAAGCATAGTCAGACGCATCTCACATGTTGCACTAGGAACAATGCACCCTGTGCTATTTGCCGACGTCAGTATCGCCAGGTATCACATCAGCAATGGTAAAACACATGTGCTGCCCAGAGGTGTCTCGCATATGGGACCGGTGTGAGCACGTGTTGGAGTTCTGTGACATTAGTATAACATTCGTAGAACTCTAACTGTATACCTGAAAATAGAAGCAACTTTCACCTGCTCGTTGCAGGCAGCAGTGGCATGAGAGCGATGGCTTGCACTGGCTTGCATCCAGCGGTGGCCTTGACGTGTGCCCTCCCTTGGAATGCCTGCACTCTACAAATAGGTCTTCTCTCCCATCCGGTCGTGTCAGCAACAGTGCCTAGATGATCACATATTTTCGAGAGGAACTTCTCAGGTGTCAAGTATGAAAGGGATGTCACGGCCTCTTGCTTGAGGGCACCTGTGTGTGGTTTGACAGCTGATGGCCCCGTCACTTTGTGGGGGCTGCCGGTAGCCTCCTGTGCCGCCTTGTGGACAGGGGGTGGTAGGCAGTGCATGCGCACGTTGATTGAGTGACTGTTGCATTATTTTGCTAGCAGATCTGTACGCTGTGCTATGCATTATTTGGACAGTTTGCGAGTTGATTTCGTGTCTGCACATGTGTGTACTGCATCATTTAGGAGGAGTTTGCATGTCTGTACTGAAATTATTTCGGTAATTTCATAGTTTTTGACGTGTCTGCAGAGTGTTATTTAGGAGTAGCTTACTGGTCTGTGGGCCATGTGGCGTGACCCCAAGCATGTCAGAGCGTGTGTTTTGTATCATTGTGGTAAATATACTATCTTTGAATATCCATCCCTAAAGAAATTGCTCCAAAGTAAATAAAGTACACTGCTTCCTTACTCTCTCCAGCAGCCCAGTGCAGACTGTTATTTTCACGCCGTTTTCCCCTCCAGACCACCATCTTGGATTATGTCACAGGAGGGATGACAGCACCCCCTGGTGGCAGTACTGTGTACTAGGTCAGTTGGACTCTAGATCTCATGGTGGAGACACTGTCTGCAAAATAAAGACTTATGTCCAGACAGGCAGAGTCTTTTCCTGCCCTTTTCCCCCACCCCAGACCTCCATCTTTGGTTAAGTCACAGAATGGATGACAGCGCCTTCTGGTTTCAGTACTGTGTACTAAGTCAGTTGGACTCCAGAGCCCATGGAGACCATACTGTTTCCCACCATCATCTTGGATTATGTTACGGGAGGGATGACAGCACCCTCTGTTGGCAGTACTGTCCACTAGGTCAGTTGGAATCTAGATCTTTTGGTCGAGACAATGTCTGCCGCCATTTTCCCCCACCATCTTGGATTACGTCACAGAACAAAATGGACAACAGTACCCTCTGGTGGCAGTACTGTGTACTAGGTCATTTGTAGCCCATATCTCATGATGAAAAGCCTGAATCGCTGTACTGCATCAAATTATTTAAATAAAGACTGGTGCATGCAAAACAAAGACTGTACTGATGTTAATGATCATAAAGTGGTTGCATGAAACACACCGCTGCTGTGCATCCTCACTGAGGCAGCTAAAAATGTAGGACACGTTTCAAGAGAGTGATACTACTATACAGGGTGTGCATAAAGTCCAGGAACACTTTCAATTATTTACTGCACAAGAACAAAACATTGTACAGATGTCATACATATGTCATTTTGAAGAGAAACCCTGAAAGTTTTTATTTCATGTATACCGCCACTGCATAGTTTGGTAATCTGCCGAAAGTCAGAGCTAGTTGTAAACATGGTGAGTTCAGGTGTGGAGCTAGTTTTCTGTGTGTTGGAGTTCAACAAAAACAAGTGTGTTACAGCTGTTCAATGGATGTTTAGAGACCAAGTATGGTAAGCCACCAACAAGGAAAGCCATTTACCACTGGTACAACAAATTCGTTATAACAGGTTGCTTGTGCCCAGCAAAGCGAAGCAGATGTCCCAGTGTGAATGTGGATTGGCTACAATGACAGTGTGGAAAGTCCTGCAACAGAAGCTGTCTATGGAACCATTCATATTGAACTACTGCAGAAGCTGGGGTACAAAGAATCCACACAAATGCATTGAATTTGAGTGTGATTCCCCAAAGGTAAACGCTTTTTGTGCCTTGGCATGTCGAAATATATACAGGCCATTCTTCTTTGCAGAGAGCTCTGTCACCGCATATTCCTACTTGGACATGTTGCAGCAATGATTGATGCCTCAAATGCAATCGGACAATACGTTCATCTTTCAGCAGGAATAGGCTCCACCCCATTTTCATCATGATATTTGTTGGTACCTGAACACAGAGCTGCCACATCAATGGATCAGCCGTGCTATGGAAGGGGAGAGATGTTTCATGAAATGGCCGCCCCGTTCACCAGATCTCAGTCCGTGTGACTATTTTCACATTAAAGATCTGGTGTCCATACTGTCTCTATTACGTGATGTAGCAGAGCTCTAGGAGAGAATATAGGAAGCGACTGCCACAGCTGATAATGACATGCTGGAACAGGTATGGCAAGAATTCGATTACCATATTGACGTCTGCTAGGTAACTCATGGTTCGTATATCAAATGTTTCTAAAAAAAACTTTCAGGGTTTATCTTCAAAATGCAATATGCATGACTTCTATGCAATGTTTAGTTCTTGTGCAATAAATAATTGAAAATGAATGTATCTTACATTTAATAAAGGATACCCCCTATGTATTCAGCCTAAATTTCAAACACTATCTATAATCCAACGTTTCCACTAATCTGGCACCCATACATGGAAGGATGTCCACAGCCCGTAGTCTTGTGGTAGCATTCTCGCTTCCCACACACAGGCTTCCGGGTTCGATTCCTGGTAGGGTCAGGGATTTTCCCTGCATCGAGATGATTGGGTGTTGTTGTGTTGTCTTCATCATCATCATTCATCCTCATTAAAGAGGCAATGCAAACTACCTCCACTAGGACCTTGCCTAGATGGCGGTGCAGGTCTCCCGCATTGTCCCCTATGCTTCTCGGAGTATAGGAGCTTGTCATCATCATATTCAAGGAATGGCCTCATTAGCGAGAGTCTTGTTGTTTGCTCACTACACACAAAGCCTGTCTCACAACCCTCCAAAATCCCCTCACTGCATACATGGCTTCACTACTCACAGTTGTCTTCCAGTGAAATTTAGGATGCAGAATATCTGGCGATGGCTTGAGTGAGGTAATGGCAGCAAGTGATTTCCCATGACAAACCATATCACGGTGATTCCTCTCCCTTTCAAGTTAACGTGCAAGGGATTTTCCTTCTTAGCAAGGTAATAGTATTTTCACAATCCGCTTAAGTAAGAGGATCAGATATTATGATTTCCTTGATCTCTCAACCTGTTATTTGGTACACTGGTACTGTGTTTAGTTCTGTAGGTGCTCGCTCATCATACAGACCAAGTACAGAGTCAGTCCTCAGACCTTTTCGCAGCACATCGAAAGAATCTTGTTGATCACTACCCCAGATAAATTTAGCATCAGCTTTAATACAAGTCTTGGAGTGGCCTGGCTTTGATACAAATGTCTTTGATAAAACGATGGTAATAAGAACATAATCCAAGGAAACTGCTCACATCTCTAATATTAGTAGAAATAGGAAATTCCATTATAGATCTCACCTTTTCTGGGTCTGTCCACACACCTTCATTTGACACAAGGTGTCCGAGTATTTTGATGTCTTTTGCTCCAAAGAGACACTTTCTTGGATTAAGTTGCAGTCCACCTTCCTGGAGACACTTAAGGACGGCCCTCAGTCTTTTTATATGTCCATCAAATGTCTCTGAGAACACTAATAATGTCATCTAAATAACAAAGACACATTGTCCACTTCAGGTGACATGGAAGATTATCCATCATCCGTTCGAAAGTTGCTGGTGCATTACACAAACCAAACGGCATTAGCTTAAACTCATACAGGCCCTCAGGGGTGATGAATGCAGTTTTCTCACGGTCACCCTCATCTACTTCGATATACTGGTATCCTGAGTACATGTCCATCATTGAGAAAAACTTAGCCCCCTTCAGACAATCTAGTGTATCACCAATTCGTGGAAGAGGGTAAACGTCCTTTTTAGTTATCCTAGTAAGCTTCCTGTAATCAACACAAAAGCACCAACTGCCATCCTTCTTCCTGAAAGAACCACTGGTGACAAACATGGTCTCTGTGAAGGCTGGATGATGTCATTCTTCATCATTTTCTCTACCTCATCGTGAATTATTCGTCATTCCATTGCTGACACATGGTATGCTCTCTGGCTTATTGGTTGATGGTTTCCAGTGCTAATCCAGTGCTTCACCATCGATTTGTCTAATTTGCTTTTCACCTGTCGATTGAAGCATTCAGAGAACTCTTGAAGAATGGCAAGTAGCTTCTTCTGTTGCTCCTTAGTGAGATCTGGTGGTCGTGAAGCTAGAAGATCTTGTCTCGTTGTGGTAGCACTAATTTTGCCCACAGACTTGGCATAGGAGGTTTCTATGATGCTCAGCTGTTCTTCAATTAATGGCTCAGCGTTTGCTATGCACATGTGTCTTGGAAGGATCTGCGGTTCTCGGTGACAATGAACTATCCACAATTCACCAAATCCGTTCTTAAACGAGATGACAGAGGCTGGGATGACCAAGTTATTCTTCAGTGGTAT
Source organism: Schistocerca cancellata (assembly GCF_023864275.1). NCBI lineage: Eukaryota > Metazoa > Arthropoda > Insecta > Orthoptera > Acrididae > Schistocerca > Schistocerca cancellata. The sequence goes on from NC_064633.1 coordinate 281,317,744, forward strand.
GCTTCTCTTCCTTTCCACTACAAGATCCATGGGTTTATGCATGGCATGACACGTGACAGTTAACTTTCTAGCGCTGACTGCAGGAATGATCACTTCATCCAGCACACAGTCTCCAAACACTCGGATGCGCATCTTCCTGTCCACAGTATCTCATCTCATATAGCATAATCTTTAAGCGACCACAATCTATAATTGCCTGAGGAGCAAGTCCCATCCGAGAACGACGTCATGACCACACTCTTGTAAGATAATGAATTCTGAGGGCTGTGTATGGCCACTTATACCCACACGAATGGTACATCTTCCTGTAGGTTTTACATATTTGCCATTAGCCACCTTCAGCAGAGATGTTTTGTTGTTGATGAATACGGTTTTCTGCAACTGGCAATGGTACTTCTCCAAAATGACTGAATATGATGCTCCAGAGTCCACAAGAGCTTGGGCTGGTCAGCCATCAATGAGGATATCAATGTAGTTTCCTATCATTTTTGTAGTGATCAAAGGCGGAGGATTTTTCTCTTCGGTGGCCTCACCTCCAATGAAGGTTGCACTCTTTAAGTTTTCCAGGTTGCGGCAGCTAGGTGATCGGCTGGAGCTTCTAAACAGTGATGGAGACCTTGATCGGCATGTTGGGGAGCATCCTCTCCAGCGGCTAGCTTGCGGCGATGGTGACCTACGTTGTCCTGCCCGCACATCTTCTTGTTCATCTTCATCATCCCAGAGTTGGCATCAGCTAAGATTGTCTGCTGTCTTCTAGCACAGGTGTTATTGAATATCCGCCACCTTTCTCGACAATGACACACCACATGTCCCAGTCGTCTGCAGTGGAAACATACTGGTTGGTTAACCTGAGTCCTCCAGATGTCAGTCTTCCTTGGTGCCCGAACAGGTTCCTCATGCAGCATTGTAGGAATGTAACTCTACCTGGGTCTCGACTTTTTCACCGTTTTAAAGGGAAATTGAGGACGAGAGATTGGGTTCAATGTCTGTTCCACTTCCTCCTTTATGACCTCTTGAAGCATCTCAGTCTTTTGCTCGCTGTGCAATCCAGGTGCCTTCTGAACTTCCTCTCTCACTATCTAATGAAAAACAGTTGTGGAATCAGTTGCTTCCTCCATCACAGACATTGATACGAAGTTTGGAAGCCATTCAGCCTTCTTGCATAATTTTTTTTTTTTTTCTTTTTTTTTTCCGTCACCTCGATATACTGGCAACATTTTATGAAGTCGTCTGCTGTCGAAACCTCCTTAAGGAGTAGGGCTTGATACCTGTCCTCTGCAACACCCTTCATGAGATTTGCAACCTTATCTTCCTCCTTCATTCTAGGATCCACTATTTTAGACAGCTCCAAGACGTCTTAAATGTAGGATGCTGTAGTTTCTCCTGGATGCTGTGCCCTGCACTTTAATTTATCTTCAGCCTTGCACTTCTGTCGTCGTGTGTCGCCGAAATACTTGCCCAGTTCTGCCTGGAATACTTCCCAGCTATTGAATTTCTCCTCATTGTTCTCATACCACTGCTTGGCAGTGCCCTCCAAGTAGAAAAATTCTGATTTTGACATGTCAAGTGATAAGCACAGTGTTAGTGATTTGAAAAACCTTTCATGACAGTTCAATCCACAGTGTGTTAACAATAAACCCAGTAGGGAACAAGTGTGCTTAGACAATACATTTGTTAATTTTAAATGCACTCAAGCTCAATGTCATGTAACAATGTCTACCTTTTCTGACCACAATGTCTTTAATATATGGTAACAGGATCAGCTAAGTCAATCTTAGTGGTGACATGGCCAGTTTAAAAATGATGATCACTAGCTCAATGACCACTGGATAAATGTACAATTTCAGGAAAACCCTTGCAGAAAGAGGTTGGTTCTGCCAGAGAAATGATGGTAATCCTTATCTATCAAACAGTGAGTCATCTAACATAAATTTTGAATGTTTCTTTAACTCACTTCTGCAAATATTTAGTGATAGTGTTTGCATTAGAAAATCTAAAGTAACAGACAGAGGTTGTAAAAAGAAGGTGTCAAAAAAGAAAAATTTTTGGTACACTCAGACAATGTCAAATATGAAATATCATGTACTGATGCTGTTAGATATAGGCAATAATACTAAGTCTGAAAATGGAAAATCTTTGTATGTAAGATGGAGAAATGATAATAAAAAAGCAGTTATTGAAGCCAAAAAGATGCACAATGCCCAGTACAGTGAGACTTCTAATAATAAATGCAGAGCTGCTAGGAATCTCATAATAGTGTTGCCAAAAAATCACATAAGGTCGAAATCAATGCCTTTCCACCACAGTTGATTATTTTATTAAATCTGTGGAGGAAGTAAGCAATGGCATCAGTAAACATGTTGCAAGTCCATCAGAACTCAGAAAAAATTATCATGGGACACTCTGCAACAATATTCTCACTATCTCTGTGGTTATGCCTAGTACTGTATTAAAAATGGTATGGATATTTAAGTCATCAGATAGTGCTGATATTTATGACATGTGTTCCAATTTTCTGAAGAAAGTCATTGATTCCATTGTTTATCCACTGACTCATAGCATATATAAATGTTTATCGGAGGGATACTTTCCAGAGGAGCTGAAATTATCTAGGGTGGTTCCTGTGTATAAAAAGGATGGCAAAGACAATTGTGGTCAAAAATAATGGAATACATAATTTACCATCAGCCTCTCTAATCTCAGCTTTGCCCACAAAACCTCACTTTTTTATATACTGTCTGCATTGTTGGTTTCTCACTTTTTATCTCATTCTTGCATACTTCAGGACCAAATTTTGAGACACTGTGTCATTAACTTTAAGTGGCTCTCACTGCCAAACCTGGCACAATTTTAATAATGGATGATGCATAAAGCAGACATTTTTTGATGAAAACCCAGAGTCAGCTAACAAAATAATATACAAAGGCTGTTGAAAAAGTATCTGATCTTATTTAATGCTATCAGGGTGTGTGCACTCTCTATGTTTGTAGGCAAGCATAGTGCACTGAAGAAACAACCAGTCACTGGCTAGCTGTTGACAAGTGAACACATCTAAGTGGTACTCTTTGGATTTTGTGTTGCACGCAAAATTACAGGAAAAAAAGTGTAACAAAGTTATTGCACCAAATTTTGTTTTAACCTTGGAAATTAACAAGTTGGAACAATCTACAAGATTCAGCAAGTATTTGTGGATGAAGATGTGTACCACACAGTTAAAGGAATGGTACAACTGCTTCAAAGATAGCCACTCATCAGTGAAGAGTGAAACACTTTCAGATAGATCCTCAACATCCACAAATGAGATTGTTATCAATCACATAAGGGTCCTGGTGATGATTAGATTAGATTAGATTAGATTAGATTAATACTAGTTCCATGGATCATGAATACGGTATTTCGTAATGATGTGGTACGAGTCGAATTTTCCAATACATGACATAATTAGGTTAATTTAACAACATACTTAAGTTAATATTACAACTTTATTTTTTTGTGTGTTTTTTTATTTTTCTTTATTTTTATTTTTATTTTTTTTATTTTTTAATAATTTTTTTTCTTAATTTATATCTAAAAATTCCTCTATGGAGTAGAAGGAGTTGTCATTCAGAAATTCTTTTAATTTATTCTTAAATACTTGTTGGTTATCTGTCAGACTTTTGATACTATTTGGTAAGTGACCAAAGACTTTAGTGCCAGTATAATTCACCCCTTTCTGTGCCAAAGTTAGATTTAATCTTGAATAGTGAAGATCGTCCTTTCTCCTAGTATTGTAGTTATGCACACTGCTATTACTTTTGAATTGGGTTTGGTTGTTAATAACAAATTTCATAAGAGAGTATATATACTGAGAAGCTACTGTGAATATCCCTAGATCCTTAAATAAATGTCTGCAGGATGATCTTGGGTGGACTCCAGCTATTATTCTGATTACACGCTTTTGTGCAATAAATACTTTATTCCTCAGTGATGAATTACCCCAAAATATGATGCCATATGAAAGCAATGAGTGAAAATAGGCGTAGTAAGCTAATTTACTAAGATGTTTATAACCAAAATTTGCAATGACCCTTATTGCATAAGTAGCTGAACTCAAACGTTTCAGCAGATCATCAATGTGTTTCTTCCAATTTAATCTCTCATCAATGGACATACCTAAAAATTTGGAACATTCTACCGTAGCTATATGCTTCTGATTAAGGTCTATATTTATTAATGGCGTCATACCATTCACTGTACGGAACTGTATGTACTGCGTCTTATCAAAATTCAGTGAGAGTCCGTTTACAAGGAACCACTTAGTAATTTTCTGAAAGACAGTATTGACAATTTCATCAGATAATTCTTGTTTCTCAGGTGTGATTACTATACTTGTATCATCAGCAAAGAGAACTAACTTTGCCTCTTCATGAATATAGAATGGCAAGTCATTAATATATAATAAGAACAACAAAGGACCCAAGACTGACCCTTGTGGAACCCCATTCTTGATAGTTCCCCAGTTTGAGGGGGATTGCAGTCAATTAACTCATACACAAGGTTAAATTTAGTATTGGATCCATTCATTCCATTTTAATGGAACATTTGTATCTCAGGAGGATCTAGGCAAAATTTGAGCCAAAGTTACTAACAACAAAGCATAAGCAACTTCATTTGAATATAGCACAAAACATGCTGGATATTGTGAGCAGTTATCCCAATTTTATTAACACAGTGATCACTTGTAATGAATCCTGGGTTCGTGAGTATGATCCAGAAAGAAACTTCCAGTCACTGCATTGGAAGCATCCATCATTTCTCAGAACCAAAAGAGTGAGGCAGGTCCGCACAATGTGATAGTCATGATGACTGTCTTCTTTGACTCCAGTGACGTGGTCCATCACAACTAAAACTTGGAAAGTACTAATATCAATAAAGAGTACTACTAAGACATTCTGTGTCACCTTTGTGAAACAGTGAGATACAAATGGCCGGACTTGTGAGAAGCAGGCAGTTGGCACCTTCACCACAATAATGCACCCTTCATCATTCTCAAATAATTCAAAGTTTTTTGTCCAAATACAACCTGGCTGTGGTTTGCCAGCCTACCTATTCCACTTACCTTGCACAGAGTGGTTTTTCACTTTTCCCTACACTGAAAGGTAAAATATTTCAGAACAGGGAAGGCATTATGCAGAATTCGACAGAGAAGCTGCACACCATACCAAAAGAGACTTTCCAGTGATGCTTCCAGCAGTGCCAGCAGCTTTTGGGAGAGGTGTGTAGAATCTGAAGGGGCATGCTTTGAAGTTGACTAGCATCAAACAATTTTATCTGTTTAAAGATTGATTTTATAAATAAAAGTCAAACACTTTTTGAACAGCACTTGTATTGTTACCGATACGTTGATGATCCCACTTTATACTAAAATAAAATGTAATGAAATGAATGAGGTTCTTGCAAAGCACAGAGCTTTCTGCCTAAGGCAAAATTTAATGTTGGACATGAATGTGAAGGGGTAATCAATTTTGCTGACATCTAAAGAAGATGGTGGATATAGCATTTATAACCCGCTTGCACAGATATCATTATAGCTTTTACATCATGACATTCTTAGAAAATGTCAATTTTTCATTCCTTGATTGAAAGACCACTTCAGCTATCATTAAGTGAGTGAGGAAGGAAACACAAAATAGTCACTTAAGAAAGTCACTGTAAGCAAAGACTAAATGGCTGAAGTACTTAGTAAAGTGTTTCAAAAAAATTCTTCCCTCTACCACCAGCTTCTCTGAACTGCACAAATGGAAGTTATCCTTACAACACATTCTCCACTCCTGTAATTATCCTGGCATTAACCTATGGTAACATACTATATCCACACCAACAGTTTCCACTCCATCTATCCTATCATATCCTCCCCATTCTCATCTCCCATCCTGTTTATTTGCAGCCTCCTGCCAATGCACCTGCCCATCTTTGCCTGCTCCTCTCCTTTTTTGTTCCTTTTCTCCTGACCTCCCTGCCCCACAACTTCCAGACACTGTGCCCATTGGCCGTCTAGTACATACACATTCCACCAGACAGGTTTGTCTCTCTACCCACTCATACACTACTATCCCTTCCCCTTCCCCTCCACCACCCTCTTTGGGTTGCTGCTTGCATCCCACTTGATGTTGCATTCCAGCCTGAGATGCTGGAATGGCAATCATGTGTGTGTGAGTTGTGTTTTCTCATGTGAGTGTGTGAATGGTGTGTGTGTGTGTATGTGTGTGTGTGTTTGTGTGTCTTTTACTGACAAAGACTGTATCTGACAGCTATATGTGAGTGTCTTTTAACTGTGCCTGCCTGCAACTTGATGTGTCTACTTTATGGTAAGTAGCAATCTGTCTTTTCCTACATTGTTGATATTCCTATCTGGAGTTTCCATTGTTTGAAACTTCCAGTATCTACATTTGGCTTTTTACCAGTTGTTCCTTTCCAGCTTGCTTAAAGATAACCGTAGTTGCCCTCTTCATTAAAAAAATACAAGTAATGTGTTGATGAAAGCTGAAAGCTGTTGAAAGTGTTTTGACAGTACCCAGTGCCTTTGAAACTCTGCCATAGCCAGTCCCAAGCCCGGTTGAGAAAGGAGGAGGGGGAGGAGTAACACCTCATTAAAAAACCTTGGTTCACCTGGCCCGGTACTAGTACCTCGTGAGGGCCCCTTGCCAGGGATACGGTGAAGACTTCCCCTCATTCGGATCTCCGGGAGGAGAACACATGGAGAGTAGAGGTATTTGAAAGGAAGAAAGGGACAGTGAAGGGAGGAAAGATATGAATTGAAACATGGAATGTGAGGACACTACTGCAAGCAGGAAAGCTAGAGAATGCAAAACAGGAGATGAAAAGGAACAGATTAGATGCCCTCGGTTTGTGTGAAATGAGATGGGGAGAGAATGAGGAATAGAAAGTGGAGATTATAAGCTCTTTTAGTCAGGGGAAATCAAGAGTGGTGAAAACGGAGTAGGAATATTGATAGTGCAAAAGTTGAAAAATAAGGTAATGAAGGTACAATATATTGATGGAAGACTGATGATGATACAACTGAAGGGTAGTTCAAAAGATTTGGTATTAATACAAGTATATATGCCAACCAGCCAGCACAGAGTTGAGGAAGTGGAAGAATATTATGAGAAAATACAAGAACTCATCGAGAAAGAAAAGCCTGCGTTATTATCATGGGGGACTGGAGTGCAGTGGTGGGTGAAGGAAGAGATGAAGATACAGTAGGAAAATTTGGATTAGGAATAAGAAATGAGAGAGGTGAATGACTAATTAGTTTCTGTAAAGAAAATTCATTAGCAGTGGGTAACACATTATTTGAACACCACAAAAGGAGATGTTACACAATGATATCAAATTTGAATGGGGAAAGATATCAGTTGGACTACATCCTAATACAAAAAAGGTTTAGGAACTGTTTGAAGAATGCTAAAGCTTATCCAGGAGTGGATATAAATTCAGACCACAATCTAGTGATGGGAGAAATACAAGTGAAGTTAAAAAAAGTCTGGAGAGGTAAAGCAAAGGAAAGACTAAACACAGAAAGACTCAAAGAGGTAGGAAATGCATCAGATTTGGAGAACAGATTTATGGAAAAATGGCAAAAAGATAGTGTTGATGAAAGTGTTAATGACAAATGGATAAAAATGAGGAAAGGGTTCATGGACTCTGCCAAAGAAGTACTAGGAATTAGAGTATCCCAAAGCACCAGGAAAGAATGGATAACAGAAAACATGTTGAAAAAGATGGATTAACAGAGAAAGTGGAAAAGTGTAGAAACTGAAGAAGGCAAAAAGAGGTACAGGAAACTGAATAATGAATTAAGAACAGAAACTGAAGAAGCAAGAGAAAAATGGATGAAACAGAAATGTGACGAAATAGAGAAAATGGAGAGAGAGGGAAAGTATGAAATGATGTATAGACTGGCTAGTGAAATAGTTTTTGAACGTAAAAGAAAGAGGAATAACATGGAAATAGAAAGAGCGGATGGAACTCTAGCAGAAGAACCACGGGAGGTTTTGAACAGATGGCAAGAATATACTGAATGTCTTTAAAAAGGGGATGGAATGCAAAGTGAAATTAAGGTTGAAGAAGAGTAATATGTGCCAGAAGATGGAAAAGGATTTACCATCTTGGAAGCAGAAGTAGAAAAGGTGCTGAAGGAGATGAAGAATAGGAAGGCATGTGGAATTGATGATTTGCCAGCAGAACTGTTGAAGAGTCTGGGAAACAAGGCAAGAAAAGAAATAGTCTACCTCTGCAACAAGATATATGACAAAGGGGAATGGCCTGAGGACTTCATTGCAGCAGTTATGATACCAATAGAGAAAAAGAGAAACACCAAAAAATGTGAAGAGCACCAGACCATCAGTCTAATTTCTCATGCAAGTAAAGTCTTGCTGAGAGTGTTGAATAGAAGGTTATATGGCAAGTTGGATAGAGGGATTGCAGAGGAGCAGTTTGGATTTAGAAGAGAAAAAGAACAAGAGATGCTATTGACCTGTTAAGAACTATAGGGGAAAGATATATGAAAAAGGGTTGAGAAATCTTTGCTGTTTTTATAGATTTAGAAAAGGCTTTTGACAGAGTTCAGTGGAACAAGCTGATGGATATTTTGAAGAGGAAAGGAGTAGATTGGAAACAGAGACTGCTGATACAGAACCTGTATTTACACCCGAAAGTAAGGATAAGGATTGGAGATGAAATGTCAGAAGGAAGCAGCATTGGACGAGGTGTTAGAAAAGGTTGTTGCCTTTCCCCACTGTTGTTTAATGTATACCTTGAAGAGATTTTTGCGAAAAGCTTACATGGGAAAAGAGGAATATGTATTGGTGGAAAGAGAATAGAATGTATAAGATTTGCTGATGATATGGCACTAGTGGCAGAAAGTGAGCGGACAGTGAATAACATGCTGAAAGATCTGAATGAAGCTTGTGTGGAATATGGGATGCAAATAAATGCAGCAAAAACAAAGAGTATGGTCATCAGTACAAGACGCAGACTGTCCAATATTAAAATAGGACAATCTACCGTTAGCCAAGTAAGTGAATTTAAACATCTTGGAAGCACAATAACTGAAGAATTGAGATGTCAACAGGAGGTGAAAACTTGAATTGCCATAGTGAAGGAGGCATTCAACAGAAAGAGGAGACTCCTATGTGGAAAATTAGATAAAAGACTAAGGAAAAGACTTGGTAAATGTTTTGTCTGAAGTGTGGCACTATATGGGGCGGAAACATGGACACTGAGACAAGAGGATGAAAAAAGGTTAGAAGCATTTGAGATGTGGATGTGGAGGAGACTGGAGAGAATAAGCTGGATGGAAAGAGTGAGTAATGAAAGAGTATTGGAAAGGGTTGGTGAGAGAAGATGTCTGCTGAAGGTTGTAAGAGAAAGGAAAAAGAACTGGTTGGCACATTCATTGCTAGCAAATGTTTTGGAAGGATTGGTTTGTGGGAGAAGACTGAGAGGAAGAAGGAGATACAAGATGATAGATGACATAAAGGGAAGAGGAAATTATGCAGACCTGAAGAGGATGGCAGAAGACCGGACAGCCTGGAGAACTACCATGTGAAAACCTGCCTTTTGGCAGAACACTGATGATGATGATGATGATGAGTGCCTTTGAAGCAAAATCATTTGTTGATGCCCTACTGATTGACTTAAGCAAGGCATTTGAATGTGAGAGCCATTAGATTCTAACAGATAAACTGAATTGCTATGGCATTTGAGAGACAGAACTCCCTCTTGTACAATCCTATCTTGACACAGGAAACAGAAGGTACAGTTTAATGCTATGAGCTCTTGATTCCTAGATGTTTCAAGAGGTGTGCCTCGTGATTCCATACTGGGATCCTTTTTTATAATATATACTAGCTTAGCACCCAATACTTTGATTGTGTAGACTGTATGGCTTGCAGAGATTTTTTTTTTTTTCTTCAATTTCATTTTCATGTTGTTCACAAATTACAACACCTTCTAAGCTTTCCATGCTAATTAAGGCCATATAAGCATGTTCTTTCCCAAATGTAGTTTTGACCAAAAAACGATTCTGATAGCTGGAGACCAAAGCGTTTGTTAATTATGCCTTTTGTGTTCTTGTAGAGATACTTCCATAGCAGCTTTCATCCCCTACCAAATATTTATTTATATCTAACCAAATGGTGAAATACCAATTTTCACAAATTCATATTTAAAATTTTTGTAATGTAATGACATATTTTCTCAAACATTTTCATCCCCTATTGCACTTTCTTATGGTTAAATTTCCAGTAACAATGACACAATTTTTTTTTTAATTTCTAAGCAAGAAGTCTGCTACTTTAAAAACAACTTTCATCCACTATTTTACTCCATTACTGGATGGATTTCCAAAAATGCTGTAAATATATTTTTTATTTTCTGACTGAGAAACCAAATACCAGTTTTTGTAGTTCTAACTTCAAAATTCCTATAATAGTGACATACTTCAAAAAAGCATTTCATCCTCTGTTTCATCCCCTTAGGAGTGGGATTTTTGGACAATCCCTTCTTAAACAGCATACAGTAAAAGGCCCAGACCCTCTCAAAACTTCAAGTTTCTATCTTTATCAGTTTGGGCTGGCCGATGATGAGTCATTGAATCAGTCTGACCCTATTTCACCCAATTAGGGGTTGAATTTCCAAAGACAGTGAAACATATATTTTTTTATTTCTAACTGAGAAGCCAAATTTAAATTTTCATAGATTTAGCTTTAAAAATTCTTTCATAATAATATATTTTCATAAAAAATCTCATCCCCTATTTCATTCCCTTAAAGGTTCAATTTCCGAAAACAATGAAACATGTATTTTTTTTATTTGTAACTGAGAAGTCAAATACCAATGTTCATAGACGTAGCTTTAAAAATACTTTAGTAGTTCTTTAATAATGATATATTTTTAAAAAACTTTCACCCACATTTCACCCCCATAGGGTTAAATTTCTGAAAATGCTGAAATAGGTATTTCTTTATTTCTGATTGAGAAATCAAACACCAATTTTCGAAGGTCAAGCTTCAACACTGGCTTAATAGCTACATGTTTCTGAAAAACCATTCATCCCCTATTCCACCCCCTTAGGGTTGGTATTTCGAAAAATCCCTTCTAAAATAATGTCTACAGTATCAGATCCACACCTTCTCCACATTTCAAGTTTCTATCCTTAGCGGTTTGGGTTGTGCAATGATGAATAAGTCAGTCAATGAGGATATTGCCTTCTATGTATAGAGATTAATGATCTATCTACCATGCCATGTCAATCTCTTCTGTATGCTGATGATACTGGTACCACTTTCATTGCAACTGGAAATGACGTAGAGGAGATGAAGTAACAAAGCAAAGTCAACTTAAGAATTTATAGTATCTGAGTTTAAAGACAATGAATTAACTGTAAACCAGAATAAAACTGAAAATGTAATTTTTAGTCTATGCGATACCAACAATGATTGTAAGTCAGTTGAACTTCTGGATGTAGACTTATTCAAAATTAATTTGGAACCTTGACATAGATTCTATATGCACTAAATTATGAAGAGTCAAATACCCGTTACACATACTTAAAACATGTGAGTGAACCTCAGCTACTATTATAAAGTTTTTCATAGCCACATGTTGAAGACACATTTTGAGGATAGAAGAATGGACTGCAGAAGCATGTGGTGTAGGCAAAAAAGTGTACAGAGAATTATAAAAGAAAGTGTCAGAGCTGTAGTAACATCAGCAGAAGTTGGTTTCGTGTCATCTGGAAAGCATCAAAATCACAAAAAACCTATAACACAAATCAATGGTTTTGATGTAACACAAATCAATGGTTTTGACAAGGATGCTTTAAAATGGATATTACTGGTGAATATCTGACTTCACAAAAACTTTTTAAAATTATGAATGAGAAAACTGGCTTCAAAGGAAACATGTCATCAATGCAAAGAATTTTGGAAGCCATTGATTTCAAATACATTAAAAGTAATGATGGGAGATGGTTTTTAATAGAATGAAGTGAGATGGGTGCAGCATGAGCCACATTCCTGAGAAAGATGCATGAAATAATAGAAGTTAGTTCAAAACATGCTGTGGTATACGGGAAGGTGTCATCGTTGAGTGACTGTAGGAGGATACAAGATGACTTGGACAGGATTTATGATTGGTGTAAAGAATGGCAGCTAACTCTAAATATAGATAAATGTAAATTAATGCAGATGAATAGGAAAAAGAATCCTGTAATGTTTGAATACTCCATTAGTAGTGTAGCACTTGACACAGTCACATCGATTAAATATTTGGGCATAACATTGCAGAGCGAGACAAAGTGGGACAATCATGTAATGGCAGCTGTGGGGAAGGCGGATAGTCGTCTTCGGTTCATTGGTAGAATTTTGGGAAGATGTGGTTCATCTGCAAAGGAGACCGATTATAAAACGCTAATACGACCTATTCTTGAGTACTGCTCGAGCGTTTGGGATACCTAACAGGTCGGATTGAGGGAGGGCATAGAAGCAATTCAGAGGCGGGCAGCTAGATTTGTTACTGGTAGGTTTGATCATCACATGAATGTTACGGAAATGCTTCAAGAACTCAGGTGGGAGTCTCCAGAGGAAAGGAGGCGTTCTTTTCGTGAATTGCTACTGAGGAAATTTAGAGAACCAGCATTTGAGGCTGACTGCAGTACAATTTTACTGCTGCCAACTTACATTTCGCGGAAAGACCACAAAGACAAGATAAGAGAGATTAGGGCTCGTACAGAGGCATTTTTTCCTCGTTCTGTTTGGGAGTGGAACAGGGAGAGAAGATGCTAGTTGTGGTACAAGGTACCCTCCGCCACGCACCGTATGGTGGATTGTGGAGTATGTATGTAGATGTAGAAGTATATTACCTGGATGAAACATGGGTGAATCAAAAACATTCTAGGAAAAGCTGCTGGAAAATGAATGATGGTACTGGCAGTTTTAATGCTCCCATAGGAAAAGGTTCTCAAATAATTATTCTGTGTGCTATCTCTTCTGGTTTTGTTTCTGAGAGAAAAAATGGCAGTGACTATCATTCAGAAATGAACGCTGTCACTTTTTAGAAGTGGTTCACTGAACAGTCCTTGCCATACCTGACACTGCAATCTGTCGTTATAATGGACAATGCCAGCTATCACTCAGCTGTGACAGAGAAAACACCGAGCACAAACACCAGGAAAGTGGATATTGTGCTGGGACTTAAAAATAAATATACTATGCATAGTATTAGCCAGAACCATACTGAACTCCTGCAGTTCATTAATTTAAACAAGACATGTGAAAAAACATATGAATTTGACTTATTTGGATGTGAATGTGGTCACACAGTTCTGTGTTTAACACTGTACCACTGCCAGTATAACCTGATTCATTTAATTTTGGCACAGGCTGAATCACTTTTGTGTGTAGCAATAAACAACATATCTGCTTCAGAATGGGCAAACTGTGTGCAGCATGCTGCAAAGCTCCAGGAAGATGACTTTGATAGGGAGGTGAAGATGGATATAAACCTTGAACCTATCATCGTGAGTTGTAGTCGAATGGTTTGGACACAGACTCAGATACCAGTCATGATGGCATTACTGTGATGTAGACTTGGGAACAAAATAAGGTAATAATAGTTCTTGTTTTTAAATATTCATGAGTTAAGAAAAAGTATTTTTGTGTTTCAAAATATCAGCTGCATTTGTAGCATGAGAAAACATTCTGGCTTTTATTGACTGGAAATTTGTATTCTCAGAATTATGCAGACATTAACTTTTTATGAGTGACATACCAATAATTTTCGATTTATTGCCCAATATGAATCATCTAGTTATTTTGGTAGTTGTGAACTTCAAGCTTTTCACTGTGTTTACTCTGCACTTATGAGGATGCAGCTAGATAAATTTGTCAAAAACTCCAAAATTTTGAAAGGTAAGAACATGTCATTTTCAAGGCACAGATTGTAAAATGTATTAAAATAACAGAGAGAATTACCTGTCAAGATAGCTGTCATTTTTGATGCACTTAAAGGGCAGTATTCCCAGGAGTTATTTGAAGATGATCTAAGTTGTTTGCTTGTTCTGCGGACAACAGCTGTGGTCTCTAACTGTACTGTAAAACATGTTAGTTTACACTCACAGTGGTCTTCTTCAGCAAAAAATATGACAATGTACTGACCATTTACACTGTAGTATTTTGCATTAATCTTTTGCTACTAGTAATTCTTTTTGCACAGAGTGATTTGGATTTAACTACACTCAGATACATCCAAACAAATGTATTGTAAAATTTCACAGGAGTTGTCAAGCAAATATAACGGCTTCAGTTATGTCCGAAAGAACAGATACCATCTTCATATAGATAAGGCTTACAAGCCAATGATCTTCTTCAGTGTGGATGCATGTCAACCAGCTCAAACTCCTACAGGAATTGGTAGATTGACTGCTGAGTAATGAGTATAGTGGGCAGAGGCACTACAAATGTAGTGTGTGGACAATAAGTTGGAAATGTGGGTCTCACGGGGAGCATGCCAGAGATAAGTCCCTGCAATTGCACTATCCTCTGTCTACTTGATGGCTCAGTCAGATAGAGTGTCTGCTATATAAGCAGGAGATCCCAGGTTTGAATCCCAGTTGGGGCACACATTTCCAACTGTCCCCATTGATATTTATCAACCCCTGCAAGCAGCTAATGGTCTGGATTTCATTATAATTTCATTTTTTGAGACATCACCAACGGTATCTGTTCTTTCAGACATGTCCAAAAGAACAGATATTATCTTCATATTCATAATATTGTAAGCAGTCTCGATGGCCTTGTTGATGGACAAGCATCTTTTTGAGACAAACTGTACTTGATGTCTTCACAAAACTGTGTCAGTAGTTCTTGCCTTCCAGCATTAAATGGAATAAAACGGTGGAACATCTGATGCAGCAAGTCAATATTTAAATTAAGATATCTTTCACACAGATGACTGAACAAATCAGTTATAAAATTTATTCTCCTCACAGATCTAAATGTGTAATCATATACCAAAAAACAAAGATGATGTGACTTACCAAATGAAAGTGCTGGCAGGTCGACAGACACACAAATGAACACAAACATACACACAAAATTCAAGCTTTCGCAACAAACTGTTGCCTCATCAGGAAAGAGGGAAGGAGAGGGAAAGACGAAAGGATGTGGGTTTTAAGGGAGAGGGTAAGGAGTCATTCCAGTCCCGGGAGCGGAAAGACTTACCTTAGGGGGAAAAAAGGACGGGTATACACTCGCACACACACACATATCCATCCACACATATACAGACACAAGCAGACATATTTAAAGACAAAGAAACTCTTTGTCTTTAAATATGTCTGCTTGTGTCTGTATATGTGTGGATGGATATGTGTGTGTGTGCGAGTGTATACCCGTCCTTTTTTCCCCCTAAGGTAAGTCTTTCCGCTCCCGGGACTGGAATGACTCCTTACCCTCTCCCTTAAAACCCACATTCTTTCGTCTTTCCCTCTCCTTCCCTCTTTCCTGATGAGGCAACAGTTTGTTGCGAAAGCTTGAATTTTGTGTGTATGTTTGTGTTCGTTTGTGTGTCTGTCGACCTGCCAGCACTTTCATTTGGTAAGTCACATCATCTTTGTTTTTTGGTATATTTTTCCTTCGTGGAATGTTTCCTTCTATTATAACCTAAATGTGTAATCAGGTATACAGTAAGCAAATGAACCTGATTATTCTCCACTCCAACATGGTTTGGTAATGCAGACTTTGTTTGTCCACTCTCTGCCACCACTTTTATGCAAACCTCATTCCCTCCACACTTCAGTATCACTCCACCTCTATATGTGGAATCACTGTACTATGGGATGTAGGCTGTAGTCTACACAAACGAAAATCAAGAGAGCTGTAAATTAAGGCAATCATTTCATTGTCACAACACATGTTCCAAATAAAATTGGCTGACACTTTACAAGACTACACAAGGCTCATAAGCTATATCTTCATGTAAAACTGTTCAATGCACTGCCACCAGAAGCACACTACCTCATGAAAAACATTCAGAAATGTTCTACAAAACTGGCTTAACACGAAAGCTTTCTTTTCTGATTGTGCAAAAGAAAGTCTAAAATTTTAATTTATACTCACTGTATGTTTGCATGACATGATTTATCTGTTTCTTTATTATTATTGTATGTAACATTATATATTACACAGATTGTACAAACTGTCAGCATCAACAGCATCCAAAATGCTTGAAGATAAAATACTTACTTTAAAAAAATCATTGCTTGTGATTGAAATTAACAACCAACTTTGAATATTTGCAGCTGAGACTATAATAAGAAATTTTTCGTAAAATTAATTCTAACAATGATATGTGATGCAAATGAGAAAATCCACTAACATAAATCTATTTGACAAAGGCTGATAGTTATGGTTTAGCCCCTGGGAATGAGCATCTCAGCAATGGCTAAGCTGGTTGGCTGTCTGCATGCTGCTGTCTTGAGCACATAAGGAAAGTGGTTGAAGGATGGTGAAACCACAAGTAGGCAAGGTGTTGGGTGTCTATGCCTCTTCACACAACATGGAGGTTAGAGGCTAACCCACTCTGTAACACAGGCTAAGCTGTGATCTGTGGATGATGTGATGACAGAGTACAGTGTTGGGGCAGGCATAAATGTTTCACAGCACCCATCTCAGCACACATGGTTGAACATAGGGCTCAACAGCAGACTACCCTTATGTGTGCCCAGAGCTATCAATTATGATTGCAGCATTGCAAGATATCTGAGCTTGGACTGTGCATCAATGGAAACAGATTGCCTGGTTTGATGAAGCATGTTTATTTTTTGTGCTAGGTTGATGGCCATGTTCAGAGATCCTGTCATCCAGGTGAATGGCTGCTTAATACATGTACCATGCCAGGTATGCAGGCTGGTTTAGGTGATATTGTGCTGTGAGGAATGTTTATTTTGACTTCCACAGGGTATTTGCTACTATTCAAATGCACCATGACAGTGTGGACTATGTGAACATTATTGTGGGCCACCTGTATCCCTTCAAGCTTGATGTCTTCCCCAGTTCCAATTCCACCAGTGGGATAACTGTCAGTGTCTCAAGGCCAGAATCATGCCACTGTTGTTTGAGGAGCATGATAATGAATTCATATTGATGCCTTAGCCAAAAAATTCACTTGATCTGAACCCAATGAAACACATCTAGGACAGGAATTTCATGACCAGTCTATAGAGATTTAGTTTCACGTCTCTCTGACAATCAATGCCAGGCATAATCACTGAGTTTTTCATTAAAATGGTGAACCGAGATGCAGTTAAGCAGCTGGTCATAAAGTTTTGACTCAGCCTGTAACAAGTTGAGAATTATTAAGTAGATCTCTGAAGATTTTATAAATTCTGTGCATTTTGTGAGCTATCAACAATTGCAATAAATATTTAATGTGGTATGCAGATATCAAATTTATACATTCTGTGCATTTTGTGGGCAATCAACAATGGCAATAAATATTTAATGTTGTATGCAGATATCACGCAAAGAATTTAACATGACATTTATTAACATTCATCTTCTATAAGTTAGTATTTTATAAAAAATGAAATATTATTTCTTTAAAATACATCTTTTGCTTGAGAGATGCTCATCAACTGAGCAGTTTTACATTTAAATTTATTTATTGAGGTTCATTGCCACAAATCATAAACTACAATAAAACATCAAATACTTCTAAATATTAGATGTCATCTCCTATAAAATAAATATCTTTTAAAAAGATACAATACACAATACTGTTTACTGGCAACTGAAAGTAAGCAACACGCATGCTAAAATAATGAATGAGAGATGTTTATTTCATTCATCTAAGCAACCAAGGAAATATACTTCCATTTCTAATTATAAGAAAGTAAGGTTCTGCATTCCTAGATTGGCCAATTGGGCCTGACTAACCACTGTGTCATCCTTTACCATTGGTGGCATTGCATACACTATGGAGGTGCATGTGGTCAGCACACCATTTTCCCAGTCATTGTTGGACTTCTTGATCTTGGCACCCCTAGTAATTGGTCAAGTAGCTCCTCAGTTGGTTTCCTGAGGCTGAGTGCACCCTTTACGTCGCACCAAGGAAAAATTACTGGCAGTATGAGGAATCAAACCCGAAACGTCTGTATTGGGGTCATCCATCCATACCACTCAGCTATGGAGGTGGACACATTTCTTATTATGCTCAATTAATATGCATACATAGTATCACAACCATCAGAACAAAGAGTTTTAAAATGAGTTAGTTGTCATTTAATGCAACAGGTTGCACTTTTAATGGTTTATGTGGTATCTTGAAGCAAATATTCACAAGAAATACAGATTTTAAAAGACCAGTAGCAACAAATAAATTACTTACAGAGTAATGAGAATTACAATGAGGTGTGAAAATATGCAGGGTTTGAGATTCCATTATTTTCTGGTGAAATATTTTGCTTTTCAGTATCTTTCTGAGAATCTTTTGTGTGAGAGTATAATTTAACATTTGCCAGCTTCGCTGTTTTGTTGCTGTTATCATCTCTGGCTTCATATGTTGTATTCTGTGAACCATCACTGTGGAAGCCTGTATCAATACTGCTGACATCATAACCAGAGGGTGATGCACAGTTCATATCAGTGTAGTCTCTTATATGTTCAATTTCAGGATTTTCACTTGACAATGGGTTACTGTTTGGAAAAATAAAAACATTCAAACAAACACAATTCCATGCTGATAAATAAAATACTATAACTGTAATTATATATTTTAGACATAAGGCAGATGGATGATATGACATTTTTCTGTTTAAAAGACAAATTTCTCATACAGATAGCTTATACACTTCTTGATTTAATAATAATGTCTACCTCTTATGATCACTACCACTTTTCAAATTAATCTAAATATGGAATAAGGAATTAATCTAAATATGAAATAAGGATGATGCCTCATAAATTAGAAGGCCACAATTAATACAGCTTATTTTCATGGCAAAGAAAGCTAAAAGGCATTGGTGTCGTAAAAACTACACACACACACACACACACACACACACACACACACACACATGCTATATGACGAAAAACATTGAAACACCTCTATGTAAGGTGGAATAACAACTAGATGTCACAGAGGCAGTCTCACCAGATAAATGAAGGTGGAGAGTAGTGTTGTCACTAGAGAAGCAGTAACAACAAAATGGTTTGGTCAGGAGAATTCAGTGACTTAAAACATTGACTAGTCATCAGATGTTGCATGAGTAACAAATCCATCAGGGGCATTTCAAATCCTTTAAAGCTGCCCAGGTTTATTGTTGATTATGTGATTGTGTAATGGAAAGACACAGGAAGAACCATGGTAAACCAAGACCAGACAGACCTCATGTACTGATGGAGAGCGACCGTTGAGCATCACAGAAGGTGGTCATAAAATAATCTCATGAAATCAGTGGAAGAAATCACTCATGAGTTCGAAAATGCTAACAGCTCTCTAGTTAGCATGATGACTGTGATGGCTGTCCATGAGATTTAAAGAATAATGGGTTACAACAGTTGAGTAGTTCCTCATATATCCCACATTTCTGAAGTCAATGCTAGTGACGCTTGACAGTGGATGTCTGGAAATGAGTGATCTGGAGTGATGAGCTATGCTGGTGGTTCCAGAAGAGTTATGACTACACCCACCTGTGCCTTACCAACAAATGATACTTGTGAATAATAAAACAAATAAACTATTATATAGGATAACAAAACTACTGTTTGAATTTATTACTTATTTTTGTTTGGTGAGCCATGTTGAGAGACAAATGTCTTCAAGGCAATGTGACAATTGTAATAACTTCACAAGAAGGAGTATATGCATGGGTGTGATACTGATGCTCTCTGAATTGCCAGCCTACATAGGAGAAATGAGTCATCTCAAGAATAAACCTTCGAACAGAACAACGACTGTATATAAACTTTGGAAGACAAATGAATATTCTATTGTAGATTTATTCCAAACAGTCATTCAGAACACTCAGTTCTCATTCTGAAATCTGAGTCTGTTAGTAGTGTTTTTGAATCAAATTTTTGTTTCAGGAAGATTACTACAGTAGTTTTGAAGAATTCAAGAAAAGTAGGGATTGTTCTGAATCATTCCCCCCCCCCCCCCCCTTCACCCCAGCAGCTGCTGCATAGTTAGGTGAAGAAATCTGAGACTGCTGCATCCATGGTCACCTAAGTCACTGGATACAATCATAATAATATTTAGTATTTCCTGCGTGAGGTAAATCTAAAGCATGAAATACAACAGGAACATTACATTCTATACACTGTGGTAATTTGATGAAAGGCTTAAGGTGTGGCAAATGCCTGGCAAACATTACCTGCCATCATGTACAGTGCAAATGATGTAACCCAAGCTTGATCCCATGAGCAATGCTTGAAGGGAGGGCTGGGGAATTATCCCAATTACAGTACCTTAACAGTCACTTATTTCAACAACCAATTGCACGGCCAGAAATGACAACCTGCTTGAGCGACTAGAGCAGACACTAATTTCAGATATGCAGCGATGAAGGATATAATTGTTTCACAGCATTCTTAAACTATAATTGTTTCATAGCATTCTAAAACTATTATCATCCAAGCTTTTCTATACAAATGGATTTCAATCCACTAATAAAGGACATTTTCATAACTGCTGAAGTATAATCTTCATGGAGTTCAATGCCTACTACTACAGCCTTAACGGAAATGATATATATCGGCAATAGCTCCCTCCAGTTCAAAACTGCCATGGCAACAACCAACATCAAACTACAGCTTCAAAAATTAACACAAAAACTGCTAGCCTGAGCTGTGCAGCAATTGAATCCACATTAAAATATAACAAGAAAAATCTGCCCAGCTGATAAGAGCAGCACCTAAAACCAATGGCAAATGTAAACAAACAAATGGCTACAAAGCTAATGAGCACAATGGCAGTACTTAAAACCCATGAAACTTCAATCAAAAACTGTATCAACTGAAATGAAATCAATACCTGCACAGCTAATAAGCCGCTACAAAGCTAACAAACACAATGACAGCCCAGTTGATCTGTGCAGTACTTAAAACCAAATTCACATTTGAATGCAAGTCCCAAACCACTCAAGACAACTGTCAAAGAATTCCCTTTAAGCAACAGAAAAGCTAGCACCACAACCTCAAGGTGGCTCACAGCACAACTCACAAAAGTACACTCCCAACTATCTTCTGCCTCCATTCCATGACTGGAGCTCCACACGTCCCATGCCCTACGCAATAGGTCACCGCATGTTTAGCCTGCATGTGACAGATCAAACCAACAGGTCTTTCAAACTAAACCTCTATCCAACTGAGCCAAAAAGCAAGAGATACACTCATGGCAAGCGCCGTACAGCACAACAAGGAAATAAAGAGGAGGTGACGTTACAGTATGTGGATGTTTTTTTGAGATTATAGTATGGTCCCCTTATTGTGCTTAAGAAAATGCTAAATGCAGGTGGATATGAACACGTTTTACAGCATTGTGTAGTGTATACAGTAGAGGAACAGTACAGCTACAGCAGTTGTTTGTATCAGCATTTTAAAGCACCTTATCATAAAGAAGCAGCTGTGTGGAAATTGTTTGTGATCAGCAGAACTCCTGAAATGGAATGGCCTTATCGAAGTCCAGACCTGAACCCAGTGGAACACCTTTGGGATGAGTTAGAATGTGACTTTTCTCCAGACACCAGCACTCAACATCACAGCTTCTCTGGTTTTATCTCTTGAGGAAGAGTGGGCTGCCATTCCTCTAAAGATATTTAGACACCT